>NW_024429193.1:14140751-14508251 GCF_017639785.1 Mesocricetus auratus
GCTTTATTAAAGTGCTCCTTTAGGCCACACTAAAATGCACTGCTCTAATCTTTACGCATGCTCAGAGTATATTTACAGGTTTAGTCATCTGCTGTGAGCCCAGCTGTGTCGAGTACGCACAGACACTAACTTAAAATGACAGCTCCTTAGAGGTGCAGACACTAAACAATTCTCAAAATGGTCTACGCAAAGCCTCAGGTGTAAGTTCAAGTAAGAGCTAAGTCTCTACTTCAAGGAGTCAATAAGTTCATGTTTATGGTTTCTGCCTTTGATTCTCACATTGGTAAATGCCCACTTAACTTGGTCTTTTCCTCTTTTGCAAAATCTAAGAATTTATCTAACTTCTTTCTGTATTCCCATAATCCTATACACCCTTTTCATTGCCAAGGTTTTTGTTTCTTATAAACACTAGTCATTATGGAAGAAAGCAAGTATCACTACAGGGAGTCATGGCATCTGAGTTTGGCGAGGGTGATCTGTCTGTCTTAACCAGGATTCTGGGCAGGCATCTTTTTTCCTTTGGGCACTGAGTATGGTTCATCCCCTCCTGCAGAAACTGCAGTCACATTAACATCAATGGGAAGACGCAGGGAGGAACTGGGAGACCATTTGCACCTCTGAGGCCGGAAGTGAGCAAACATAAGACACAGTGAAAACTAAAAGGCAAATGGTCCCCGTTCCCTTTGGCGACTACTCTGGCAGGAGAAATGGACGGAGAGACACACCGGCTATGATCTGTTAGGGCCACAGGATAAGGATCGCATGGTGTATAAGCTAATATGAGAGACTATGAGAGGGAGAAATTACTTATGATTCTGTAACTTTGCCTTTTGGTTCTTCTTTTGAGACAGTTTTTCTATGTAGCCTAGGCTGGACTGGAACTTGCTATATGTAGCCCAGGCTAGTTGCAAATGTCCAATCTTCTCATTTCAGCCTCCTGAATGCTGTGATTACAAGCAGGAGCTCAGACTACAGGAGGTACCAGCACGTCTGGCTCTGACTTCCTAAGTCTGGAGAGTAGATGAAGGTAAGCATTGCATTCTAGCTAATCACGTCATAAAGAACAACAGAAGAAAATTAAGAATGAGAGTGAATTGATCTTTAGATTACAGTTATTAAAAGTTAAAATTGGAAAACATACTTACCTAGCATTCTTATTTATTTATTGTATATGAGTCATCTGTCTGCACATATGACTTTATGCCAGAAGAGGGGATTAGATTCCACTATACTTAGCTGTGAGCCACTGAGCCACCATGTGGTTGCTCAGAATTGAACTCAAGACCTCTGGAAGAGTAGCCAGTGCTCTTAACCACTGAGCCATCTCTCCAGCTCCCAGAAAAGGCTTCCTAAAGTTATTTTTAAACTAAATAACATACTATCATGGGTGAGGAGGGAAGATACTGATTTTGATTATAAAAGATGGCTTGGAGAAAACCTAAATGGAATGATATAGTTGTAACTAATGACCCATGGACTTATTTAAAGATTATCAATGTAAGATAGTGTAAACTTACTTGTGGTTCTCATTCACAGAAGAGAATGAACTTGATATCTATCATTAAAAGGTATCAAGAATCACGCAAATTACCAGGAAAGTTTTTGAGTGTGACCTAAGGTAGAATCTAACCCAGTTTTTTACATCGCTTTCTTTCTTCTAGATTTTAACATAACACTTGCATCTGCACCATCAGTTGGCAACGACACTTCAGTTGGGACTGCTGGTGACAAGAGCCATAGGACGCTAACTGGAATAGAAGGTGGATAGTAGCCTTCAAGATCTGTCCATGCTATCAGACCTTAGCCTGTAGATCCCCTGTCCACTCACGAAATACGGTACTTAGATCTCAAGGTATGGCCTCCCTCTCTGTGGATGCCAGTAGAGACAACAGATAACCAGGAACCCATCCTTCTTTAAGACGAGATCCAGCCAGCTCGGTGGGAAAATGACAAATATAAGAAACTACAAAGACTGGCAGGCACCTAAGAGGTTAAGGAGTAATTGCCACTGACACAGAATGGCGCCCAGCCAAGCCTGGGTGCAGAGAGATTGATTTCCTGGAGGCAGTGATTTCTTGGCTGAAAACTGAAGGGTGACAGGATGGCTCAGTGGGTAAAGGTGCTTGCCGCCAAGCCTAAGGGTCCGAGTTTGATTCCTAAATCAAACCTTTGACCCACACGACAGGAGGGTTAGATGCTAAGCAGAAGACAGTCATATTTTTCGGGCACAGGGGAGAGAGCTTATGAAGGAGAAACAACTACATGAACTTTGCTGGAGTAAGTATCCCTCCCAGCTCTTCACATCCTTTTCCTCACCAGGGGGAAAAAAGCAAATGCTGGGAAATAAGCCTGGTAAATAACCGACTGACTCGTGAAGGAACACTTAAAGACAAACTATCTTAGAAGCAAGTGGGAGTTGTAAGTACAACAGGTTTAATTTTGGAAATGTTACTCTAGATCATCGGTTCTCAACCTATGGGTCACAACCCTTTTGAGGCCGAGTGACCCCTGTAAAATATTTACATTACAGTTCATAACAGTAGTACAATTATAATTATGAATTAGCAACAAAAATGATTTTATGGCCAGGGGTCACCAAAACATGAGGAACTGTATTAAAGGGCTGCAGCATTAAGAAGATTAAGAACCACAGCTGTAGATGTGCTGGATGGAATTAGAAAGCAATTAGATGTGGAAACCAGTTAATGAAGCTCTTATGGTAATTTCAGGTACATGGATATACTGGCCTGGTTTACCTGCGGCAACAAAATTAAGTGACTGGCATGGAAATTTTATGGTCTTAATGACTAATTCGAACCAAAGAGTGAAAATACAGAGAATTTAAAGGAACACAGTTTTTGGTTAGGGTAATTAGGAAACTGGCAAAGATGATTTTTACTTAAACTCTCAATACAGAAATAGGCAGTTCAAATGAAAACTAGGTTATTATTTCTTAAGAGAAAGGTCTTGGGGGTAACTGAAAAAGTGACAACTGATTTTCAGGCATATTTAGGAAGTACAAATTAGTAAGGTTTGGCGATTACCAGTATGTGAGGTGCATGAAGTAAGGAAGGAGTCAGAAACGACATCTGAGTTTTATACTAGATTTGCTGGCCACTGTGGCTCGCATGTAGACATAGACTCTTCCTATTCTGTCCTGGTATGAACACTCCTTTGCAACACAACTCTGTCACTTCTCTCATACGGCTATGGCTGTTTTCCCGTGCCTTTCTCATGAGACGTTCTTTGACAAGTATAATGTAATGGAGTTTGGATCTGTTGTGGGCGGATCTTGCTTTCTACTTTTAGTCTTTGCCTCTCAGGAGGGCTACGTGATTTCCATGGCAAGGTCTTAAGAGGCACTGCAAGCTTCTGCTCTTCCGGGGTGTTGCCCTGAGACTGTTGTGAATAATAAGTCTAATCTAGTGGGAGAGGAGAGGTTAGAAGCAGAATAACTAAGTGGTCCCAGCTAACGACACTGATTTTGAATTACGGTATCTTTAGATTTTCAATCGACTGAATAGCTCACATCAGTGCATTCAAGAGGGAGCTGCTTCGCCAATCTAAAGGACGGTTAAATTGTTTAAAACATTGATTTTTTTTGGGGGGGGGAGGGTGTTGTACTTACAAAGCCATTGTCTATTGAAATTTAGAAGGTAGTATGAAACATAGCTTCTTTGTAACTTGTGGTAGTCCTAAGAAATTAAAATGACCTATGATGGGAGGGAAACAAACCATTAATCTCTAGAGTCTACAAAGTGTAGAAGGGTGTAAGACCTAGGTCTTAAGTAATTCCTTAAGTACCAGGTGTCTGAGTAACAACATTGTATTGCAATGTGAGAAGTCAAGAGTCTACCCTTTGGACAAAGTAACAAAAGCAGAGACAATGTTTGCAAGCTACCTTCTTTTTGTATGAAAAAGTCTAAGTATTTACAGACCTATAGTATAATCTTAACTTTCCAGATCATAAACAGATCACTTAAATATCCCAAGCAGAAGACATGTAAATATGGATTGCAAACCTCCATCAAGGAGTTTACAATGTAGTTGTTTCGTAAGTGGCTAAGTAAGTCAAAATTAGGTTTTCTCTCTTAAGAGATTCATTTTGTCTGTCCCTTTAAGATTCGAGGGTGCTGCCGTAAGCAATGGTAGTTTCCTTCACTTTTGTCCCAAGAAAAGAAACTTCCCTCCTGTCTAAGCATTACTGACTTTCTGTACCCACTGCGTCTTGAAAGACCGATTTTTAGCTGTCTGAAGTGAGAAGACCATCGCCCCCAGAGCCCGGCTGGAATTCTGTCTGCCACGTTTCATTCCGGATGGAAGCGGCCACTAAGGAAGCCTGTTCCAAGGGCGGTCCCCTGCGTGGCCGCGCGTCTGACCCTCATCCGAGCCCTCCGACCGGCCCCGAGGCAGCCACGGAGGCGATCCGCACTCACCGCTTGAAACGCAGTCGCCAGCAGCAAGCGCAGCCCCAGAGCGGGCCGCAGCCACCCACCCTGCCCGGCCGCCATCCCTGCGGTCCCCCCCGTCAATCTTCAGGCGCTTGAGGACCCCAGTCCCGGGGACGTCCACTGCAATGCCTGATGCGAAACCCGCCTCCAAAGGCCACCGCTTCAAGCCTGCGCTCCCACAGAGGCGAGTATCAGTCGGGCGACCATAGGAGCGTAAAAGCCATCGACTATTAAAAAGTCGTCGGGTTCTTTCGGAGAATCGGATCAGGCATTTTCTTAAACTCCCCACACCTGCGCTCCTCATTCACGACACTATGTCGGCGCTCTACGAAGCCCCCCAGCGCCTCCACTAGCAGCCCCGCCTCCCTTTCCGGATTTACCCAATCAAATCCCGCCTTGCTTGAGGCCCGTGTCAAGGAACCCAACCGTAAATCGAACCCAAAGGGCGCTAAGCGGCCGCTCTTCGGACCAATGAACGCCGCTGTAGGGGAGGACGGGGGGTGGAGCTTCTGGTTGCCCGGCAGCGTGCGTCAAGGCGTGCGCGTGGTGGCCTAGGGGGAGGGGAGGGGGCGGGGCGAGGGCGGCGCAGCCGCAGCCGCAGCGCTGCTGCTAGAGGGGCGCGCGGCCGCGAGCGGGCGAGCGAGGGAGGGAAGGGAAGAACCGAGCGAAGAGGGCGTGCGGCCGCGGGGTCCCGAAGCCAGGCGGCAGCGGCAGCGGCCGGAGGGCGCCAGGGCCGTCGGTGGGCAGAGGAGAAGCGTGCACCGGGCGGCCGGCGCTGGCTCCCGCGGGCGGGAGACCGGAGCGGAGGAGGGGGTCGCTGCGGCGCGGCAGTCCGCGCAGCTCCCGGGTCGGGGGGTCTCCTCCCGGCGCCTCGGTCGCCCGCGGGGCCCCGCTCCCCGCCCCCCGCGGTATGTCTTGATCTCGAGCGGCGGGTTTCATGGGGCTCCTCAGGATTATGATGCCGCCCAAGTTGCAGCTGCTGGCGGTGGTGGCCTTCGCGGTGGCGATGCTCTTCTTGGAGAACCAGATCCAGAAGCTGGAGGAGTCCCGGGCCAAGCTAGGTGAGGCAGCCGAGCGGCGGGCGCGCCGGGGCCGGGCTGGCGGGTGGGCGTCCGCGGTGGTGGTGCTGGGGTGGTCTCGGGGTGTCCCGGGAGCTGGGACCCAGGCGCGTCGAGCTCCCGCCACCGGGGAGGGAAGCCGGAGGGCCGAGCGGCACGCGCGCGCGAGGGCTCCGGCCAGAGCGCTGCTGCCCCGTCGGCCCTCCGCGGAGAGAGGGGACCAAGTCTGCATGGACGCTCATCCCCTCGTCTCTCCCGAGTCGTTCTGGAAAGCTCCAGCCGTGTGCGGCGCTGGGGACTGGAATATGCATGAGGGGCACCCGCGCAACACACGGTGGTTTGGGGATGGTGGTCGAGGGTCGTCGAGGGAGACGGGCAGAAATGGACGGGGACTCCGGGCACGATGGGGGAGTAAAAGCAGCTCAGGGGAGTGAGTGAGGGCAGCAGGGGACCTTAGGACGGACGGTGGAGGTAGGCTGGCCGTGTGCAGCCCGGGAAGAGCTCTGACGGTACCTACACGACACATCTGGGGCACTCACTGAAGTTCTCTAGGGCTGGCGCGGACCCGGGCTTCAGAGCCAGGGCGTGAGTGTAGGCTGATTGCCTATGCCAGAGGGGAGCGTTGACGGCTCGGAATTAGTGTTTACCTGGAGGGAGGAACAGCGTGGGGGAAAGCTCACCATGTGGGTATCCCGAAGCGTTCCTGGCAGCGCTGGGATGGGTACAGGTGCTTGACACACTGAACTCGGGGTGTGAAGTTGTGCAACAGTAGACCAAAGCGCCGATGGTCGGGCCTTCCGGTTAGCGGGGAACTTTGATGTTTGGGAGTGCTCTGGAAGCCGGGAACTTAATGACTGACGCGTTTTGGTTTAGAAATGTTCGTGGCACTTAAAAAAAAAAAATCAGCCTAGGGGTTGCAGTTTGAATATGGGAAGCAGCTTTTGCATACACGTTCACCCAACCAACTTATTAAATACTATATAAAGTTACCCCGAGGAACAACTAGTTGTAACTGGGCGTGTGAATTAATTTTTAAGAAAAGCACCAGAAAAATACTTTAAATTTTCTATATAATCGCTATTTCTGAGTTTTGGTAGATTTTACAAAAGCCTTGAATATAAAGAATAGTGTTATCAAAGAACGTTAAATACATTTGATTTGATAGACAGCTAAGTTTGAAAGAGGAGTCAAAGCTTCTAGAGTGAAATGTGAAGAACTATTGAATTTATTTACAGTAATTTGAAAGGTTTTATGCGCTAAAAATTATTCACTTTAAATATTGAAGGCTAAACCTTTGCTTTTCATGCAGCTCTGTTTAATCCACAGCATTTACAGTCATAGTCTGGGTTCACTCGTGATTCAATTTTACAGGAAGAAAGTGACTCATCTTGCAATAAGTTAAGAAAATTAGTTAAGATCAGAGTTTGTATTTATTCTTTTTGTATTGTTATTTGGAATTATCTAGATACAATTTCTAAGAAACACTGCAGACTTTCCTCCTTGCCTAACATTTTTTTTTTTCTGCAGTGCTTGGAAGGTGTTTCTGTACACTACCTGAATGATTTTAAAAACAAACTTACCTGAGGATGTAGAATAATGAATGTACTTCATGATTTGCATTTGAGAAAAAAATCCTCTGCTGGGAATAATAAGTGTGCATCAAAATGAATAGCCCTATGGGAAACAGCAAATATATACCAGAATAAGTAATTCTGAGAAATAATCCAGGGCTGACCATGGGGTCAGGCCCATAATTCCAGCACTCTAAAACCTGATGACAGAGGATGGTAGGTTCAAGACCAGGGTGTGCTGCTACATAGCACTACTGTCTTTAAAAGAGAAAAGGACAGCTCTCAAATGTAAAAACACCTGAGTATCTGGAGATGCAGACATGGCAGAGAAAATGTGTACCTTTTTGTCAGCTCAGTAATGTTCCGATTAGATGTTTTTCTAAATAGTTTTAGTTTTAAAAGACACAGGTGTCTGTGAGTTGCCCCGGCTTGACCTGAGCTCCTGGTCTTCCATGCTCTTCACTCCTCAGCCTTGAAGAGTTACTGTAGATGCACTCCACCTTGTCTCCCTCCTCCTCCCCTTCCACCCTTTAAAAGACAAACCTTGTTTAAAAGGCAGTACTCAAAGAGCCTGTGCCCATTATTCTGACTCCTTAGGAAAGAAAGACTAAAGGGCCAGGCTGTCACTGGATAACTTTCATCTGTGATATTCTTGGTCTTCCAAGAACACCAGGGAGATCAATTTTTCAGATATACAATAATCCTAAGATACTATAATTTGCCCAAGACTGTATCCCTTGTAAGTGGCAGAGTCAGAATTGGAACTCAGGTATGTTTGATTCCTAATTGAGGACTCCTGTAATTACACCAGGCAATTTCAGACTCTTCTGCATTATATTACAATTGAGCTGTTTGAATAGCATTTATAAATTGTATTATCAATGCATGTATTGCTGAGAAAACTCAATTTCTGACACAAAGGAATTGGTTTAATGTCTTGCCCCTTGTTTATATCCATGTAATGAACATAATTATGTTACTCAATGAAATGGACTGAAATAGCTTGTTTCTGCTATTGGAGAAGAAAATCTTTGGTTGTTTGCTGTAATTGTAAAACTGCAACATTAAAAAGCATTTTTACTTTGGCACAAGAAAGCTAATGAACATTTTGCTCTTAAAAGTAGTTTTTATTGTTTTATTTTTGTTGTTACAGAAGATTCCAAAGGATTGTAATGTCTGTTAACGACTGTAATGTGACTTGGTTAAAGTCAACAATATCCTGTTGGAAATTATCTAAATAGAAATTCCTAAAGCTCTCAATATTACAGGTTTCTACTTTTAGGTTATTTTTTCCTTAAAGCAGATATTCCTACACCTTATTGTTATATTTTATCCTATAGCTTATTTTTTACTTAATATTATAAACGTCTTTCCATGCCAGTACATCTAAATCTGACACATTCTAATGGCTATATAATATTCCAAATTATGCATGTATCCTAAATTACTGCGTCAGTAGTAGATAGTCTTGTGTCTCCACAACCTCCCCCACTTTTAAGGCTCTTTTCTTGTTGTTATAAACAGTGTTGGAAGCATCTTTATGTGTCTCTTTTTACCCTTTAATGTCATTTTTTTTTTTTTTACTGGGGGGGATGTCTGGGTTACTTGGTAGCTTTTACTCCCAGAGGTTACAGTAATCTATATTCCCAGAAATACAAGCACTAAAAGTGGTTGGGTTTAAATTTTGCCACTCTGAGGCTGTGAAATGATGTGTTGTTAACTAACATTTAATTTTTGTTAAAAATCTTTGCATTCTTTAGTTCTCCTTTATTGGAATAATTTGCTACTTTTTCATTATTTGTGTTTTTAAATATTAAGGCAAATAACTTGTTATGTCGGCTTTTCTCTAAGGCTACATTTGTCTCAGCTGTGGTATATTTTGCTTATACAGAGAGGTTGATTTTACACAACTTAGGTCAGTTTAGGCAAGCAGTTTACATGTTCACTTTACTGAATCAAGATGGTGTATATTCTCTATCCTTAAGTAGACTAGTTTATAGTTTTTATTTTTCATTTGCTCTTTAAGCCATTCATTTGTGTACATATATTTATCATGTCTTTTGATGAATAACTATGTATGGCAAATACAGTAAATAATTTGTTTTCCCATGTAAATCCTGTTATTCATATGCTAAAGTTTGGTGTTCTCTTAGCTCAGTTGGTTTTACACTCCATTTTTTTTCACTAGCTTGAAATTCCTTAGACTTCAAGAACACACACACACACACACACACACACACACACACACACACACACACTCCCCAAGATGTCTGGATTTAGTAAACTGTCTGTGTAGCTCTTTCACATTTACAAAGGATGATAGGGTTCCCTGAACTGGTTAAAAAATTAAGTCACAAATATTTGATACAGTTTGAGCAACACTAGTCAGAATTTCTGAAAACCATGTTCTTCTGGGTCAGACTATTGAGAACTTGTATGCTGCTGCCAATAAACGCTTACACAGTGTGGGTTACTGTCTGACCCAGCCGACTAGCCCAGTTCATACCTGAAAAGGGGAGTGTGGGTTGAGCAAAGAAACAGACTGGCATCCAGTGAAAACTGTGATGCACCCCAAGTTTATTGCTCATAGTTCTTATATACTGCAATTGAAAAGGGAGAGGGCAAAAGACTTCCTTATCAATGATACAAGGACAAATAGACGTAACTACTCTTCATTACTGGAAACAGCAAGTAACCATACCCTGAACTAAGCGATCGGTTGTTTAGGTAAGACATTCAATGACCACACCTTAAGCCAGACATCCTCCAGTAGCCACACCTTAGGCCAGACATCCGCCGTTTAACCTATAAAGAGCAAGAGTAGGTTTAAATTCTCTGATGGAGTCAATTCTGTGGGTTCCCACAGGTTACTTTCCAGATACCTCAGACTGTGAGGCACATGCGAAGCAGTAAAGAATCTTCTGTTGAGACGTGGGTTCCGTCTCTGAGACACCTCTGTAAACATTCCCAAGAATAACCCACATTTGAAACAAGCAGTCACTTCTTTCTTCGTAGGCTTTGTTTATTGGGACCCAGGTTACAGCACTGTTAGTTGTGTGTTATTCTGCCACTTTAACAGTCATTTCTGTTTCTGGTTCTAGATGACCCTTTTCTTCCTCACCACTGAGTTTTGAGAGCTTTGGAATTTTCTCTCAGATGGTGATATATATGTTGACAACTTGTAACTGCAATATTTCTAGTTCAAACCTGTTTTCTAAACATTAGACTTAGATAATTCAGCTGTATTGACAATTTGGTGGAAGGTGGATTAATGGACTTTTCAATTATTATCTCCAAAACAGGTCATCTGATCTCTGTTCCTGTCTCACCCAAACTCAGCCTCCTCGTTTTAGATGATGACAGCCCCATCCTTTAAGATTATATGGCTTCTTTTACTCTCAGCTTTATATATCAGTGTCTGATTAACTTCACTTTAGGAATATTTGTAGCCTATGCCTGTTACTCAGCACTTCACTGTCCTCACGATATTAAAGGTACTTTCATCTCTTCGTTGGATTGCTGCTCTGTTTTCACTACTGATTCTGCTACTCTGGATGCTGACACTGGAGATTGCTTGACATGAGTTTAGGGCCAGCATGCACAACACAATGAAACTCTTTCTCAAAATACAGAAACAAGAGTCTATTTCCAAAGAAAATAAATGATAAATTGGTTTGGTGTTCCAAGTGAGTGTGAAAAAGTTGATTCTGTTGTTGTATGGTGATGTGTGCTGTACATATCTGGATGGATGTTGTTTCAGGTCTCAGTGTCTTGTGTTTTCTTTCTGCTTAATTTGTCCTGTCAGATTTTGAATTCTGTGCATTACTGTTTTTCCTTTCAGTTCATTTTTTTTCTTTATCCCTTTTGAGGTACAATGGTGAAGTATGCAAATGTCTAAGGATCATGATGTCTTGATAGTCAGCCTCTTTGGAGATAAATTAGCTTACTTCACCCTTATTAAAATCCTTTGCTCTGAGATAAGTGTACATATTGGAGACTCAGTTCTCAGAGGAACAGCGTTGGGAGGTGGTCTCCTCCTGCCACTTCCCTCACCATGCTGGCTCCTTGATTTTGAACTTTCTAGGCTTTACAACTTTGTAGAAGTTAATTTCCTTTTATTTACTGTGGATGGAAGTTTCTGTCCCTCCCAGTTCTGCTGCCATTCAGTCCCAAAATAAAAACACAGAGGCTTATATTAATTATAAACGGTTTGACCTGTGGCTCAGGCTTCTTATTGGCTAGCTCTCTTTTAATTATTAACCCATTTCTATTAATCTGTCTATTTCCACATGGTATTGGCTTGCTGGAGAATGCCAGAGACTCTTGCTTTTTCTGCAGCTAAGTGACTTCTCTCTCACCAATCACTTTCTGTTTTCCTCTTCCTAGCTTTTTCCTAGTCTGGTAGCCTCGCCTTTATTTCCTGCCTGGCAACATCCTGGGTGTCTATTGGCCAAAACAGCTTTAACATCAACCAATAAGTGAAACATATCTTCACAGCTTGCAGAAGGACATCCCCCTTCAGTTTACTCTCAGGTGCTTTGTTATAGCAACATAAAATGGCCTAAGCCAGATGCCTACTTTGTGTGATGTTAATGTAGATGCTTTTCTTTTGACGTGTGTCTGTATGGTTTGATTCCCTGTCTTAGTGGATGCCAGAGGGCGATGGGGGGATGTCTTTGTCATTTGCTTCTTAACATTTTTATTCTTTTCATATGTCTGAGCATGTGTGTGCCTGTGTGTGTTCATGTTTGTATGTGGGTGGGTGCACATGTAGGCCCTGTGCATGTTCATGTGGGTGTCCAGGGTTAAAGAATCTTTGATTGCCCTTTACTGTCTGTTGCTTCTTTGGAGGCAGGTTCTCTTAGTTCTAGAGCTCACAGATCCTGCTATTTTCTCCAGCTTGCGGTAAGGCTACTCCATCCTTTCATCTTTGATGCCTCATGTCTACCAGGATTTCCATGGGTTCTGGTGATCTGAATTCCAGTCTTCTTGGCTTGAACCATCTCCCTGTGCCTTCACCTTAGTTTTAGAGACAGGGTCAATGGCAGTCAGATTCTCCTGGTATGTGTGTGCATTTGTATATGTATTATATGTAATAATATATATGTATCTATAACACGCGTATGTATGTTTTAAAAGGGAATTCATTAGAGTGGCTTACAGGCTGTGGTCCGCCTAGTCCAACAATGTCTGTCTCCTGGTGGAAAGGACAGTCATCCAGAAGTTGCTCAGTTCATGAGGCTGGATGTCTCAGCTGGTCTTCAGAATATGTTAGAATGCCACGAAGTAGCAGCTTCCTTCTTCTTGCCCTTTGATGTGGGCCGCCACTAGAAGGCGTGGCCCAGGTTTAGGGTTGATCTTCCTACCACAGATGATCCAATCAAGAAAACCTCCTCAGTTGTTCCAGCGGCTTGGGCTTTGTGATTCCAGGTGCAGTCAGGTTGACAACCACTATCACACATTGCAGGTTGTCTCACTGTAGGCTTGTGCTCCTGCTAGACTATCTATGGCCATCTGTCTGCCTTCCCAGTGCTGGCAATTCAGATGTCTGTGGCTACACCCAGATTTTATGTGTGTGCTGGGATTCAAACGCAGGCATTCATGCTTTCTCAGTAAGCAGTTGGCTCATTTAGACAACTCGGCTACGAAAGATTTCTTGTTGTCAGCATGGAGTTGAATCTTGTATCTAATTTTACAGTCTCTGTAAATGGAATGTCTCAAGTGTTTACTTTTTGTGTAATTCTGGATGTCATTGGCTTTTAAGTCTCCGAGTTGCCTTTGGTTTCTTTGCTCCATCTGTTCTACTTTTTCTGTCTTTGGGCTGAAAGCAGGTCTCTCTTCTTTTTGCCCATTGTTTTCCTCATTGGACGAGCCGCCAGCAATGCTTCGTGCCTGGGAACGTGGTTTCTCTGTGAATTATGGTATAATACGTACCATAAATTGTGTTACAGTTGTTGTACATCTGCAATACATTATAAGTAGCCAATTATCTTTTAAGGACATGCAAACATTCCTTAAGCCTTTTATGTTTTACTTGTATATTTTACCATTTCAGTGTTCCTGATTCCTTTGTGTTCATGCAGATTTTCATTTTTCTTTCACCCTGTAAGGTTTTTATATCATTACTTACATTAAAAAAATCTGGTGAATTCTTTTCATTTTTGTATGTCTGTAAAAGCATTTATTTGCCTTGATGTTTGAAAATATGTTTTTGCTGAATATAGGAGTCAAAATTAATATTTTTTGTTAGAACTTTAAAGATTTTGGCTCCATGGTCTCTGCTATGATTTGTGTCTTTGTTCCACTGTATGTGATACATCTCTTTCTCTTGTTGGCTCTTATGGTTTTTCAGTAGATCGTAAGTGATTTGATTATAATGGCCCTTGCTGTTGCTTCTTGTGGGTCAGGTATGAAATGTTCTCCCAGAGCCCATGTGTTGAGGGCTTGGAACCCAGTGCTGTGTTTAAGGAGTGATTAGATCATGAGTTCATTGGTTAATCCATTGATGGTTTCAGATTTGATGGAGGTTTTGGGAGGTGGTGAGAACGAGGACCTCAAGCTCATTGGAGTGAGTGGACGGGGTGAGGGTGGGGTTAGTATGTGCTTTGAAGTGTTGATCGTGCTCTAAGGTAATCTTAAGCCAAGATGATCCTTTCTTCTTTGAGTTTGTTTCTCTGATATATTTTCACAATGATGCAAAGTTGACTAAAATACTTGTGATTTGATGAACATTTTGGACCTAGGTATTTATAGGTATTATTATGTATGAACACTTGGGCTATTTTTCTTCAAATTGTTTTTCTGTGTTATTTCCCTTCCTTCAGAAGCTTATCTGTATGGTAGGCTACATGGACATGTCTGTGCCTAGTAATGTCTGCTCATTTCCCCTGACTTGTTCTTTTAAATACTTCTAGCATTGTCTTCAGTTCAGTAATTCGTATTTCTGTACTGTATACTATCTTTAACCTCAGTGCATGCTTGAGTGCACGCGCACGTGCGCGCGCGCACACACACACACACACACACACACACACACACACACACCCTCTACCAATTCTAGAAGTTCAGTTTGGATGTTTAATAAGTTGTCTACTGTTAAACATGCTTGCTTTCCTGTAGTTTCTTGAACAAATGGAACTTTGTTATAATTCTTTTGATATCCTTGTTTATTAAATCCCGTGATCCCTCTCATTTCTGAGTTACTTTGTATTGATTTACATTTCTGTTTATTGTGGCCAAGACTTTTACCTCTGTACAAATTAGCCAGCTGATTTTTAATAGTGAGCCAGGTGTTGTGACTTGTGTTCTGTTACGTATTGTGTATTTCCATTTGGGACATGTTGAAGTTGTCTGGAAACAGTTTGATCTTTTTGAGGTTACTTTGGTGTTGTAGACATTACTGTAGCCTTTAGTCCACAGCTGACTCTGCTCCGCAGCAAAGGCAGGGTCCTTTTACTTCCTTCAGAGTTCTCGCTAGTGTCCTGTGTGTTACAAGTTCCCAGTGTAGCTGCAGGAATCATGGCTAAGTTTACCCCTGTGTCTTGAATGCTCGTCTCGTTCTTCATACCTACACCAGTGGCCTTCTGCTCCTCCTGCAGGAGTGTCTTCACTACTCCTACTTCGCACTAACCGTCATGGCTTCCCAAATTCCCAACCCTGCTTTCCTCTCCTCCCTCCTCCTCTTGCTTTTTCCCCCATTTGTTTCTTTTCTAGCCTGAAAATTCACTTTAATAGGAGTGATTTTCCAGAAAGCATTTCATGCTTTTACCTGGATGGCAGAACAAAGAGGCTTTCCTTCCCTGTGTGCCCGTGGAAGAAACGAGCCAGGCCGTTGGGCTTTGGGAAGATAGAAGGCTGGGGCGGGAGGTCTCCTTTGGCTCGAGGTCAGGTGCTGCTTGTGGCCCTGAACAGTAGGCAAGCTGCTGTCGGTGTGGTAAGTGGAGTCTGAACGTGGTGTTTGGTAAGAGGGGGCACTCACAGAGCTCCTTTCTAGTGTACTCAAGACGGGAGAGCTTCAGGAAGGAGAGATCAAAGGAAGGCACCCCCTCCTCTCCCTTGTGTGTCATTCTAAAGCGCTGCAGCCCCTCCCTGCCTGGTGACGCAGACCAGTGGGTAGTTCCACTGGACTCCTGTTGGCCTCCTTAATTAAACTGCCTGAGTTTCATTCTCCCTCCTGTGCTGTGGCATGGGAACGCCTTTCAGGCTTCTCATAGGATTTGCCTTCCCTTTTCTGTTTAATATCTAATGTCTGAACACTGTCACTGTGTACATTACCCACTCTGTTTTACCCTGTTACTCTGTCTCGGTGAGAGGTGAGAGCTGGGAACCTCTTGATGCATTTCCAGGTTGTCCTAGGATAAAATAGTAAAGTAGGATAGTAAAGTGTTGCAATTTACAACCAAAGCTAATACTGTAAATCTAAGGAAAAAGAACCATGCTTCAAATCTCTCTTGTTTCTTCTTGATCTAAGCCTGGTGTTGAGGTCAAGCCCCTTGTAAGTTGCTAACTCAAAGGCAGAGGCAAGACTTACTCATAGCCCAACTTCATTTCCCAAGAGACTGCCAACTGAACACAAGCTAATTCATGTAGGTGCTATCAGTTTTAGTCTGTCTCAAGAACCAGCTTACTTGGATTCTTTAGGCACAGATGAGTCCAAGATGTATGCCTTCAGACTAGCCAGTGAAGCCCAGGGGTCAGGGATAGGCCTCTGCTTTTCCTGTGAGAGTGGACTAATTTGTGTTCTTACAGGATATGGGTGGATGACTGGTTTGTGTCAGGGATTTCTGTGTTTTGTAAGCAGTAGGGTAGGAAAGCATAGGGCATGGTGGTGCTAACTATAGCCAGTGTAGATACTATATAATGGTAATGATGGTAACATAGTGCATATATTGAAAATGCACATAGGTCACCCTAAGGAAAATAGCACTATAGTGCTAAGATGCTCAACTCTGCCACATGATTGTAGCCAAAGATAGTTAGATTGTATCAACTATCAACACGTGATTCTGATACAATGTTGAGGAAGTGCTTTTTAACTGGTATTGTTGGATCCATGTGTTAGAAGGTGGGATTTGAAGTTGAATATTAACCAGTATTTATTTATTTATGTTTATATAGCAGTTTTAAGATTGACTTTCTGGGAAAGCGAAGAATACTAAATCCCAATACAGTTTAGAATGGATCTCTTAAAGAGCATTATCCTATTTTCCCTTAAATTTGTGACATAGCTAGAAATGATCACTCAGATGTCTTTAGAGATTTATCAGATGTCTGTTGGGAAAGGGCACTTCTGATGGAAAACACTTTAGGGCTTGTTCCTTGTGCCTGTGGATTTGCAGTTGAGTTCATATGCAGCTTCAAACTAACTTGGCACATGCATTTCTAAGTATAAATTTAGAAATGTTATACTCTGGTATGTATTTTCAGTGTTTTGAAGGAAAACACTAAGAAATGATCAGTCAAGTATTTTTGTGTTAAATAGACTAATAGGTTTTGGCATCAGAATCTTCGTGGCTGGTTTTTACACCATGAGATCTGTGATAAGTACTCTTTTGCTGTTGTGTTTTCAAAACAGTACACGGTGCAATGTGCCTTTTAGTTAATGGTAACCTTAAGTTAAAAAAAAACTGTTT
The DNA here is from genome assembly GCF_017639785.1 of Mesocricetus auratus. NCBI lineage: Eukaryota > Metazoa > Chordata > Mammalia > Rodentia > Cricetidae > Mesocricetus > Mesocricetus auratus. The sequence goes on from NW_024429193.1 coordinate 14,157,464, forward strand.
AGTATAAACATAACCAAAAATCTTACTGCATTAATGAGTTTTATTCAGTATTCACTAAAGCCTAAATTCTACTCTGTTTTCATTGTAAGATCCATTAAATCTCCCTGTTATTCCTTCCGGTTCTAAGGTATGATGCAAAACCCTTTGTGTCTTAAATATTCAGTGATGAGAAATATTGGCATGCGTTTTAGAACTTGGAGTAAAATTGAATTATTGGCTTAAAGTATAAATCATAAAGCCTAGTGTGACAGAAGGACTATAATTAATCCACATACTAGGGAGGTGAGCCAGGAGGACGGTGAGTTCAGACCCGAGTTACATAGCAACACCCTGCCTCGAAAAAATAAAGGAGAAGGGGGAATATTCTTCCACAGCCTTCTATATAACTTACTGTTTTATCTGTGTGGACAGTAGTTCTGCACCAAGATTGCTGATCAAATGATCTGCCTTGTGGATAGTCTGTGTTCAGACGCTAAGAAGCAGCCTCCAGTTGCCAGCATTTTAGGTTGCAGCGCAGTTTTAATGCTTTTTAATGAAACATACTCAAGTCTTTCATAAAATGGTGAGTGTTCTTGGTGTACTCTATATCCTTGGCAGAACACCAAGTTAGGCTAATCGTTTTTTCCATAGAAGAGCTAATTGGGAAGACTGACTTGACATGATCTTAGGTGTATTTTAATAGCTTCTTCATTTTATTAAATTGGCTCGAATAAAAACCGCTCACCATTGCAGTCAAGGACATAAATTCTTATGTTCATGTTTTGAAGGTTGAAATAAATAGAAAAAGCAAATAGGCTTGTGTGGTGATATTTTAGTGGCCTGGAATAGGTTTCATAGTGTGGAAAATGAGAGGTGTGTGTGACCTTTGCTGCTGATGCTGGCTCTTGGTACCGAGGATGTCTGTCATGTAGTGAGCAGCCTATCCGGGATGACTGATAGGCTGTATGGCACTGTATGCCGTTTTCCTTTGTGCATACTTGTGATTAACCCTGTGACTGTTTATTGTCTGGTCTTCCTCATGACTGCCCTGACTTCCCTTTGGTCTCTTTTTCCTTGTCATGACTCTTCAGTCTTTGGCACCACCTGCCTTGTTTTTTCTCAGATGGTTTCAGCTTTCCCTACTGTGACCTTTGGAGTTTTACCTGTAACACAATAATAGACAGTTGGTCACTATTATGTAACAGACATGTACTATATTTGTCATTTAATATACATAAGCATTACTTTTTGGGGTTGCCTTGAAGATAAAAGATCTTCAAATTAGATAGTGAATGTGAAAGTGTTTGAAGATCAATATAGCTGTCAGTCATTATTAATGTATCAGTGAGCTGGCGCAATGAGGGCACAACTGTCAAGTCTAAGGACCTGAGGGCCTAAGTGTGATCCTGGAGCCCACATGGTGGAAGGAGAGAACTCTCCCCCAGCTGTTCTCTAACCTCCAAATGCTTGAAGGGGCACATGCTCTCTTCTTCCCAAACTAAGTAACCAACCGATGAATGAATGCAGCCATAATAACACATCAGTACTTTCTCTTTGCTGCTCTTGTCTCCTTGGGTCATTGTACTATATGTTATTGTTTCTTGCTAGTGTAGACTCTCCCAGGACCCCACCCATAGGGGCCATGTAATTATCCAGGTGTTCAGATAAAAGAGATGGTGCTGCATGAGTGCCTCATTTGATATCCATTAGCTTCTTTTCTAAGGCAGAAATACCACTCACTGGTTATTCATATCATTATTTGTTCCTAATGATAGTAATATATTTTCACACATATTATAGAAAAACCTTTTAAAAATACTACTGAATTCTCATCACTGTTTCCTACTAATCCTTGCCAGCTTGACAGTTCTAGGATAGATTTTTATAAATTAGAAATGAAGTTGTGACAAGGGAATTGTTAGGTGTAAGTGTATGTATAATATATGATTCCTTGACATTTCTTTTTTTAAAAGCATTAATGATAGCTAGAGTAATTAAAGAATAAAGAAACCCAAGCTGATTCCTCCTTTGGAACGGTCCTGTGAGTCCTTCAGTTTGCTGTCGGTTCCCCTGGTGACTCACTGTCACCATCTCAGGGAAAGTCTGATTTAGATGTGTTCTGTGCCTTAGGTTGGAAGTTCAGCTTCTCACACAAACACAGAATGTTATAGGTTGTACCCTATACTCATTGCCAAAATTATGAGAGTACTTATAGAACAAACACAATTCTTAAGTCTTACAGCTTTAAAAGTTAACAACTCAGGGGAAGGAACTTCTAAGTCCCCTACCTCTAGCTGAGGAACTGTTGACAGTTGATGGCTTCTGGGGGAGGCAGTCAGTTTCTTTAAGGGTGTGGCCTCTGGTTGGTCAATCATGCAGTAGTGAATGGCCTCACACCTCAGAGTAATTGGGTAGCCCAGCTTGGAATCATGGTGTGTATGAGTGTGTGTGTGTGTGTGTGTGTGAGTGTGTGTGTGTGTGTGAGTGTGTGTGAGTGTGAGTGTGTGTGAAAACTGGGATGAAGTGGGAGATGAATATGATAGAAACATATTGTATTCATGTATCAGATTCTCAAAGCAATAATAAAAATTCTGTAATAAACTATTAAGTCAGGTGAATAGCCATTTGCCAACTTAAAGTCAGAAAATTTGAGAGGCTTGCTGCCCATAGTTGGACATGCTTTCACTTTAGCTCGATGAGAGGTTGGGGTAGGAAGATTGAGTCTAAGAGTTCATGGCTAACCAGGGGACATAGAATGACCCCCATCTCTCTCTGAAGGGAGAGGGAGAGAGAGAATGGCAAGATTAGAATGCTAGAGATTGTGAGAGATAAACTGATCGCCTCTAATTTTGTTATTACTTTTTCAGTCTCTAGAGTGTGATTTCAGTACAGGTCACCCTTAATGAAGATTCAATGTATGGTGGCAGGACATAGTTTCATGAATAGAAAGTTGTTTGATTTGATACATTTTATGTTTATTACCTTGTAAGATTTTCCTAGTTAGTAGTGGAAACTCTTTGAAAGAGATGGTTGGTTTGTTTCATGTACTTGAATTTTAGCTGTATTTTAAGACTTTTTGGTGGTACTGGAGATTAAATCCGCTGAGCTGTATGTACATGCCACCCTAAAAGAAGAAAAAAAATTATTTCTTAGTGACTTTACCAATCTAGAATTGAGGATGACAGGATTAAAAAACAACACGAACCTTTTGCAATTCAACTATCCTTTCTCTGTCTTCTTTTTTTTTTTAAGATTTACTTACTTGTATGTATGCATGTTTTGTCTGCATGTATGAATATACATCACAGGCATGTCTGGTGCCTGTAGAGGTCAGAAGAGGGCGTTGGATCCCATGGTGGAACTGGAGTTATCGATGGTTGTAAGCTAGGTGTTGCTTGGAGCCCAACCCTGGTCTCTGCACGAGCAGAAGTACTTTTAACTACTGAGCTATATTTCCAGTACCTCCTCCCCTGTGCCTACGAAATTTAGTACCTTCTTGTAATGAAGTCCTAATTAGTCTTATTAAATAAAAATCTGGAGTTAGATATTAGGGGGAGAAAGCTGAAAAATCAGAGAAGCAGAGCAGCCAGCAATTGAATTCTACCTCTCCAAATGCTGAGACATAATAGGCAAGATCCTGTCTCCTCCCACTGTATATTCCTCTCTCCACCCAGCCATATCACTGTCTCCACCTCCCTAGTGTTGGGATTAAAGGCGTGTGATCCCAAGTGCTGGGATCACCTTTGTGTGAGCTCTGTTTCTCTTTTAGACACATTCAATCTCATGTTGCCCATGGTGGCCTCGAACTCACAGAGATCTGCCTCTGTCTCCTGAGTGCTGGGATTAAAGGTGTGCCACCACTGCTTGGCCTCTATGGCTAACTAGTGGCTAGCTACACACTCTGATCTTCAGGCAAGCTTTATTTGCTACAGAATAAACAAATACCACTACACCTTCTGGTGGAAATTGGATTTTAATGTTCATCTCTGTTCCCGAAAACTTAAACATCTGTTAGTCTGGGCTTTGGGCAGCTATCTTCTCTAGAACAAAGAGGTCCTATTCTTTTACAAGCAGATTTAAGTCTGTGCATGTTGCAGGGGTTAGAGGTTTTCTTTGCCTATTCTATTTAAAATGTCATAGGAAACCATTCTTCCCTGTTCCCGTATATTGAATCATCACTGTAATTTGAAAACTTTCCACCTTCCTACCTAACCAAGTGTGTGTGATTTCGTGTTCTTACATGAATTAACAATCTCTCAGAGGCCAAAAACTGAGTATTTGTTCCATGGTCTATTCAGCTAGGTGATTGTGGTAGTGCTGGCATTGGTAGACTTGCAAGAGGCAGAGCTGAGGAAGGCTTCTAGACTTTGTGAGTGAGATCAGAGCGTGACAGACAGCATATAGAATAATACCTTTAAAAGTCACCAGTTAGTGGGGAAAATAGTGTTTTTGTCTCCATAAAGAATAGTCTTGGAAATGAGGGAACCAAGAATGCATTGCCTCTTGATTTGTTTTTAATTTTAGGAACATCTTTAAATAGTTAATGACTTATTTATGTAGCCATGATTGCTAAGAAAAATTGACTTTTCTAAGATATACTTTTAAAATATTTAAAACACATGTTGCTGGATTAATACTAAAGGTTAAAAGTGGAATTGCTTAAGCATAAGTAAAAGACAGATTTCTATGGTGCCTGATTTTTAACTAACTGTTCCTCAGGTCATCCTATACTAAACACAATTTTCAATATTTACTTATTCGAGACAGTCTCACTATGTAGCCCTTGTTGACCTGGGACTCTTCTGTAACTCGGAGATCCTCCTGAAAATGTGTGCTGGTGTACCCAGCAGCAATTATGATTGGCTAATAAAGTGTGCACACTCAGCCTAGCAGCTGAAACCTTGCCTGGTGTGTATCCCTTATGCATAGCCATGGCCTATGACGGTGGAAAAGGAAGGTTCATTTTAGGTCATGGTCTCAGATTAAACTCCTTAGGCTGTGGCTATTTATTCCGGGCTGGGCCTGTGGGTGATAATGGAGAGCAGAGAAAAAGGAAGGGATGGGGCAGAGAGAAAACGGAAGGAATAGGGGACAGAGAGAAAACGGAAGGGATTGGGGACAGAGAGAAACAGGAAGGGATAGGGGACAGAGAGAAACAGGAAGGGATAGGGGACAGAGAGAAACAGGAAGGGATAGGGGACAGAGAGAAAACGGAAGGGATAGAGGACAGAGAGAAACAGGAAGGAATAGGGGGCAGAGAGAAACAGGAAGGAATAGGGGGCAGAGAGAAAACGGAAGGGATAAAGAAACAGGAAGGGATAGGGGACAGACACAACTTTCCTAGTGACCCACTTCTCCTGCTGGGCTCCACTTCTGAGGGTTCTAGATTAGCGTGTAAGTCTGGAGGATGGCTCTGTTTAGACCATAGCACATGGTTGGGAAACATTTCTAAGTAAAGCGATGCCAAAATGCCAGGACTTTCACTTTAGGGTAGAGTGATCATGATACGGACTCATTTATGGTTTGTGAAATTATGGTTTCTGATTTAATAAATTGTGTCACCTGCTGTCTCCTTCCTATACTGGTGCTAGAGATAGGAGGTAAGCAGGAGAGCCACTAAGACAGGTGTGCTGTCAGACAAGGGGAGCTTTTTCCAAGGCAGGCTCTTCCAGCAAGGAGGCAGAAGAATGTCCAGAAGTCGGCACGATGAGCCCACCTCCAGAAGGGTCTCTGATCGTAGTTGTGAAGGAAGGGACATATTTATGATACACTCCTAAAGCAACAGGACAAAAGTAACTATTAATGCTGTGCTCTTGTATCACAATCTTCTGTAAGTCCCTCTCTGTTGTCCCTCCCTCCTGTCTCTCCCTTTACCCTTTCTGTCTCATCAGTCCCCCTGGTAGGAATGTTAATTCTCAGCAAGTTGCTTTGCTAGTAGATACTGAGTTTCAATAGTTTTCAATGAGTTTTTAATAATGTAATTATATTCGCTAATGCTGTTTTATTTTTCTGTATCATGTCACATTGCTTTGGCTTATTACTAAATTGCATTATTTTGAACATAATTGTCTTTGGACTTTAATAGAAAAATTAGCTGCTGTGTATATTATTTGCTGATTTCTCTAAAATCTATTGAAGTTAATATATAATGAAGTATTTTACCATGTTTTATAAGTTTTTATTGCTATAAATTGTTACATTAATTTTTGCAATCTCCTGAGTGTCAGTTATCTGTTTATAGGTGAAATAAATTATTTTATGTTCATAAATTTAGTTGCATAAGGTCACATGGCAGGGAAGTGATTCACTCTAGTCTGTGTGAGTACACACAGCACACATGCTCACATGTACATGGATAGGCGTGAATGTGTGTAGAGAACAGAGGACCATCTGCCTTGGTTTGTTTCTCTAAGATAAGGTCTCCTACTCATTTGGAACTTGCCAATTAGGCTAGACTGGCTCACCTGGGATCTTCCTGTCTCATCCACCCCAGTATTCCTGTCACAAGAATGGACAACCATGCCCGTCTTCCTCTCTTTCCCAGTTCTGTGGGTTTGGGGAATTAAAGTCAGGTCCCATACCAACCTAGCTGCCCCTCCAGCCTACACCCACATTTTTATCCATTTTGTATGTATTCACGCTTTCATTCTAACGTCTGTGACAATAGAAAGGAGCAACTGAAGGGTAGTTCCATAGATTGGTGTCTCTGGCATACATCTGTTCTATGGAAACTAGAGTAGACTAAGTCAGGCTAAATACTGTGTGCAGACTAAAACTCCAGTGTTCTAATAGACGTGCCAAAATACATGCTGAACTGTGAGAGGTTATAATGCTAGGCCTGCTCTCTCCCTTCTGGTCCTTCCTGCTCTTCCTCCTTCCTTTGACCTCCTTACTTTCTTTGCTTGTTGAACTTTGAATCCTCCTGCCTCAGCTTCCTGTAGCTGTAGGACAAGACTGTGATACCAGGCCCTGCTTTACCTGTCTTGTTGTTGTTTGTTGAGACCGTGTTTCTCTGTGTAGCCTTGGCTGTCCTGGAAATTACTCTGTAGACCAGGCTGGCCTTAAATACAGAGATTCTCCTGTCTCTGCCTCCTGAGAACTCTGTTAAAGGTGTGCACCACCACCAATAGGGTTCTGTAATAGATAAAACCTCCACCACCCAGCCTCTTTAACAGATCAGATAAAACATAAAACCCACACATACTTGTGTTCCTTGAGCTTAACCTCAGAATAAACCCTAGTAAATTGATTATATTTTGTCACTGACAGAAAGTGTCGTCAGTTGTATCAGTACTCAAACAGTAGTCGTTTCCTAGCACCTGACAGCCCTTGTTCACCTGCTGGGCTTGCAGACCTTGCACAGATGTGTTGGTGGACTGACCATTGGCACTCTGCAGTCCTCTGCATGAGGAGAACCACCCACGGTGTTTCCTCTAACGGGAGACTCGCTGGAGAACAGCACGTGTGGGCTGTTGGACTTCTGCTTCGTGCTTGGAGATAGAGTGTATGTAGAAATACCTGTCACCTCACTTGTGCTCTCAGTTGTTGAGAGGCTGAGTGACTGAGCTTATTTCTACAGAAGTCACCTGCTTGAAGCTCTGACAGAAGTGTGCAGAGGCTTTTCTCTGAGGACTAAGGAACTTTGTAGACTCCGTTAGAGCCCCGTTGTCTCTTTTTATGGTGGACTTCTTTCCATTAATTTAAAATGCAATCACTTTCAATTAAATTAAGTTGCTGTGAATAATTCTTCATGTCCTCCCCCCTTTACTCTCTTCCCAGTTAATTATTTATCCCTTCTCCCTGGCAGCATTGGTACTTTGCTTTCTTTTGGGAGGCAGAGCTCCCTGCATGGCTTTTGTGATTCCCTATTATATAAAACAGTGGGATAAATGTTCACATGCAATAGCTTTTATTTTGGGGGGGGGCTGTGATGGGAGGATTAGTGAAAAAATAAATAAACCCGTGAATGTTGGCGAGTGTCCAGATATTTATCCTTTTGTGCACATGCAGTAACTTTTTGCAAGTAAAGTTTTCACACGGTCTCTTTGAAAACTAAAGGATTGGAGATAAAGTGTGAATAATTGATTAGCCTTCGCCCCACAGAGATGTTGGATGCATTAATTAGTTGTTAGAAGGCTCAGGAAACATGCTGTGAATGCAGACAACTGTCTGATAACTAGTTCTGAAAACTCACTGTAAGATAACACTGTTAAAGGAGATGGGGGAATCTGAATTTCTGTTACGGTTTTTTATTCTGAACCTGGGTTTGTGCTTGAACATATGTAAAACTCAAGTGTTGTTTTTTTAAAAATACAGTTGTGAAGTATTTATGCAAATGGATTCAATTTAAATTTCTTGCCATATAAAATGTGTAGGAGGGTTAGTTGAAGGCTTGCTTGCCTTGTTGATAGGGATGAACAATTTTCATCATTACCATTTGGACTTTTTAAAATATTGATGAGTGTAAAATTTATTAAGATAAATGCACTTGTCTTCCCAATTTGAGAGAGGATATCACACTTATTTCATCTTTTCAAGTATTGCAGGCATTCTTAGTTTTCTCTCAAGGTGTTTTGGTTTTGGAGATAATTTTTTGCCATGTTGCCCAGACTACCCTTGAATTCATAGTCCCTTTGCCTCAGCCTCCTGAGTGCTAAGATTACAGGTGGGCCACCATGTCCACACCTTTACATTTTCTAAAAGTTAACTTTGAAAATTCCCCACAGAGGCCTGGTGGTGGCGGCGCATATTTTTAAGCCCAGCATCCAGGAGGCAGAGGCAGGAGAATCTCTGCCTCGTCTACAGAGTGATTTCCAGGACAGACAGCTACACAGAGAAAACCTGTCTCCAAAAACAAATTAATGAACAAAAAAAGAAAATTCCTCACAGGGGTGATGGTCATAGTTTCTTGTTGTTTGTTTTTGTTGTTGTTTTTCTCTGTGTTGTTTCCTTGTGTTGGAGTTGTGTAAAAGTCTCATTTACTTCAGGTTAAATTTAAATCAGTTGTAGTTAGATACAGTAGTGGGTTGAGGAAAGGTGTTTACTTCCTAATTCTTGAGGTTTATTGCTTTTTTTCTGATCAGTTTACTCAGAGGTTCTTTCTGTGGAGAGAAAGTTGATTTGCTTTAGCTAAATTGTATAAGGATCACTCAGAAAAATTACTGTTTGTTTTCCCACAAAGAATGTGGGGTTAGTTAATTTTTCTTTTTATACTCCCTATCATGGACTTATTTGTATATTCTTTTTAGAATTCCGAATCAACTTTACACTGTTAGGATCTTAGAGCATTGTTTCTCAACCTGAGATGTATATTGGCTCACATCAGAAAGCATAGAAATGGTTATTGGTTCCTGAATCTCCGCTCTATAACAGTTAATCAGTTAGAGCATGGCCTCATTTTCAGTTCCTCAGGTGTTCATGCCTAAGTCTTGTTGATCAGTTCAGAAGACTTATACTACTCTCTTCTCATACACTGTAATTTCTTATTAGTTCTTAAAAGTCTGTCTTAATCTCTTTCCTGTGTGTGTGTGTGTGTGTGTGTGTGTGTGTGTGTGTGTGTGAGATAAAATGCCCTTATAAAAACTACTTAAGGGGGAAAGGGTTTGTCTCCCAGTTCCAGGGTACAGCTCACTACTCTGGGGAAGTCAAAGGAGCAGGAACTCAACATCTAGTCACATCACCCGCAGTCAAGAGCAATGAACGAATTCTCCTGCTTGCCTCCTTGTCTCTACTCCTACAACCCAGGCTCCCCTGCCCAGGGAATGCTGCTGCCCACAGTTGGTGAGTGAAGACGTGCCCACAGGTCATCCTAAATCTAATCCGCCATTAAGATTCCCTCCTCAGGTGCTTCTGAATTTTGTCAAGTTGGCAACTAAAACTACCCATCATAAAGTCTTTGATATGTAAGACCACTGTGCCTTGCGTGCTTTGTATTCGCGTTATAGTCAAGTGTTGATGTGCTGTCCACATGCACTAGGATAGCCTTTGCTCCCATGTTGTTCTTCTATTTCCAGGGTTACAGATGTTCTAGTACACCTGGCATTATAGGTTTTGGGAGAGTCTGGGGATTTGATCTGAATGTGGCAAGCATTTTACTCACTGCCATCTTCCTAGCCTTTTCAGGTCATACAGTCTTGTGAGCGTTGGGAGCCAGCAGGATAGTCAGTGGGTGAAGGCACTTGGTGCACAAACCTAGCGACTTGAGTTCTGGCCCTGGTTCCCACATAAAGGTGGAAGGAGAAAATCTACCTTGTGAAGTTGACCTCTGACTTCTACATACACAATACATAAAAAGGTTTGTTTTAATTTGTATCTGTTTACTCTTGTGTTGAGCACCTGTAACACTTTAATAAATAGATATAAATTAAAATGAATCCTTTTAATGCTACATTTATTTTGACAAATTTCGCCACATTTGACCAAGTACTAATAAAAAGTGCAATAATTATCCTATATTTAATATTGAGCTGTCTTTTTCTTCCAAATATAAGGGGAAATAACAAGGTAGGTAAAGAAATACCATTTACTTGGCTCCGGAGATATTTTTAGAAGACGAATAAAATCCCAGCTAACTTATTTCCTGCTAGCAGCATTTTTTTATTTCTACCATATTCTTTGCAATACTTTTTTTCTCACATTCTTAAAACAGAAATAAAATTTTGAAGTTGCATGTGCATATGTTATTAAAATAGATTTATCATTCTAATGATTACTATTTAGGTGGCTTCACTTTTTACTTTCAAATTCATTGGGCTATAGTTGAAAATTCTGTTAGATTTAGCATGATATTTAATATTCTAATCAGAATAATTGATGCCAGTTGGGGAGAGTCTGAAGGTTATCCTATTTAATCATGTTTAGATGTATAACAATAAAGCCCAAACTTCCATGTAATTTGGGAAAAATCATGGCTTTAAAACACTGTGAAGTAGTAAGGCTATTTCCAAACAACCTAAGTAAAGGCATATGGCCCTAACACCTGTAATATGCTGTAGACTTTAAAATGACATTAAGAAGAATTTTAGAGTAGTCATTTTTATAATTTCAGATCAAGAGAGAGGTCACTGGTCATTTTATGCTTACCTACCCATTCTTTTCCTAGTGTGGCAATTTTATACACCTTGCGTAAAATTACCCAGATTTACCTTTTTATGAAATAAAGAATATGCTCAAAATATTTCTTCCCCTTTGATAAATTCTTTTGTTGTTCATGGAGTTTCATCTGTCAGGGAGGAGTTTGGGGTGGAGAGTTGCACAAAGTGACATGCACGGTCTTCTCCTCAGTTGCGTAGGTACCATAAACGTGTGTAGGAATTGTCCTGCTGGTCAACACTGACCCCGCTCCTTCTATTCCTACCGCAGGTGACCACCATGTTTATCTCTCAGAAGAAACCCCCCCGAATCGGTCTCTTTAGTAATGAGTCAAAATTAGTGAGGAGGATTTGAGAGGAGATTTTAGGGGCAGAAACTTAAGGCCCTACTCAAGGGTTTAAAAAGTTGATAGCCGGTTTTGCATCTGGGTAATTTTTTTTTCTTCTGTATTTGAACGCTGAGTACTGATTGAAGAATTTCCTGTTAAAGATGATAAATGTTTGCAAATGTAGACTCTAGGGGACACAGAAGGTGAATTTTTGCTTTGTAAAAGTCTGCTAGTGTGTGTTGTGATGTGACTGGGGCTTGTTGACAAGGAACCTTGGGTGGCCAGATTGCAGTGTTACAGAACGAGGTTGGCAGGCATAGTTAGCACTGCCAGCATCACTTTTCCCAGCCAACTCTTTTATCTGTGATAAACTCTCTGACAAATCAAACATCAGTCCCTTTAAGTTTTAGGTAATGAATGGAATTCATTTAGGCTGTAATTTACAATGCACAATTTAAATAGGGTCATTAATTAGATTATCTTGTTGCTTTATCCTGTTCTGTTAGATTCAGATTCAAAAGGGCTGAAGTAATACTGAAGGGTGAAAAGGTGTATAAGCAGTGTTAGAATCCTACCATACAAGAAATTACTTTAGAAATAATGATTTTACTTATTTTAAGAAAAATCAACTTTTGAGAGATACGTGCTTTTCTTGAATACTGTTTAACTGTGGCAATTGAAAATGAATCCATGTACTGTAGTGGAGAATGAGATTTCCCTGGTGCTAGTGGGGGCAGTGGCTAATAACCTTTGTCCCCTCATCACCCTATGTGCTGATACATCATTTATGGTTTATTAGAGCTTGCCTGAGGATTCAAAAAGCAGTCAGCCTCAAGCTATAGAGATCAGGCAGTGGTGACACACACCTTTAATCCCAGCAGCCAGAAGCTAGGAGGTGGTGATACACACCTGTAATTCCAGGACTCAGGATTGAGGGATAGAGGGATGTCTGTTAGTTCAAGGCCACCACGGTGTACACAAGAGTGAAGAGTAACAGCGTACACCTTTGATCCCAGCATTAGGGAAGTATATAAGAAGAAGCAAGGTCTTAGAGCTGCCATTCAGTCCCAGGCTTCTTCAGCCACATCGAGGAGAGCATAGCACTCTGGGATTGCAGTCTGAGGTTGGGTGGAGCCAGGATCACCTTTCAGTCTGAGGTGGAGGTAAGAGCTAGTGACCGCCTGCTTTGCTTTTCTGATCTTCAGCTTGAAGCTTGAACCCCAATATCTGTCTCTTGGTCTTTTATTTTTTGTGTTGCAACCTGAAGAATAAATAAGTTTTTCTCTATAAGGTAAGTTAGTGTTATAGTTTATTTAGAAATAAGAAGGTTGTTACTCTACTCTTTCTGCCCCAGATTAGCATTGTGTCTGAGTTCTCCTTGACTCAGTGATTTCCAATGTTTCCATGTATTTTGCTGGGGTGTGTGGGTGTGTGTGATGAAGGGCCCTAGGGTTTTGGCTCCAGCACTGCCTCCCCATCCCCCAAAGGCAAGTATTCTCAGCTGTCAGGCTTGACAACTGAGGTCATCTCTGACTTGTTCTATTTGCATATTGGTTACTGAACTTCTGGGCTCTACCTCTTTGTCTCTTCAAGGTTGGCTTTAAAGATTGTATCTTAACCTGTAGGTGATTATATAACAAAAAAATGGCATTTGGGAAGTAACTCCCTTTTAAAAATAATGCTGACTTTTAAGCTCTAAAATTAAATGTTAAGATGTACAATTAAAGGCCTACCGAAGGATTACTAATAATAAAATTTGAAAATAAAGTGCTAATTTTAGAGTAGATTCCCCTAATGAAAAGATGGTGAGGATTTAGAGAAAGATATAACTTTGGGCTCAGTGAGGAATTGTATTATTTATTTACTTATAAACAAATTACTGAATACTTATATTTTGAATGTCTCATTCTGAGCTTTGCATCCATTTATTTTAAAGAAGGTTTTGATACTATATTCCAGATGACCTAGAACTCACTATGTATCCCGAACTAGCTTCAAACTGATTATGTGCCAAGAATGATCTTGGATTTCCCATCCTTCTGGTCCATCTCTAGAGCATTGGGATTATAGACACACTTAGAGCATTGGGATTATAGACACATTAGAGCATTGGGGTTATAGACACATTAGAGCATTGGGGTTATAGACACATTAGAGCATTGGGATTATAGACACATTAGAGCATTGGGATTGCATTGGGATTATAGACACATTAGAGCATTGGGATTATAGACACATTAGAGTATTGGGATTGCATTGGGATTATAGATACACATTAGAGCATTGGGATTATAGACACATTAGAACATTGGGATTATAGACACATTAGAGCATTGGGATTATAGACATATGCTGCCACACCCACTTTAGAATAGGAAACCTTTGAATTTATGACATTTGAGGGTAAAATGGCAAGTACAGTTTGAGTAGATTAATCTGAAAATATTAAGTGCTGGAATGAATTTGTTTTTCATTTCTAATTAAAATGAAATGCTACCTGGGCGGTGGTGGTTTAGGCCTTTAATCCCAGCACTCAGGAGGAAGAGGCAGGCGAATCTGTGAGTTTGAGAACAGCCTGGTCTACAGAGCGAGTTCCAGAACAGGCTCCAAAGCTATGTAGAGAAACCCTGTCTCAAAAAAACAAAACAAAAAATGAAACACTAATAAAAATTAATAATTTGTTCTGAATGCTGTTTTGATACCCAAGAAACATTTGTTTGTCCTTGTTTCTCATCAGCAGGGTTCTTTTTTTTTTTTTTTTTGGTTATTCTTTGTCCACTTGTTCATTAATGGGCACATAATCTGATTTGTGTTGTGAATAGTAAGTGTGTTATACAGTATTTCTGCTGATGTTATAGTTCCCTTTGTATATAATTCCTAGGAATAGAGATTGCTTTCCAATGTGGCTATATTAATTTACAATTTATATTACCACCAACAGTCTGTGAATTACTTGTATTCACTTATTCTTACTGGCATTGTTATTTTCTGGTTGATGGTTTGTTTTCTGTTTTAATTTTTTTTGTTTTTTGTCGTTTTTGTTTTTTGAGACAGGGTTTCTCTATGTAGCCCTGACTGTCTTACAACTCACTCTGTAGACTAGGCTGATGTCAAACTCAGAGATACACATTCCTCCTCCTCCTAAGTGCCAGGATTAAAGGTGTGCACCACTATCACCTGGCTAGACAGTTTGTTTTCTTGATACTTCTAGGGCATGTGAGGTGGCTCAGCGGGTAAAGCACCTGCACCCAGCCTGCTGCGCGCACACACACACACGCACACATGCACACACACACGCGCACACACATGCACACGCGCACACGCACACGCACACACACGCACATACACACACACGTACACACACGCACACACACAGACACACACACATACACACACACGTACACACACATGCACACACACACACATAAATTAATGCAGTAAAAATTTGAAATAAAAAACTAACTGGGAGGAGATAACACCCCAGTACAGTTTTCATTTGCACGTCACTGACGTTTGAAGTTGTTTGGCATTTATTTCATGCATTTATCAACTACTTATACTTTTGAAGTAATTTAAGTGTGTATCTGATTGGATTTCTTGGCAGTTTTGTTGTCAGACTTTTTGAGTTCTGTGTATATTCTGTATATTAATAATCTCTGCATAGTGAAGACTGTCTCATTTTGCTGGTGACACTCTTATTTTTTAGGTAAGGTCTGGCTATATAACTCTGGCTGGCTTGAAACTTGCTGTGTAGAGTAAGCTATCCTTCATGATCCTTTTACCTGAGCCTCCCATGTGCTAGGATTACACATACGAGGCACTGCACCCAGCTAAAAGATGTTCTTTTGGTGATACCGGGGAGCCAGCATATACGCCAAGCAGGTCTCTAGAACTGAGCCACAGCCTCAACTAAGCTTTTTTAATGGTAGCAGAGATACTTGCTTGAAGGCTGTGCAGACTACGGTTGGCCTTCAAAGCCACAACAAACAATCCCAGTTCCTGAGTCTGCATACAATCATAAGTCATGAAAGACAGTTTTTTAGTGTCTCATATCTTTCTCTTTGAGACAGGGTCTAGTGGCCACATCTTTGTCTCCATCTTCATTAACCCAGTGTTTACTGGACACTGCTGCCTTTGCCCTGCCTTCATTGTAAGCATAGCTCCTGGCTAAAGGTTATTTCTTTGATGCATTTGTGGGATTCAAGCTGCTTCATTCTATTTTGTACACAGCCAGTGCTTACTATCTTTTGTAGCTCCTTAAAACATTCTTGTGAGGTTGTGTAGTGTGCTTCCCTTTGGAGTACCACCAACAAGCCGCAGGCGTCTTAGAAGAGGGGCATTTGAAGTGCTCTTGAGGGACCATGGAATTCGAGTAGGAATTTGACAAGGCCAAGTAAGATGGAGAGGATGGCATGGCCAAGGGAATGGGAATGAGGCACCCGGGGTGTCCGTGTGAGAAGTGGGGTGGCATGCAGCAGCAGTGTAGACTGTTGTCATGCTGTCCTAGTGGGTACTCTTGGAAGGACAGGAAGCAAGGGTCATGAACTTTATCCGTATCACTTAGTAATGTGCTCTCTCATGTAGTCAAGTCAGGCATGTCCATCCTCAGTAGGCCCTTCATGACAAAATCTCATTTACTTTTCACAAGAGCTGCGTGTGTATCAAATGTTCAGAGCTGTGTGTCTGGAGCCACACACGGTTTTGCACATTGATAAGAATGTGCTTTAGAAAGAACTTTAGATTTGACTTTTAGAATTTGTCTAGTGAACTCTTGTACAAATAAGCCTAAGATAGGGATGGTCAAATACCACACTGAGCTAGATGGATGAGACTGCAGCTATTTAGTTATCTGTTAGAAAGAGGCTACAACACCTTGTCATCCAACTATTGCTTCTGGTATTTTAACTACATTAATAGCACACACATCTTACAGGTTATGAGGCCGGCTTGCCCAAAGCTCTGGTCGTAGTTGACTAAGATAGATCAAATCACTTGGGACTCTTGCAAAATACACATGCCAACCCCTCATTGAAAGCCACTTAGTTAGAGAGGCCATCACATCAAGAGCATCTTTAATCAGTATGCAGAGGCTCTTTGGTTGGGAACAATATGTAAAATATTCTTAGATTTTAGAAGCAGGTATCTGGAACATGTTGCCTGGCAACCTAGTGATAGCATCACCTGTATCTCTTCCAGTGTTCACCAGCAAAAAAACATTTGATTTGATTATAATATACATTCTAGTCGATTACTAAAAGTTAAGCTTATGAAACCACATTCTTATATTCTTATTTTATAAATATAATTCCCCTTTTCAAAAACTGAAGGGTCTGAAATATTTTTGTAAACTGTTATTATTACCTTACTATCCTTTTTATAAATAGTGGTAAGGAGACACAAATTAACATTTTTGTACCAATTTTCTGAGCTCCAACCATAGGGTGACAGAAAGTGGGTTGGGTGGCACTGTAACATGCATTACTTAGGAAGCACTCTGAGTTTAGGGAGCCTGCCTTTTGGCTCTGCAGAGACACTATTTGTAGTTTCCAATGTTGTTGCTGTCTGACCACCTTGACAAGGCAGTCTGGAACAAAGAACATTCAGTCTTTGGCTTAGAGAGCATGTATAAATATGGGACTAATACATGTTTGTTTCCCAGGAAGCATCTTACTATGACAAATAAACTAAATTTTTTTTCTCTTACTCTACATGAAATAATATGAAGAAATTCTTTTTCTGTTTTTTTTTTTTTTTAAAGTCAGGGCCTTCTTTCTTAGTCAGGTCGGATTCAGAACTCATTATTTAACCCAAGCTAGCCTCCAGTGCACAGCTGTCTTCCTTCCTTACCCCCCAAATGGTATGTTTTAAAAAGTTCTAAGTAAGATGGCAAGAGCTGAACCTGGGGGTACAGGCTAATGTCTGAGCTGCATGGGGGAGGCCTAGGCAGGTGAATTGCAGGTTCCAGGTCAGCCTGTGCAACGGTGTGAGACCTTGTCCTAAATTAGCAAAAAAGAAGGCTGAGGTATATAGCTCAGTGGTAGAGCCCTTGCCCTGTGGTTCAGTCTCTAGTAAGCCCCTCCCCCAAGTGACCTCTGTGAACTTTTTTTTAAAGATTAATTTTGTCTTCTGTGTCTGAGTGTTTTGCTAGCATGCATGTCTGCACTGTGTGCAAGCCTGGTACCTACAGAGGTCAGAAGAGGGCACCAGACCCCTAGAACTAGAGTTACTCATGGTTATGAGCTGCCATGTGCTTGCTGGGAATTGAACCAAGGTCCTTTGGGAAGAGCATCCTGTACTCTTCACCATTTAGCCATCTCTCCAGCCCAACTGATGCACTTTCTTGTTCATCCCAGAAAATTCTGTTTGTACATTACGTATGTAGATAACATGAAAGCTAATCTTTTCTGTCCCATGGAACTTGCTATATGGACCAGGCTAATCTCAAAACTTGTGGAGATTCTCTGCCTTCTTAGCACTCAAATTATAGATTTGTGCTTCAAGCCTGACTAGCTTGTTTAATTTTGGTTGGTTAAATTAAATTCTGGTGACTGAATTTTCTTTTTGTAGATCCAGGACCTTGTTCTTAGTCAGAACACTTACCCCTTGTGTTGTTTAATTCCAGCAAATACTTGCTATTGAGTTTCAGATACTGAAGATACCATGTACTGTTTACATAGCTAGACAGGAAAGTTGCGTGTTCCAGAGACCATGTACTGTTTATATGAGTAGACAGGAAAGTTGCGTGTTCCAGAGACCATGTAATGTTTACATGGGTAGATAGGAAAGTTGCATATTCCAGAGGACATGTACTGTTTACATGGGTAGATAGGAAAGTTACGTGTTCCAGAGACCATGTACAGTTTACATGGGTAGACAGGAAATTTGCATGTTCCGAGACCATGTACTGTTTACATGGGTAGATAGGAAAGTTGCGTGTTCCAGAGACCATGTACTGTTTACATGGGTAGACAGGAAAGTTGTGTGTTCCGAGACCATGTACTGTTTACATGGGTAGACAGGAAAGTTGCATGTCCCTTTACTCTGTGCTATTATGTATAGGTGCTCTAACTTTTTAAGATGATTTCTTTAGTGTTGGAACAGGTGGGACTTCCAGCATAAACTATGAGACAGATTTGACAGAAAATCATTTTCTGTAAGAAGTATTTTAGACATTATAAAGCAAACTAAAAGAAAATATCAATTAAATTGAATTATCTGTTTATAGAGCCAGATATTGATTGAATAGCATTATTTAACAAAATAATATATGCTCTTGTCACAATTTGAGCACTGCAGTGATTATATAAGAAAAGTCCTCGCTTTAAAAGGGTGCTTATTGACACTAATGAAATATCAAGACTGAAAAGTAACTTCCAGATAGTTCAAATGAAAAGAATTATGGTTGTAATGAGAGGTAGAAAATGAGACAGAGTGGCAACAGTTGGGGACAGTATTGTTCCTATTGAGACGGTGGGATGGGGATGATTTGCATGAAGGCTCCAGGCGCTCTTGGATGTGCCACCCCCCCGTCTCTGCTGTGTGTTTGCAATGGGCAGGATCTGTGTGAGTGTCTGTAGCTTTCAAAATTTGTGAGTTGGTTGTACTGTCTAGTGGGAAGCCAGGCATAGACTGGGAAATACCAAGTTTAAGACTGTTATTACAAAGTGCAGTGTATCTTCTGGACATGAAATTTTCGCCCTTTTAGAAACTAAAGGCTTGATAACAGAAAACAAAGTTATTGTTTTCTATCATTTTCAGTATGGAAGCATCAAGTTAGTGCATTATTATTATTATTATTATTATTATTTTGGTTTTATGAGACAGGGTTTCTTTGTATTGTTTAGGAGGCCGTCGGTCCAGCCTGCCCTCGAACTCACAGAGATCGCCTGCCTCTGCCTCCCGAGTGCTGGGATTAAAGGCGTGCGCCACCACCGCCCGGCAAGTTAGTGCATTATTATATTGAACTGTGTTTTAAATTGAATGTTACATTTTTGGGGGGGGGGTGGGCAGGGGTTGAGACAAGTTTCTCTGTGGCTTTAGAGGCTGTCCTGGAACTAGCTCTTGTAGACCAGGCTGGTCTAGAGCTCATAGAGATCTGCTTGCCTCTGCCTCTTGAGTGCTGGGATTAAAGGTGTGCACCACTACACAATGCTATAGTGTTTAATTGCTGTTTGTATTGTTGACTTGCTTTTCATAAAACCGTTAAATACATTTTGGTTTAGAATTAGGACAGATTTTCCTGTAATTTCTGAAATGGTCCTAAATTTATTTCTGTCAATTTGTGCTACATATTTATGTGAAATGGTGTTCTCAGCATTGAGACTTATAAATTCAAAATATTGATCAACTTGAAAAAGCCTTAAAGGTGCTGCATATCCTTCAGCATCAAGTACTCCTAAGTTTTAATTCCTATTGCAAAAATAAACAAACTCAACTGTCTCATTAGAATTCAAGCTTGCTTCCATCTACAATAAATTGAAAATTATATATTATCAAAATTGTTTTTAATTTGTAAATATTTTTATCTCTAGATGTTTGATTTGATCACCTGTTTTATACTTTCAGATTGTGTAAAAGTTTTTCAAGCAAAATAGAGTTTAACAGTTCCTGTCAATGCAAATACTTTTAATTGTAGCACTGGGTAGCAGAGGCAGGTGATCTCTGAGTTCAAGACTAGCCTGGTCTACAGAACAAGTAAACTGTGTCTCAAAAAGCAAAACAAAAAGAAGCCTTATCAAGGACTTCTTTTGTCTAGCATGATAATAACTGATTTTCTAGGACTCACTAAAGCAAAATTCTAGGCTATTCCTTTTTCTTGTGTATATTGCAGGGTCATTTCTGTTTTTTTTTTTCCTTCAGTAACTCAGTGGATAAAAGTATCAGGTTAAAATATGCATTAAGTGATAAAGCAATAGAGTTAAGATTAAGAGGACTAAGTAATTTACAAGTTGAATGTTTTTAAGTTGAATTATAATTTGTCTTAAGAAAAACGTACATATTTTAAGTGTACAGCTTGATTTTTAGCTCTGAATTTCCATCTGTGTGAAGCTAAAAATAAACCTCACCAGTGTCTTGAAGGGACCCAGGGTTTTCTCAGTGCTAACTTTTTGAGTGGGACCACGAGTTGTTATCACAAAGCGGTTTGCTTACACCATCTGAAGTGAAAGTTGAGGTCCTGCTGTAGAAGTGTCAGTTTTAGTGATAGTGAAAGGTTATAGGGAGCTTAGTAATATGTATCCAGTAAGAAAACCTAGAGTATGTGTCTTAGAGTTTCTATTCCTGTGAAGAGACACCATGACCATAGCAAGTCTTAAGGAAAAATATTTAATTGGGGTGGTTCACTTAAAGTTCAGAGCTTTAGTCCATTTTCATCATAGTGCAACATGGTGGTGTGCAGGCAGACATAATGCTGCAGAAATAGTTGAGAGTCCTGACTCTTAACTCAAAAGAATAGGAAGTGATCTGAGACACAGGGCAGTATCTTGAGCATATGAGACCTCAAAGCCCACCTCCATAGTGATACACTTCCTCCAATAAGACCACACCTGCTGCACAAGGCCATACCTCCTAATAGTGTTACTCCCTTTGGGGGCCATTTTCTTTCAAACCACCATAGTATATCAATAAATTATCAGTGTGCACCTTCTGTGGTAAAATATTTCTCTTTCTATGCGTATGCTTATGTGTCCATACTACTTTATCTAACAATACATGGACACATGTAGTTTCTTTGAATGTATTGCTTGTTTAATATATTTGCTTGGCTTCTTGAGTAGTATGTATATGTAGTGGTCAGAAGACAGTTTGAGGGTGGGGTTCTCTTGTATTATGTGTGTCACAGATCTGACTCATGTTGGGGGTTGAACTTGGATTTTTTTCTGTCTTGGCAACCGGTGGCTTTATCCACTCCATCTCATTGGACCCTGAATGTATTTTGATCAAGTAAAAGTTTCAAAGTAACAAATTTTAGTAGGATGGATCATTGCTTAAGAATGAAGCAAGTGGTAATATTGACTCCTTGTTTGAAATTTTAATACTTAAAAAGATTTCTGATTTTTTTTTATAGTGCCTTGAAATCAAGTTTCCCACCCTTCCTTCCAATTCCAGCCCTGGTAATGATAACCTAAGACTGTACCCCTCCCTAGCTTGAGGCTGTACAATGCTAGCCTAAGGCTGTATACCCTCCCTAGCTTGAGGTTGTACAATGCTAGCCTAAGGCTGTACCCTCACTAGCTTGAGGCTGTACAATGCTAGCCTAAGGCTGTACCCTCCCTAGCTTGAGGCTGTACAATGATAGCCTAAGGCTGTACCCTCCCTAACTTGAGGTTGTATAATGCTAGCCTAAGACTGTACCCTCCCTAGCTTGAGGTTGTATAATGCTAGCCTAAGGCTGTCCCCTCCCTAGCTTGAGGCTGTATAATGCTAGCCTAAGGCTGTACCCTCCCTAGCTTGAGGTTGTATAATGCTAGCCTAAGGCTATAGAATGCTTCTTCCCTGCCCTCTTCTTATCTTCCTTCTTTTCTACCTTTATTTTGGATGATGGCTGGACAGGGTCTTACTTAATAGTTGGAAGCTAAACTGACCTGAAACTCTCAGCAATCCTCCTGCCCCAGCCTCAGAGCTGTGATTGCAGGATTGAGTACACCCATATTTGGCAAGATTGTCCTACATGCAGAGGACAGTGGAGAGAACCTAGGCTAACCCAGTTTCTCTTTAGGAACAGTTTGCTGAATGAGTGCCTGGAAAGGAATCAGTCAGTGCCTTATAATTCTTCACAGCATGCTGAGGCCTCTGTACTTTAAACTGCAAAGTTTAAAACAAATGTTTCCATGTGGCCCCTGTAGCTGAAGAAAACTATGTGTAATGAGAATCTGGTTTGAGCAGTGTGAACCCTCACAGAAAGGAGCCTAATCTACTACTTTGATCTGGTGTTCCTTAGAAAAAGGCGTGTAACTGCTGCTCATCTTTGTAAGTAAGATGTATATGTGATTTTCCTAGCTTAGGTACCACAGCAAGAGCACACTGTTGAGTATGGGCCATTTACCCCTGAGGATCAGCTGTTGGGAGCTGCCTGTTGTCTTTACCGTGTATTGCTATTCAAAACTTGAGATGTGTTCTTTAATGAATGCACCGTTGTAATAATTAGAAATAGCAAACAGCCTTTGTAAGTTGAAGAGCAGCCTTATTTGATGTAAAAGAATTATTTTTGTTTGTTTTGTCTTATATGCTGCTGCCAGAAGGACTGTCATACCAGAAAAGCAGAAAAAAGAAAACCAAAACCCTTATACTCCTATGCCTACTGCATTTTGTCATAAATTATTCTGTTCTTGGAGAGGTTTTTTTTTTCCCTTGTGACTCTGTGCAACATTTTCTTGCTAGTTAGGTACAGATCCTTGTAATTAAAGAATTTGGAGATATAGTCATATTCTATATAACAGAACGAACTTCTTACCCATCCTTCAATCTGTGTGCTTAAGAATACCTTGAATTTAGACATAAGTATTGAACTCATTCCCAGTTTTACCATTTGGAATTCCACATGGGGAGTGAATGCTTGGCGGGCTTGCATAGGCTGAGCTGGGCAAACCAGGTCCAGTGCCCAGCAGAGTGCACACCGCCAACAAAATGGCAGCACACTAAGAATGGCAGGTTCACGTGGATGCCTGGTCAGCAGCTAGGCTGACACGGACGAGGTGGTCAGCTAGATATCTAAGACTGCAGATGACTGGCAACTGGCTGCTAGACCCTGGAATGTCTTCTGGTGCTCAGTTCTGGGGAAAAAAGGTGCCAGAGAAAGAGTTTATTGCAAATTTGAGAAATCTGGAATACTTTTCAACATATTCCCTACCTTTGTCTTCCTCTTTTTTGTTTTAACCAGAAAGTGCAGCCTTGTGTTATGGCATGGGCATGTAGCTGGTTCCTGCTAGTGCCAGAATGGCTGAGGTTCAGAGATGGAAAATTTAGTCTACTTTGTAAGACCCTATTTCCAAAAGGTTGGGGGACAGGAGTAAAAAAAAATATGTGCACAAAAAGCTTAAGGCTAAATGCATTTCAGAATATCTTCTATAATTGTTCTCTCTGTCTCTCTCTCACACACATACACAGAGAGAATGAACAAGTTCAGAAGGCTGCACTAGTCTAAATGTAAAGCTACAACTAGACAGTTCAGTTTTGTTTTGTTGTTGTTTGGATTTAGGAACAGTAATGGTGGTGAGAGTAGAAACACTGTGTGAACTATACGAAGAATGACAGTTTTGTGACTATAGAACTGATTTGTGGCCGTTAGGATGGACTCCATTGAACATCACATCTTTGTAGTATTTGTGACTCATGCTTGTAAAGTACTAGCTGATCCAATAGCAAAGATTAGAAAACTCTGGATCATATTTTGAAGGTGTATTTTTATTTTTACTTGTGTGTGTGTGTCTATGTGCACATGTGTGCAGGTGCCCTTGGAGACCATCGTGGGATCCCCATGGAGCTGGAATTATGGACAACAGATAAGGTGCTGGAAAATGATTCTGGCAACTGATCTTAGATTCTCTTAATCCAACCCCTGAACCATCCCTTCAGCCCAATATTTTATGTGCTTCTCTGAATCTCAGCCTTATTTAAGGAAGAATTGTGTCTGTCTTTTACTAACAGTAAGGTGTAACTAAAGGAGTCATGGATTATTGACAAGAAGTACAGGGGAAATAAACAAATTTACAAGTAGTATTAAGGGACACAGTGTGCTGTAACATTCACTCTTTAAAGAGTAAAGCTCTTTGCCCATGCTCTGTTAGAGACAATAGCAGGTAAGTGCTTGTATTACGGCAGTTACCACACACACCCGGTATTCTCTAGAGCAGTGGCTCTCAACCTTCCTACTGCTGCCACCCTTTAATACAGCTCCTTGTACTGAGGTGACACCCCCACCTCAAAATTATTGTCTTTGTTACTCTATAACCGTAAATTTGCTACTGTTATGAGTTGTAATGTAGTTTTGGAGATAGAGTTTGCCAAACAGGCCATGACCCACACACAGGTTGAGATCTGTTGCTCTAGAATATTAAGGTTTGTTTCCATTGTTAACGTCATAAAGTTCCCTGGTTTTGTTTCAAAATGAGGACCTGTTCTTTATTGTGTATCACTCTGATATCAAACATTGGTTGTTTGCTAACGCTGCTTCACTTTGTGCTTTAGAAACTAGATTTGCAACCTTTACAGTTGCAGCTGGGCTTGTTATTGAAGGCTGGATTTCAGGAACTGTCCTTTCTACCTGTTCTTTTGTAGTCTCCTTCTGCCAGATAGTGACTCTATTCTTGGACACTCCAGAATCCACAGAGTAGCTTTCCTGCCAGGCACTTTGCAGACATTTCCTGGCCCTCTGGTTTCTGCAGCTAACGTGGCTTGCTAGCCTGCCTGGTTTCCTAAGGTCCTGATTACTTCTTACTCTCACTGGAAGCAAGGTGTTTCTCTGGACTTCTACCTTTTGTTTGTTTATGTATTTGCATATTAAGCTTTCTAGAATAGCTACCTGCTGCCCTCTTCTGGCTTCATATTAGGCTGCCCTTAAACAAATCTGATTTTTTAATCTAGCATTCCATCAGTGTCTTTGAGAGATCATCGGTTCCCAAGCCTGATTTGCTTGTGAGAATCATTTAGGTGAATTTTTCTATTCAACTCCCTGTACATGCTTTTCCACTTTTAGAGATTCTTATTAATTAAATGCAGGAGAAGAAGATCGGTTATTGGTATATTTAAATAACAAAAACAAGCCTCTTAGGTGATTAAAAATCTCCAGCCTGTGATTAAAATCTAAGCATAAGATAGGTAATCCTTAGACATCTACATCTGGAGGACTTGCACTGCTTAGCTGTAGTCCTTACTCTTTAAAATACCGTGGGGAGAAAAAGGATGAGGAGTATGGGACTTTACCTTCTTCAGGAAAATACAGTTTAGGCAGAAAAAAAGGCCCACATGGCAGCTGCTACTTGAGCCATGGTGTATGCTCCTGCCTGTGCTGGTTTGGTAATTCTACTCCAGTGACATCCACTGGAGCTCTCAACGGTATTTATAGCAGTCAGGACTAAGAGAAGTTAACTCTGATTTTATGGACTCTTAACCCTCTATGTTTTGTGATTTGAAATGCATAAAACACTAATGCTAATGTCTTCCTTATTGGTTGTAATGGAGTTTGGGAGCAATGGTCCAGCAGCTTGCCCAGTACCCTAGCTGAAAAACAGAATGAGATGAAAGAGTTGGGAAGGAGAACAAGTCAAGTCCAGTGCCTGCAATTGAGTCTTTGGGTACTGACATGGCCTTTAGGTGTCAGTAGAAAAGGAATTTGGGGGCACATATGCATAATCAAAGCATTTGTCGCCTGAGTGTGGTCTGCTTGAGTATTATTAGTTCTGGTTCTGTAAGAGGACCCACAGAGTTCCTTTCACTGTCGTGACATGAAAGGATCAGTCTGGTTCCGACAGGGGGCTTCTCCTGCTCCTTGTGCAGATATGGTCATCTTGGAGTCTGGGCCGATTGTCTTCTGTCCCTTCAGCCTTGTTGAGATGAGGGTGGGTGAGATAGGTTGGCAGACACTCCTTGTGTTTCTCTTGCCTGTACAGAGTCCCGCAGGAGGCTGACCCAGAGCCAAGGACAGACATGAAAAAGACTGACATGCCAGGCTGCACCTTGCTTTTTAGTCACATTGTGAACTCAAGTGAGAAGTCAGTGTTTTTTCTTGAGGAAAAATACACGAGCTGTGTGTGTGGGAGGGGGTTGGAAGTTCTGGTTAAGACAATGGTGTTTATATGGTTTGGGATTATTTATTTCTTTGGATTACTTATTTTTAATTCTCCGATCTTTGAAGCAGATATGGTTCTTCTAATCTCACCTATATCTGTTGACTGTTGAAATGCCTGCTGTATGTCTTAAAATAAGTAAATTTGCATCCTGAATTGTAATGTTGGCAATCATTTGGTTAGGGCTGATGAGGCAGCTTGATGTAGAATGCTGCTGAACATGCATGGGGCTCTGGGTTTCACCTCAGTACCCCAAACACCAAGAGTCATATATTTGGAAATTTAATTTCAACCTTATTGGACTCACTTCATTCTCTTTTATTTGCATAAAGGATATGAAGCAATTATCCAGTTGAATAATTTATAAACTAATGTTTTTAAACTGAAGGAACATAATAAAAATATTTTCTTAAACTCTTTGCACTAATTGCATTTAAGGTCTTTCCAAATGTGTAATGTTTAGATATATATTTTCCTCAGGTAAGCACTCCTGCTTCTCTCTAGTCTAAACCATTTCCCCTACTCTCTTCTTCCTCCTTCCCAGATGATTTCATTCGCTCTGTTGACACAAACATCTCTTTCTGTTGCTTAGCCTGTCTTATTCCAAAGGCAAATCAGACATTTAATTAGCTGCTTCTGGTGCAGATAAGGTGTGTGAGATGGTTTTGAAATTTGAGCAACTGGAGTGCTGACATTTTTCCTTTGCTTTTTGTCCCCTATAGTGCTGGATACTGAACCCAAGTCTTGTCCATGCTGTTCAGACATTCTTCTGCTGAGTCAGTCCTCCACCCCATGGAAGACACTGAATCCCTTTTCACACTCCCATGGTATTCTTTGATTCCTGAGTTCCTCTTAAATAGGACCTCACTGTTTGTATCTTAAGTATGATTTCAGCTCTCCCTTTCCATTCCCTATACTTCTTTTCTTGTAGTTTTTCTTCAGTAGATCTCTTCAGATGTGTCTAATTCACTGTCCACTGGATCCAGTTAAATTTTTTTTCCAGGACAGGGTCTCAACTATGATGCTCTGGCTATCTACTCACTGTGTAGAGCAGGCTGGCCTCAAACTCACAGATACCCACCTGCCTCTGCCTCCAGAGTGCTGGAATTAGAGGTATATACCACTACCCCTGGCACAATTCAACCTTATTTTTAGCCATTTTATGCTTTTCTGTTGTAATGTCTGTTCTTTCACATCTACTGATTTTTTTTTTTATTTCGGACACTAACATTCTCTTTCAGATGTTTTCAGTCTTTAATAACTTTTGCTCATTAAAGCAGTTTGTGATGAACAGCTTTGGACCCTGGCAGGCTGCTCTCATCCCTTCTCTCCACTGTGGTTCTGCTTAGGGGGTCTTGTCTCTTGTCCACCTGTCTTTGAATGTTGCTGGGTGTTTCACTTACAACTCACTATGACCAACTCGTCCCTGAGGAGTCTGTCTTGCCCTGTTCCCATCCAGCTCTCTGAGCATGGGCCGTTTCTGTGCGATTACATGGTTTGAGGCATCGGGCTTGGGAGCCTGGAGCTGGAGATGTGTGCACCATCTCCTGACCCAGCCTCTCACTTCTGCAGATGATACTTGCTCATTGGTCCTTCAGTTGCCACACTTAGAACCTTGTCTAGAATACACTAGAGCCTAACGTTGCTGTGGTGTCGGTTGTATAGTAGTCACATGACAGTTTTCCCATTCCCTTAGGCTTAGGGTGAGATGTCATTTAATTTCTAAAGTGGAGGACTTAAACTTATCTTACAGCACCTAGTGCTTGCAACTTAGTAAGTGTTCAAAGTCACTGCATATGATGCTAGTGGTGTAAGCACCTGTGTGGGTGGTTATTTTCACCAGCTCTCTGTACTGTCTACCTGTTACATGTAGGTTCTCAGTATGATAAATAACACTGATCAAAGCCCCACTTCATAGTGTTTATGTGATGACTCTATTACTAGGCATGGTATTCGTTATTCAGATGTGTTTGAAAGTTAGATCTGTCTGCTCTTAGGTTGTCTTAATAGGTTGGTGTTGTTCTCCAGGGATGAGGACTATCTGAGAAATGCCAAGGCAGTGTCTATGTACTGTGATAAGGAAAATAAGTCGATTTCCTTATCCTTCAGTTAGCAATTCTACCAGTTAGTCTCTCAAGTACAGTGACCAACCCCTTTGTGTATCTTGATGTTGATATTTACAACCAAACAGGTTTCTACAGGTAGAACACAAATGCAGTGAACTTTAGTAGTGTATCCTTACGTTGTCTGGTATGTGAGGACACATACATATATAAAAAGGCTATTCTGTTAGAAAATCTTGGACATTGCATATCTGTTAAAGGCTTTAATCAACAGTATGAAAAGATCCATTAAGAATCAATAAGTGGCAGGCATAGCAGCATATGCCTCTTATAACCAGAACTCAGAAAGAAGTCGGAAGTAGGAAAATTGAATTCAAATACAGCTGAGTTGTAGAGTGAGACCTTGTCTCCAAAAAACAACTAGCAGAACCCTCAGTGGTAGACAACGAACAGACCCACATGAAACAGGCAATCGACCCAAATAAGCAGTTCACTGAAGAGGTCATACAGATGACAGATATGTACATGGTGAGATGACCAGCACATGTCATTAGAGAATGTCAAATTAAACCAGAGAGTTCACTGTGCACCTGTTACAGTGGCTGAAGCCCCTAAGGCTGACAGGACACTAGTAGTAGGTAGGCTTTGGGAACTGAAGGCAGTATGTGAAGGGGATCCCTGCACTTGTATGTCATTTGCAGCACTGGGCACCCTAAGGAATGGGAACAGCCTGTGGCCATCACTGATGAAATTATGGTACGTTCTTGGTAGAATACTGTCTAGCAGTGAAAATAAGACTCTGTTGTTTGCAGAAACGTGGACAGAACTGGAGATTGTTGTGTTTAGTGAAATAGCCAGACTCAGAAAGACAGTACTGTGTTCACATGCAGAATCTGAAAGGGTGATCTAAAACTGGGGGATATGTATTAATGTTCTCGTTACTGTGGCAGCTTAGAGAAGGAAGCTGTTTCCTTGAATTCATTTTGCCACGCAAATGTAAAATGAGTTAGACCCAGATTCTGCATCTGAATGAGAACACATAGCACTTGCCTTTCTGTGCTGGGCTGCTTTGGTATGATCTAACAACAGCACCCAGAAAGGCCTGACTTGAAGTTCTAAACTCAACCCCTCACCACCTTCAGCACTCAGAACAGGCCCTGTGCCTTGCCTGGGCAGCACAGTTGAGTTGACCTTATAGACTGGGATGTGGGCGAGCCAGTCCTGAGGACAAGAGAGGGTCAACCTGGTACTGCCTCCCTGGCCTGCAGTGTGATGGTTGGGGGCTGCCCTCTTCCCTTCCCCTACTGCCTCCACCAGCACCCCCTTCCCCTGCATGCCCATCAGTGCCTGAGGCACATGGGAGAGCTGTCCTCATTACTCATCTGTCATGTGGTGGCATGGGCAGGGGGAGAAATACCTCAGGTGGGAGAGTGGCCCCGCAGGCCTCAGCCGGGCAACACAGCAGAGCTGGCCCTGAAGGCATAGGAGAGGGAGAAGTGACCCCATCACTTGCTCATCACACTAAGGGGTGAAGCAGCCAGGGCAGCACCGGAGTACTCACCCTGGTGGTGAAGACAGGGGAGAGAGAGCTGTGGACTGAACAACCCTGCAACCAACTACCTGGACCCAGAACCAGTGCTGACCAATTCCAGCACCCACCCCATCTGTGATCTGTAGCATGGGGGAAGGGGGATGGTTCTGCAGACCCAAGCCTACAGAAATCCACCACACAGGGCGGCAATGGCACAGGGCAGCAACGGGATGTCCAGGAAGAGTCCCAGTGAGAGCCTAGTGTCTATATTGTAGCAGAGACCAGGCGCCTAGAACCAAACCAGTGATGCTCTGTGATGAACGCTGCTTGTAAAGGTGAATGGATGAAGGGGTTTACTGTGCGACTCACTGTGTCACACTGCAGCTGCTATGATGATTTTCCCTCTCCTCCCTGGTTTCCTTTTTTAATCTGAAATTTTTTGGGGGGGGTGGAGAGGCAGAGGGTGGATTCAAAGGGACGGGAGATCGGTGGGATCAGGATGCATGATGTGAAAGACAGAATAAACAAAAAAGAAAGTTTAAGAAAGACAAATCCTAAACCCAGATCCTGCAGCTCTCTGGAGGTATGTACATTGTTTATCTTCACTGAGCCCCAGATTACTGTGAAGTTATAAATAAAGTCACCCTTCATGAAATTCAACAAAGAAAATTTTAAGCTGTAATGACAGTGCACTATTGGTTGTCTTCTTCTGAGCAATTTGAAGGGACCTTTTTGAGATTAAGAAAATGCTGTATTTTAAGGCTGGAGATAGGGCTCGATGAGTAATGCATTACCAGGCAGTTGAAGACCAGAGTTGCAATCCCCCAAACACATGTGAAATCCAGGTGAACATGGCAGCCTGCCTGAGTCCCAGCAGATGGGGACCCAGTGCCCAGAGCTAGAGTAGCCAGACTAACGAACAAGCCTAAATGATGGGCTCTGGTTCAAAGAGACCGTGCCTCCATGTATAAGATGGAGAGTCACATGCCTGTGCACACTCTTGTATGGGTGCACACACTTGGAAAGAGACATGTATCTCACGCGCATACACAGAAAAAAAGCCCACATATTATAAATATCCTGTCAAACTCATCATGCTATATACGTTTTCATGTATACATTATACCTCAACATGGGTTAATTTTAAACCCAGCAAGCTTTTCCTTGAATATTGTTTTCCACTTAATTTCCCAAAATGTAATACTTGGAACTGAGTGACTGGGGATTAGAGTTAAGATCTACAGTGTTGGCTTACTCTCACATTTATGTAAGTCTTTGCTTAATTCATTCTCTTCTGAGTTTATAAGAACTTTGGGGGAGAAGTGACTCTCACTTGTGTATTCTAAAATCATCTTACTTTCCATGGGATTTGTGCTTTCAAATTTCAGCTTTTCCTATCTTGATGGTAGACAAAGAAGTATGGTTATAATTTGTAGTCTACAAAATACTAACTGACCACATAAAAAAGCAACTTATTTTTTTTCCTATGACATAAATGTGATTGCTATTTGTTGCTAAAGGGAGAAAGTAAAACAATGGCATGTTGTTGCTTACATAGAAATTCTGAACCTGACTGGGGCATGATGACAGATGCTAATGAGGTTGAGGCAGGAGGACCACAGTTCAGGGGCATCCTGGTCTACACAGCAGCGCCACTCAAAGAGAATACAAAATAGTGATAATGAAATCTGAATCTTGGATAAGCTGCTAAAGTAGATCTTTAAAGCGAAGGGCAGAGCTCTTGGTACACAGTAGTTCCTGATTAATAAACTTTCATTGATGGTCTCAAGATGCTCTTAAACTGTGCTGGATACATTATGATGTGTGCTTAGCCTGAAACTGGGGGAATTTCTAGTTATGGGTTGTTTATTCTATAAGTGCTCCAGTAGATATGATACTCTTGTTTTAGATGGATGTGTTTACCTGTGTGTATGTGTATGCACCACATGCATGTGAATGCCCACACAGTTCTGAATAGGGCATTGGGTTCCCTGGAACTGGACACCTACTCTGTGGATGTTGGGAACTGAACCCAAGTTTTCTGCAAGGAGCAATTGTTTTTAACTGGGAGCCACTTTATTTACTCTTGTGAATGTCTTAAGAGGCAGGTGGACCTCAAGTTGCATGCCAGCCTGGGCTATGTAGCAGGTTAAAGATACCTGGGTTAAATAGTGAGGCTTAAATAAGGAAGGAAAGATAGGAGGAAGGGGGGGTTACAGATAGAAAAACTTTATAAATTTTATTCTCAGGATATATTACTGTGAGGGTCCTTTCAGGGGAGTACAGGACTGTTGACTAAAGGTCACTGTCCTTGTACTGGTTACTCTTCATCCTGTAAGCTGGAGATTTTAAAAGGTCTCATGACTCCCAGTTCTACAGATTAAGACTAAAACTGTTATGATGAATGTATCTTAGGGGGTTTTTTGGTCTTAATTCCCTGGACTAAACCTATATATGTAATCCATGGTGAGGTGACTGGGTCTTTGTAGCTGAGACCATTGCATGTTGTATGTCTGAGGCTTCTGGAGCACATGTTGTTACACAGTCACACCAAGAGATCTTTCCTGGAGATAGATGCAGTTGGGAACTCAACTGCCAGCCATTGCAGCAGCTGCCTTAGACCACATTTATGTTTAAGAAGAAGAACATGATCTATTTAGAACTTTTAAGGTTGTTGTCATGGTGAAGTAACTTGCTATCTCTTCTTCTCTTTGCCATTGAAGTGATGTATCTGGCTACTTATTCCAAGGAGGGAGGGTGGACCACTCTGCAGGGAAGCCTTCCTTAGGACGATGCTGAGCTCTACCTAAGGGAGGCAAGCTGGACCAGTTTTCTGAGCCCACTGGCTTCAGCTAGGTGTGGTTAGAATTGGTTCCTCTACATTGAGAGCAGACATGACAAGCTGGGAGATCTGTAAAGAAAAGGGTGATCCCAGTTGAAGAGCACTTTTAACAAACTAAGTGAGTCACATATCCAAATTACATGCCATGAGAAGGACCTTATTTGAGGTAGTCCATTACTTCTACAGCACGAGGCTACCTGAGAATTGATCCTTTTTTAAAAATAAAATTGTATATTTGTAGTTTTTAAAGACAGTAACATGCTTAGTGCCTCTTCACTGTTGATGGCTTTGTTCTGTTTTGTTTTCCACTTATTCTCTTGAAAGCCATGTGGTAATACTGGTTGATATTCCTCCCTTGTTTTAATGATTTCGGTTCTGATTTGTGTAGCTCAGGATGGTCTCAAAATTTGTAATACCTCTCTGTCTTGGCCTGCAGTCCTGGGATTGTAGACATTTACTACTCTGCTAGAGATACATGGTTATTAAAAATACTTGACTCATATTTACTTTAAATTTTATGTGTTTATTGATTTTACTTTTATGTGTGTGTATGTATGTTCCTATGGAGGCCAGAAAGAGGGTTGGATCCCTTGGGCTGTATTTATAGGTTTGTTTTATGCTACCTGATTTAGATGCTGGGAACTAAACTTGGGTTTTCAACAAGAGCATCAAGTGCTCTTAGCAACTGAATTATTATTTTTTTTTGACACAAGCTGGCTTTGTATTTACTGTGGATCCAGGGTTGACCTTGAAGCCCTCATGTTCCTGCCTCTACCTCTCAAGTGCTGGGATTATAAACATATCCACTCAGTCACTTTCATGGTTGCTTTAAAAAGTCTGCACTAAATTTCTGCATAGCAAGAATAATAGACCAGGCCATGGTGGCACACACCTTTAATCCCAGCACTTGGGAGTCAGAGGCAGGCACATCTCTGTGAGTTCAGCCTGGTCTACAAAGTGAGTTCTAGGTCAGCCAGGGCTGTTATGAGAAACAGTGTCTTTAAAACATTAATAATTCATCACTTATTGAACTTTGGATACTAACCCCAAACTAAAGGCTACTCTTTTCTTACTTGATTTTGTCCTTGGTTAATGTACAACTGTGGTACACTCATCTTACTACTGTGAATGGCAGCCAGTATTCTTGTGCTTTGGGAGGCCTTTGTTGGAAAATGACTATCACTGTTTGCCACACACCCTCGATTTGAGTGTCTTTAGTTATTTATGTATACCCTGAGCTGTGTGCACCATTTGGATGTATTGTAAGGCTCGACATGTCCTTGATTACTTTGAGGAATTTTCATATCATATTGACTTGGCAGAGCTAAGACATAGTACAGATTGACAGTGTCGTAGCTTGGAATGATGCAGACATCGTGGTGACATTTACTGGGACAGAATTCCAAATGCTTGAGTATGTGAAAAGCTGTATCAAAGAAGTTTTGTTCTAGAGGATTCTGATCTGAGACTTCTACAGCCTTGGAATTGAGAATTGAGAAGGATCTTTTTAACCCCAGCCCCTTTCCAAGACAGCACCATAACACTTACTAAGCAGCATCTTTCTAGTCCACCAATTATTTGGTAACGTTTTTATGGCTGATTATAATTAAGTGCTGTTTCACCTTGACACCCCAGCACCTGTTTTCTGATTTGAGAAGAACAGAAGTCCAGAGAGGTGGAGATCATAAGAAATTGAAACAGAACTCATAGAAAGTGCAAGGCTTTGATTTTTGTGTCTCTAACACACATATAAAAGCCAAAAAAAAAAAAAAAATCTTAGAGAACCAGAAACATTAACATTTTAGAAAATTTTAAGAATTTATCAATTCTTATGTTCTATGTCTTTTTGGCTCACTTAAATATCAGACGGTGCTATAAGGTAGAACATACTACGGTGTGTCTATTTTAACTATCATATGATACAGCAGCCCTACCACTGAGTATTCATCCAAAGGAAATGAAATCATGACACGTTCAGGGCTGTTCACAATAGCCAAAGTGTCCATCAAGTGATGACTAGATTTTAAAAACATGTCATCTAACACAATTACACTTAAGTGAATGGAACTGCCAGACTTTATATTAAATTAAATAAGCCATACACCAAGTATCAAATACCATTATTTGTAGTCATAGATGGAGAGTAGAGATCATTCTAGAATAGGACATATTGGGAGAGTGAACGGAGGAGGGAAGGGCTTAGAGAACTAGCTCAAGCAGATCTGAGGGATTGGTTCTGGGTGGACAGTCCTCCAGCTGCTCTGGAGACAGTTCAAACACAGAAGAGTACAGACCTTTTGAGCACATGGAAGTGATGGAGTAGTCTGTTAACTGTCCTCATTTGGTCATCATTATGTGTCAAGATCCTCTAGTTATACTTCATAAACCTGTAAGTTGTGTCAGGTAAAGATAAGAATAAAGAAATGATTTTTACGGAAGAGTTTACTGCAGAAGGTGAGGGGGCACCTCTTTGCCTTCCAGCTCTAAACTCCGGCTTTGACGTCATTGAGAACTGTTCTTTTCCTCAGCCATCTAGCATCTGCGGCCGTGAGTCAGACTGGTTACACAAATAGAATTGCATCTAAATTAACAAATATGTTGTAGTCAAACTAAATGTTGAATAAATCCATGCCTCTGTAATTTTGTATGTTGCAGGATATATACACATTTAGAATGTCTTATTGTAGTTTCATGGAAACTACATAACTACAAATGCATATTAATACAGAATTGTTTTAACTGATAGTGATAGTGATTAATAGTTTGTCTAAGAGACAAAATGTTTTCTTTGAAAAATACTAATTCTTAGGTTTGGTGCTTTAAAATTTTAGTCCTTTTTACCTTTTAAAAATTGTTATAAAAGATGAATAACAAAATTTACTTTTTTTTCAACCAGTTTTTAAGGCAGTGGTTATTAGCGTTAGTAAAGAAAAGAAACAATGTCTTTTAGTTCTTGATTCCTGGTTCCTTTGTCGTACATTTATTTGGGGGTAAAATTCATACTCTTGGGGGTCTCTTAATAGAGAGTAAAGCATTTCCCATCCATTCTTTTTTTTTTTTTTTGGTTTTTCGAGACAGGGTTTCTCTGTATTGTTTTGGAGACTGTCCTGGAACTCACTCGGTAGACCAGGCTGGCCTCGAACTCACAGAGATCCGCCTGCCTCTGCCTCCCGAATGCTGGGATTAAAGGCGTGCGCCACCAATGCCCGGCTTCCCATCCATTCTTAAAGAATTTCCTGTCTACAGCTCTGTTCTCACACTTTTCTCTCTAATGTTGTTTACATGGTAACACAGTAATAATTTTTAGTGTTTATGAATTGCTTTTCATCTAGGTCGCAAGGTCATTCGAGTATTTCGTTCTAAAGATAGTGTTTTTATATTTTATTCATTGTATGTAGTTCTGTGTTACACAGAACGTTTTCATGTAAGTATGTAATGTTTTCCTCCTCATACCATTCTCCCCTTCCCTTCCTCTCCCCTCTCATCCCTGGCTTCTACTTTTAGGTCATACATGCTTACATTATCTTATGTATCTTTTTAAAGTCCTTTAGGTAAATACCCAAGGTGATGCAGCTGGGTCATATGGTACATCTATTTAGTTTTTTGAGGAAATCCATACTGATTTCCATATGGTTGGATTAATTTATATTTCCACTAGCAGTGTATAAGGGTTCCTTTTGCTCCACATCCTCTCCAGCATTTGTTGTTATTTGTTTTTTTTTTAATGATGGAATCTCCACATAGTTTTAATTTGCATTTCTCTGATAGAATATTTTTTCATAGTCAAAAGAGATGAGGAACGTCATTTCATATTCGTCACAGATAAAATACAGCAAGATGAAGCATCATTTCTGAACATCTATGCTCCAAATATAAAGACATCCACATTTGTAAAAGAAACATTACTAAAACTCAAATCACACATAAAACCTCACACACTTATAGTGGGAGACTTCAACACCCCACTCTCACCACTAGAAAGAACCACCAGACAGAAACTTAACACAGAAACAAAGGAACTAACAGAAATTATGACCCAATTGGGTTTAACAGACATCTATATAACATTTCATCCAAACACAAAAGAATATACCTTCTTCTCAGCACCATATGGAACCTCCTCTAAAATTGACCACATACTCAGCAACATAGCAAATCTCAAAAATTGGAATAACCCCCTGTATCTTTTCAGACCACCATGCTTTAAAGGTAGAATTCAACAACAATAACACAAATTGCAGAAACTCTACAAACTCATGGAAACTGAACAATGCACAATTGCATCATTCCTGGGTTAAGGAAGAAATAAAAAAAAAGAAATTAAAGACTTCCCAGAATTCAATGAGAATGAAGACACAACATACCCAAACCTATGGGACACTTTGAAAGCAGTACTAAGAGCAAGGTTCATAGCACTAACTGCCTACATGAAGAAACTGGAGAATAGTCACACTAGAGAATTAATAGTACAACTGAAAGATCTAGAACACAAAGAAGCAAACTTCCCCGGAGGAGTAGACTCCAGGAAATAATAAAATTGAGGGATGAAATCAATACAGTAGAAACAAAGAAAACAATACATGAATCAATGAAACAAAGAGTTAGTTCCGTGAGAAAATCAACAAGATAGACAAACCTTTATCCAAATTAACCAGAAGGCAGAGAGAGAGCATGCTAATTAACAAAATCAGAAATTAAAAGGGGGACATAACAATGAACACTGAGGAAATCCAGAGAATCTTCAGGTCATACTTTGAAAACTTGTATTCCACAAAATTTGAAAATGTAAAGGGAAACCTTCCCGCCAGCCTGGTTCCAGAGCCGTATCAGTCCTAAATAAACACACAGGAGGATATATTAATTATGAAGCTGTTGGCCTTGCTTGTTTCTTTCTAGGTAGCTCTGACTTAAGTAATTACCCCATAATTACTTAAGTATGTCTCTTACCGGAGAAGTTTCCAGGCTTCCTACCCCATGGCGTTACATCTTGACTTCCTGTGTTTCTCCTACCCAGAGTCCTCCTGGATTCCTAGTCCCACCTATATTGGTTCCCTATTGGCCAACAGTGCTTTATTGACATATACACAGGACTTCCCCATCATGAAAATTTAAAGGAAATGGACAATTTTCTGGATAGATATCATTTACCAAAATTAAATCAAGAACAGATAAGCAATTTAAATAGACTGATAACCCCTAATGAAATAGAGGCAGTCATCAAAAGTCTTCCAACCCAAAAAGAAGAAAAAAAAAAAAAAAGCTCAGGGCCAGATGGTTTCAGTGCAGAAATTCTAAGAGATAATGCCAATACTCTGCAAAGTGTTCCACACAATAGAAGCTGAAGGGTCATCACCAAACTCTTTTTATGAGACTATAATCACCTTGGTACCCAAGCCACACAAAGAATGAAGAAAGAGAACTACAGACCAACATCACTCATGAACATTGATGCAAAAATACTCAATAAAATCCTGGCAAATTGAATCCAAGATCACATCAGAGAAATCATCCACCATGTTCAAGTAAGCTTCATCCCAGGGATGCAGGCATGATTCACCATGTGAAAATCCATCAATGTAATCCACCATATAAACAAACTGAAAAAGAAAACCACATGATCATCTCACTAGATGCTGAAGAAGCTTTTGACAATGTCCAACACTACTTAATGATAAACATCTTGGAGAGAACAGGGATGACAGGAACATACCTAAACATAATAAAAACAACATACAGAATATTTTTCTTGTTTATTGGTCATTTGTTCTTCATCTTTTGAGAACTGTGTTCAATTCATTATTTTTAAGTGGTTTAAGTGCTTCTCTGACATCAGGTACTTTGACCTAGCAACCATGATCTCTTTGTGTCCTCTGGAGTTTTGATTGTGCTGTACAAGAACTTTCTACTCACTGAGGAATAACTCCCTATTTTTCCTCTTTTTAATGCTGAGCACTGTTGGATTGGGTGTTCATATTATATTTGTTTACTATTGATCCAGCAGCATGTATTTCTAGTCTTGTAAATGGATAGTAATATAGACAGGAAACAGCCCAGACGTCACGTCCTTGTTCCCATCACCTCATGTACACGAGGTTAGATGATTATTACAAAAGGAGCGTAGGGTGATTGCTAGGAAGGCCTGGGGATGGATGTATATATAGAATTTTAATTTCTGCTTTATAATTATAGGTATAATTGACCCAATTGCCTGCTTTACAGTTTTCTGGTCTTTGAATTCATCTTGTCACTCACCATACTCTAGGAAGAAACTTCCCCCAGCATTCCCTGGTGCAGTGAAGAGAGGGTAAAGGAAAGATATTATGGGGTTTAGTTGTGTAAGCATTCAATAAAAGGAAGGGGATTCAAGTAGCTTCCCATGACCTAAATGTTTTGAAGAATTTATACTGTGCCATTTCTTACACAAATGGTGTATCTAATTGAATAAAACTATTTGTTAGTGTTTTGTAAGAATTTACAGGAGATTAAAAGATGCCAGAATCCTCCTTAGTGTGTAAATACTGACACCCTTTCTTGTTTTTTTATTCTTTAATATTAATACTCATGAATTACAAGTTGTAGGCAGCGTGGCTGCGGGGGTTTCCTTAGGTGCTTATTGAAGCAGTCACTGAAGGGAAGGGATGGAGCTTAAGTGTCTCACTTCTGTCTCCCGTAGTTCATAGCAGGTACATTTGGGGTCTGTGACACCCATAGGGAGGAAACCCGCCACATGGAAGAGAGGAGCTGACACCTGCTTTTGTTTTACTGTTTGTTCATCTGGTTGTGTTAGGGAAAGCTGCATGGATCATTCTTCCTTTCTGAACAACAAACATAATTTCTCAGAATAAAAGCTCTCTTTCTCTGGTATAGTTGGTAAGTTTTGATTAACTTCAGAAAATCATTCTATTAAAGTGGTTTCACTCAGGTTGGCCATCCTTCTTCAGCCTCCTGAGTGCTGGTGTAGCAGGCGGCCATCACTTGCTGCTTGAGAGAACAGTATAATAACTAATCTATAATTTGCGGGACAAATGGCTTTTCCTGGGCCGTGTGTGCTGTGCTCAGCTTGGTTTGTTAATTTCAGGCTGCTTAGTCCTAGTGGTTGGTCTTCGACACCTTGTTGTGCCCCCTGCTATCCAGCCAGGGTCTTGACCCTTATCCATATAAAAATGGTCCCCCAAAGGTGTCTGGGCTGTGATCCTTGGATTTGCAGGTAGGATTTGTCACCTGACAAAAGGAATTAATAGCAGGTAAGATTAAAGTTCTTAATCAGGGTTTTGTTGATAGCAAGTCTGTTTTAAGGGGCTAAGAGAAACTTGGAGATTTTGTAGAAAAGGGAAACAGGCAAGGCTTGTGCTTTGCACAGGTGCCGGCCAGGTGCCCTGGGTCAGGCCATGGGTCTGATTGGGGGTACCCCTGCTCAGTTCTGGTTCTGCAAGGGCTTCTGGAGAGGGTGTTAGGGTGAGTCACCCTCTGGAGTGCTCTGTTTCCCTGAGGCCATTCTGTTCTGTTGGGCAGCCTCACATCCTATGGTGATGGCCTCATCTGGGAGGTGATCCTTCCAGGCTGGCTCTTGCTTTGCAGTAGTTTTGGGTCCTTGTCAAAAAGATCTTTACAGATCAATCTTGTCTGCCCGTATCCAGTCTCTTCTCGAAGCCGGAAAAACATTTTTAAAATAGAAAGGAGACTTTTGTATGGAGGACTGTCTTCACATGATTCTAGACACAGACGGCATGCTCTTGCAACCAGCACTTCACATGTCCACGTGTTTCTGGGCCCTCTTCTCTGATGACTTGGAGGTGTACTTCTTGCCGTCAGCATGTCGGTCACGTGACACTCTCGACTGTCTAGTTTTATAGTGTCAGGAACATACCTAAACATAATAATTACTTATTACACTTAATTCTCTTAGGATTATTTTGCTTTCTATTGTTAATCTCTGGATATAGTAAGCAGTTTGCTCAGTTGGGATATTATTAACTCTCATTCTACTAGAGTGATTATTTTTATTCCTTCACACAGTTGCAGATGCTTAGAACAATGTCAGGACCTTCTGTGAGTTCTGTAAAAATCTCGTGAAGGGATGAGCACACATTCCTGAAGTGCTTTAGTTTTTAAGAATTAGAAATGCTAGGGTGACATACTGTTTTTGCAAATCTAGAAAGATTCTTTATTATAAACAAAATTTGCATTGAATGCCACATTAATACCATCTTTACTTTCTAGATAAATGGTTATTAATATAAATATAGATAGCTCTCCAGGATGTTATTTGTATGTGCACGCTAAAGGGCCTGCTTTAAGTTTTACTCCACAGCTACATTGTACATACGTTCTACAGTTAAACCTTCTACTTAACAAAATGGGGTCACTTCTCAATCTCCCCACATAATGATGCACTGTGTAAATTTTCTTTTCACTGGTGGAGAATAGTAATGTTTCTAATTTACTACAAATTGTCCAAAAATAAGACAAAGCAGTTGATACATTTCAAGAGTTTTGTAAATACGTTATTAGATGCAGACATCCTTTAAAATTTGTTTGTTTACTCTGAAGTAAAATTAAATCAACTCATTTCGTAGACAAATTAAGGAGAATGTTGTTAATTTGAAGACTGCCTTCCAAATTGGAGACTTGTAAAAATAGAAACTGTTTCTTGTGCTGTCTGCTGAATGCATGCTGTTTCAGAGTTTAAGAATGAACAGTACAGGAAGATAATCTCAGCCTTACACCTTGTGAGCAGTTTTGATGGAAGGTTTCAGTGCTGCAGTAGACGACACTGGTCAGAGGGTTTTCTTTATGTCATTTTAGAATCACTTCTCCCTTACCCTGCACAGGTGAGCTGGTTGCAGGGAGTGTTTGTCTCTTTTTCTGCCTCAGTTCCTTAACCACCAAGTAGCGATTAAGACTCCTATAAGGAATCACAGTGAGTCTCATGCAGAAAGAATTTCAAAATTAGTAGGTTTGCTTTATATGCTTGAAGTGCATAAAAAAAATCTTCCTTTTAATCTTTCCAGACATGTTTTCAAGCAGAACTTGGATGTGTTCCACAGAAGATGTTGCTCACACTTCAGTCAAGTGTGCCTGTTTGTGTTGTTGGTTTCCCTTTTGTCCTTCTCTTCTGAGCCCTGGCTTGTCTTCCCCCCCCCCCCCCTCCCCGGGAGGTACCCATGCTGCCCCTTATGCTTGTCTGCTGAGACTTAGCAGCTTGTTCTCAGGGATCATCCCTGCAGCCATTGGAGCAGGTAGGTGATCCCTTGAATCAGCTTCTGACTCTGTGATCACCCCGATGAGCACGGACAACCACTCTCTTCCTGCCTTTGCCACTTCCTGTGGCCAGGGGTTACTTTTAATCATCCAGATTGCTAGGAAAAGTCACTTTCCGTACTGTGCTCCAGATAAAGGTTCCCTCCTCCCTTCCTCCCTCCCTCCCTCTTTGTCTCTCTCTCCCCTTTCCTTTCTCCCTTCTTCCTCCCTCCCTTCTCTTTCCTTCTCTGTGTATGTGCATACATGCTTGCTTGCCATAGCACACACATGGACATCATAGAATAGTTTTCTTGTACCATGTGGCTCCTGGGGAATCAAACTTAGGTTGGCAGACTTGACGGCAAGTGGTTTTACCTGGTGAACCATCTTAACAGCCCAGAAGATGGAATACTTAACATTTAAGGGCACATGAAATAGAACTGACGTTGTATAAAAGGCTTTCTAAATCTTTTGATGACGGTGACTTGGTAACTGTGTATTAATTACTTCCCTGTTAACTGTGTTAAAACACCATGCCCAAAGCAATTATAGAAGAGTTTATCTAGACTTACAGTTATAGAGGGTTTGAGTTCATAATGGTGGTGACAGCCTGGCAGCAGGCATGGTGGCGGAAGGAGGGAGTCAAGAGCTCACATCTTGAATCTCAAGCCCAAATCAAAGAGAGGAAGCTGGAGGTGGCATGGTGTTTTTGCTCTAAAAGCCAGCTACCAGACATACTTCCTTAGCAAGGCTGTACTACCTCCCCAAGCAGTGGTTTCCTCTTGTGGCCAAGCGTTCAAATACCCAAGCCTCTGGTGGATATCTTACTTACACATGTGAGGAGAAATTAGATTAAAAAAATCTTCTTAGTCTTTTGATGGCTGAGATTCAAAACAAATGGATTAAGGATGATACCACGTTGGTAGCAGACATCCTGGTAACTATTATGAAGACTTT
The DNA here is from genome assembly GCF_017639785.1 of Mesocricetus auratus. Lineage (NCBI taxonomy): Eukaryota > Metazoa > Chordata > Mammalia > Rodentia > Cricetidae > Mesocricetus > Mesocricetus auratus. The sequence continues at coordinate 14,200,278 of NW_024429193.1, forward strand.
CTGCTTACCCACTGTCAGAAGAGAAAACTTCAGGGCAATTACAAGCAGCATCTCAGTAGGAGGCCAGCAAACCAATGCCAGCAGGTCTTGGTGAGTTACAGCCTCTGCTGCGTGTAATGGTTTTTGCCTGAACTGTGGGAGTCCTGATTTCTCACCTAACAACTTCTCTTACTGTTTCCTAGCTCTCAAGAAAAGAACCTTCTAAATAAAGAACAACATGGTTTCTTTCTCCACTCCTCACTTTGTCTTCCTTTATTCTGTCCCTCCCTTCTCAGTCCTTCATGACTGAGTTATGGCTGCCTTGTTTTGTATTGTATTTCAGATAAGGGACTGATTACAGCTCTCTGGAATGCCGGTTGTTGGAGATAGCTGTAGTCTGTGTTTTTATATCACAAACACATTTTAAAATTATCTACTGTATGTCTGTGTTTGTATGTTTGTATCATGCATGTGTGTGTACCGTGTGCATGCTTGGTACTTGTGGAGGTAAGAAGAAGACATTGGATCCTCTGCAACTGGCTCGCAAAGACTGGTTATGCAAGAGCTGAGAAATGAACCTGGGTCTTTTGAGAAAGCAACAAGTGCTCTTGACTTCTGTGCCAGCTTTCCAGCCCCCACATCTTTAGCTTGTGTTTGCATTGAGAAATATTTGAAATTACTGGCTGGAACATACTGGCATAAAAACAGACACTGATCTGATCAATGGAATTTGATTGAAGACCCAGACATAAATCCACACACCAGTGGACACTGCAAAACTCCAAATGGATCAAAGACCTCAGTGTAAGGTCGTATACACTGAACCTCATAGAAGAGAAAGTGAGGAACGGTCTTAAACCCATTAGTACAGGAAAAGACTGAACAGAACACCAAGAGCACAGACACTAAGAACAATAAATGGATATCATGAAACTGATTAAAAATATTAGAAAACAGTTTATCGTGTATTTTTCTTCTAAACATTTTGACTTGGCATACAGTGGGCCTTCACTATTGAATCTCTATAAATGTGTGTTAAATAGAAGCTATGTTAATGTGCCTTAAAGGGGGGGCGGCAATTTATTTGTCAAGTAAAGAACTTCGAAGTATTTATAGTTAGCCAAACTAGGTTTAAGTTTTAAGTATGCTACTTCCTCTGTCAAGAACCATGAATTTTCAAGACTTTTCTCTTCTGTAAATGAGGTAACACTTATCTAATCGAGTTGTTTTATGGGATGAAATACTTAGTAGTTTAGCTCTTTAATAGTAATGTTAAACTGTCAATAGAAGAGGAAAAGTAAATCCAAAGTATTCCAAGAACGACTAAGTCTTAGTAATCAAAAAATGATTAAGTATAGTTTGCAACTTAAAGATAGAGTTTTAACTATCTGGAAAAGTCTCCTATCTTGAGTGACGCTTACCTAGAAAGTTCAAGCTGCTCAAAGTTTGTGATATTATCATTTTCTGTTACACACACGCATGTGTGCGCACATTTTGTGTTGGTGGGAATAAAGTCTTTGTTTTTACCCAGCTTAGGTTCATCAAAAGACAGTTAACAAGAGAAAAACATAGCTTTATGTGACATAGGAACTTCATTTTAATTTCTTCTAAGAAGTAGTTGAAACTCAGTGCTTTTATGTTAGGGTTGACTAGGTAGAAGATTATGGAAGAATGTCCTAGTGTAAACACAGTGTCTAAACAAGCATTTATGTAGTCCTTTTAGATTATATTCTCCCGACACGCATGTCTGTGGAGATAAGACTAGTCCTTTCTTCCATGCGTAGGCGTCCCCCCTTCAGGTGAAGGGTCCTTTACTCGTGTGGGTAGGAAGCTCGGATAGGTAAAGTGCACCTTCCAAGGCATGGCTAGCAGCTCGGCCTCATTCATGGTAGCTCCTTGACAGCAGGTGGCTGGTAACTTTCTAGATGTCTCCCAGCAGCCAGAGCCTTTGACCAGCTACAGCTCCCTGCTGTCCAGTCTTCATCCCCACCCCCATGCTGTAGTCTGCTCCTCCTTCCTTGGGAACTTTCCAGCTGTCCTCTAGCTTCTTGATCATGCTTGGGGTCTGCAGCCTCAGTTATTATCTGATTCCCATGCAGCCAGCTCTGCTCACTCTGCCTGATTACATTCAAGTAAGGACCTGATGGGAGTGAGGGGAGGGCTGCTTCTCTGGACAGCCATGCCTAAGCCTTTTATTGCTCTCTCCTATTCATTTAGCCGAATCAGCATGTTGGAGGAATATTGGACTTGCTTGTCCGCTGTCATAGGCTGGAGGAGTCCCTCCCCAACAGAGCAGTAATGGATGCAGTTGGGGACCGGGTCACCTGGAAGGAACATCTGTGGCTGGTTTCTAAAGAGGAGCCTCTGGAATAGAGATTGACGCTCTTGGTAGCTATGACAGCTGCAGTGGTAACTGCGAGTGGGGTGGGCTTCCCCAAGCCAAGTGTCTGTGATACCTGGGGGACACCTAAGGCAAAAATGGCATCTGGCACCTCTTGGGCTCACCAGAGAAGGGGTTGCTTGATGGACAGCACCTGTGGCTTGTGTAGAAGGAGCAGGACTGAAGTTGTAGTTAGCAGCACCTCCAGTGGCACTAAAACAGTGGTGGCTGTGTTACACACAGTTCAGCCAAACCCAAGTCTGATGGTGCATGCACACTGCTCCCCTGCACCCGGCCTCAAACATCGGTGTCTGGAAGATGTCCCCAGCAGCTCCCAGTTGGACAGCACACACACTTTCATCAAATTCTGACAGCTGTAACCATTTAAAGGGAAGACATAAACATCAAAAAGTGCTTACGACCATGCCGAGCGGTGGTGGTGCACGCCTTTAATCTCAGCACTGGGGAGGCAGAAGCAGGTGGATCTCTGTGAGTTCGAGGCCAGGCCAGGCTGGACCGACAGCCTCCAAAACAATACAGAGAAACCCTGTCTTGTAAAACCAAAAAAAAAAAAAAAAGTGCTTACGACCAAGATTTAATGTAAAACGTACATACTTTGTCAGAAACATTGTCCACGACTTAACCCCTAGCTAAATGCCCTTACAGAAAGGTAAACAGGAAGGTTACCTCATCTGTGTGATGGGAGAAAAGCTGTCAGATGAATCTGATGAACTCTGTCAAAAGGAGAGTCGGGAGTTTTTATGCACTGTTCTCAAGTTCCTGCAGGTGAAGGACTCTGTCAGTTGTCATGGTTTCTCCTGGATTTCATCTCAAAAGCCTTTTTAGCCTCTTTGATAAGAGGTCCTATTATCATATGCAGGCCATGCTGGTTGGTTGACTTGTATTTGGTAGGGATGGGGTGGGGTGCAGGTTGGTTTGGGTTGACTTTTTGAGACAGACTTCACTTTGTGGTCCCGGGTGGCCCAGAACTCAGAGCTCTCACTGTCCTCATTGCTAAGATGGCATGCTCCACCATGTTTGGTGCTGGGTAGTTGTTTGGTTTTGTTTGTTTGTTTGTTTGTTTGTTTGTCAACTTGGCACAAGCCACAGTCCTCTGGGAAAGGAAAGAAACTTCTGTTGAGAAAATGCTTCCATGAGATTGGTCAAGTCTGTGGCGTATCTTCTTGTAGAGTGACTGATGTGGGAGGCTCTGGTACACAGTGGGCGGTGCCTCCTCTGAGTAAGTACTGGGCTGCATAAGAAAACAGGTTGAGCAGGTCATGAGAGCAAGCCAGTAAGCTGTGCTCCTCCATGGTCTCTGCTTTAGCTCCTGCCTCCAGGTTCCTGCCTCCAGCTTCTGCCCTAACTTCCCTCGCTGATGGACTGCAGCTGTAAGCTGAAATAAACTCTTTCCTCCTCCAGGTGATTTTATCTCAGCAGTGGAAAGCAGCCTAGAATACAGGCATACTTAGAAATCTAAAACCCAAGTAGAATGCTCCTCTCTGGGCATTCTTGTTTAGTGCTAAAATCAAAATTATTTCCCTTTGAAAAACTATAGCAGTGATTTTTAAGGGATTCCATATCCCGTGTCTACCAGAACATATGGTATCAGGTTTTTAATTATCTTTATTATTTTTAGGCAATTATTAATTTTATTAGAACCTAACCACTTGGAGGATGTAGGTAGTTTTATCACTGAAATGATTGCTTATTCTGTATATTTCATTTAGATTCTATGTTGATAATGCCACTTATCTTTTAAAAGAATTCCAAGTTTTTTTTTTAAGATTGAACTATTTTATGTGTATGGGTGTCTTGCTTACATGTCTATATGTACATGTGGGTGCCTGGTACCTACAGAGTTCTGAAGAGGGCATTGGGTTCCCTGGAACTAGAGTTTAGGATGTCTGTGCGCAACCATGTGGGTACTAGTAACAACAAAAACAAAAACAAATAAACAAAACCCAAATCCACTGTGAGAGCAACAAGTGCTAGCCATGTCGTCTAAGAGCCAGGTAGATGATGAGGAGGCAATTGTCATTGTATCTTAGCAGTACTAAGGAAAAATTATATTGATACTTAGCAATGAATAAATGTGGTGTTCTAGGAAGTATGTTTTAAAAGTCCCTTCCATTTCTGTGAGTATTTGTATCTGTGAAGCATCATTACACATTTACATAAATTCACATTTGCCAAATTATACCAAGAGGGAAAACTTAATTGAATCATTTTACAATCATATAATCTATTCAGTATGATTGCATTTGCTCATAATGCAGTTTCGTAAACTGGTGATTTTCAAGATGAACGATAATGTTCCACAGATAATGTAGGTTTATGTATTTTGGATTTTAATGTTCTTCGGTCAGCATATGTATGTGGTGTGTGTGGTTTCTCCTCTAGTGAATTACTATGGCTGCAGATTTTCTGGGACATGCAAGAGCTACATCCTCTAGGGTGGCACTTGGAGTACCCACAGGAAGGGGCTCAGTCAGTCAGACACTCATATGGAGGGGAGGGCTCTATAGTACTTGACAAAATGAATCACTCCTGCCATTAACCACTGACAAGTTTTGTGGAAGGCCACCCCCAGGTGTAGCTAGCAAGAGTTAAGTATAGCCCTTCTAGAGAATACCCAGAGTCCTGCTTTGTAGTAGTTAGTGGAAGAGGAGCCCAGGATCGGGTATTTGATACTGAAGTTATTGTTCTGCTGCAGTGAAGAGACCGTGACCAAGATAACTCTTATAAAAGAATGCATTTAATTGGGAGCTTGCTTACATTTACAGAGGGCTAGTCTGTTACCATCATGGTGGGAAGCAGACAGGCATGGTGCTGGAGCAGTAGCTGAGAGCTCACATCCTGATCCATAGACACCAGCCCTGGGGTAGACTTTTGAACCCTCAAAGCCCACCCCTAGTCTCCAACAGAGCCATATCTTCTAATCCGTTCTAAACAGTTCATCACCTGGGGCCTACATCTCCTTCTCATTCAAACCAGCACAGACATCAGGAAGCAAAGCTTGGTGTGTACACAGCCAGAGCACTGCAGGACAGCCCCCTCCCCTTTTCTAGGCCCCTTCTAATTGAAAAACAGTGCAGACAGTTTTTTGTTTCTGTTTATTTGTTGTGGTGCTAAAGATCAGCCCTGGGACTTGAATGTGCTTGGCAAGCACTCTTCACTGAGCTAACCCCCCAGCCCCAGAGCAGTTTGAATAGTGCTGCATATGTGACAGGGAATCACATTCTTGAGTCTGGTAGATCTCTTCCTAGGGTTCATCCATTTCCCCAAGCTACAGTTGTCATTTGTCTGGGGACATAAAGTGGGAGCAAAGGCGCAGCTCACAGTGAGCGGTGTCAACACCAGCTTTGGAAGCAGCTTCCTATAATCTAATGGCATAACTGGCTCTGGAAGGAGCTCGGCTTTTGGTCATCTTGGGAGTCTCACCGCCCCTTGATCTATATCTGCTGGGGAAAGAGGCTGCTTTACTGAGAAAAAAAGGGAAAACTATTTTTCCTCCCATTGTCCATTAGCGGGGTATGGGCACTACAATAAAGGAAAAAAATATGAACAAGAGAGAGACCTTAAGAAGATGCCATTTGGCAGCAAATTGCAGACTCTGTATTCCTCTCAACACTGCCATTACTTGATCTCAAACTACTGTTACTTAATTCCCAAAGATGCTGACCAGAAGCTAGCTGCCTCTGCAATTCCCAGGTAGACAGGGCATAGTGTACACCTAGAATCCAAGGTCCAGGTTCTGCACTTATTGGCAGATGGTGTCCAGGAGTGGCTGTGGTAGTTATTGTTCGACTAAAGGGATTCATAGTCTAATGATCTAGGGGTTTTAAATGGGGACACCAGAGCAGTATTCAGTCACCTCGCACTGATGACCAAGGCCCTTGGGCTGAAAACTGAACAGAGAAACTGTCTTTTTCTTTCATTTGCCAACCCAATGTAATGTCTGGTATGTCACTCGGTAGATTCTAAGCATCGGTGAGTGAGTGGCACCTGCTCACTGCTTTGAGATTTCACCCCAGCTTGTCCTGAACCCTCAGGAGGCCTGCAAGGGAAAGCATCAGAGACAGCTGGCCCAGACACGGAATAGTTTAACCCTGCCTGAGCTGATGTTGAATCACAGCCACCTGAAGGCCACTCCTGTCAGGGGTTCCTAACCTCCTGGGTAGAGAGAGGTGGCCCTGGAGGCCGGAAACACAGGGGAGGGAAGGATTCAGGGTGGACAATAAATCCTTTATTGAGAGGAAGAACAAAAAGACGAGGGACGCTGCACAGGTCTCCCGGGAGTGTGTGGCCTCCCTTGGCACTTCCAGTCTTGCATCTGGAGCCAGCTCCAGAGCACGTTTGGCATCAGACTGAGCTGAATGTTTGAGAGAATGGGTGCGTGTTTTGTGTTACTGAGATGATGGAGACACTAAGTACTCTTGACTACATTTTCCCAAAGTCCAGTTCAGGTGGAGGTAGTGTGGTGTTGTGAGGGACCCTCCCACCAACAACAAAAGTAGGTAGACTCCATGAACCCTTTGACAGGCTCAGCTTCCCTACTTCTGGTAAAACGCTAGCCAGTTCTTTTGATATCCAGTTCCCTCTGTGGGATATACCTAATGGTCACCATGGAGGACACATTGACAAGTAAGCAAACCTGTTGCCATGTTTGTGACATGAGCGGCTTCCCAGCCCCCTGGTACAGGTATCCTCGTGGAGAATCTCTCATGACTTCAGCAAATAAACAGTTAAATGGAACACCCATTTGCCATATTATAGTCTGACCTGTGGGGACCCTTAGGAACTAAAAGGAGGAAGTTCTAGGACATATAAAAGGCTCAGAGAGCAGAGAATCAGAAGTGCAACTTGTTAAACCAAAAGTTTGGGCGAGTCTGTAGACACCACCAGCTGGTCTGCAGCAGTCTCAAGGAGCTCATGAGAAAATGCATTGGTGAGCTGGGATGCGCCGTCTGCGCACCAGCAGTAGGGAGATGTGCTATGAAATGGTAGAACCTAGGGGACTCACCTCCAGCCCTGCCACTGTTCCTGAGTGCCATACAGAAAGACTGACATTTCAATCTTTCTATTATGTAGACAGCATGAAGACGAAAAGACAGGAATTACCTTTACCCACTTAGGAATAAGCTGCTATAGGTTTGTCTAAGAGAAAATTAGATGGAAGGCTTTGGGGAAATCGTCAGATTTATAATACTGCAGATCTAGTATATTTTTAAGTATCTATTGAAATAATTAAATGTGTCAATAACAATGCTAGGTAGCTCCTAGGGGTAAATAACAGATATGAATACAGATGTGCTTCTCGCTTCATTGGAGCTCAACGGCGTATTCAGGAGTGGTTATAAGACCCGAGGTCGAGTTCGTGGAGAAGTGGTGCTGAGAGGGGGTCGCAGAGGTGATGCAGCCTGGCCGGGAGCTGCTTCAGATTCCACGCACAGGGAAGGTCTGGAAAGGTGGCCATCAAGATGATGAGAAGACGCTGCCGCGTCATTTTCTTGAGATGCTAAACCGATTACATTAGCTTTCTCTCAGAAACCAGTGAAACATACCGAACAAAATATTGTGATGTTTTAAAAACAATCTGAAAAGATAACCAATATTTACACAGGAGAAACCTGAAAGATACTAAAAAGAGGAGACCCCCCCAGTTTTTGAGCATTTTTCTACGTGTGCTGCATTTACATCATTTCCAATTTCCCTCTACTCTTGTGCTGCCTCTTCTTTAGTTGTTACTGTTGCGTGTGCATGTGTGTGTGCCTGTGTCTGCACATGCCTGTGTGTAAAGCCCGCAGAATCCATTTACTGTTGCTTGTACATATATGCGTATAACGCTGACTGCTTGGGATTGTATAAATTATGGGGGCCCGTCCCTGCACGAGATTGATCATCTCTTCCTCCTCCTCCTCCTCCTCCTCCTCCTCCTCCTCCTCCTCCTCCTCCTCCTCCTCCTCCTCCTCCTCCTCTTTTTCTCTGTCTTTCTCCCTCCCTCCCTCTCTCCCTCCCTCCCTCCCTCCTTCCCTCCCCTTTTGTCTGTCTGTCTGTCTGTCTGTCTCGACTTCCTGCTGTCTCACTCTTCCACTCTTGATCTCCTGTAGCTCTTCATCTAGAGGTGGGACCCTGAGGGATTCCCTCCATTAGCATGCCAACCAGTACTGTCATTGTGCAGGGTCTTACTGAAAGCAGTCAGGGTTTTGAGATCGCATGGCTGTAGCTTCCCTGTCAAAACTGGACACACTGCCTGACAGCAGACATCCTGGCTCTCTGGCTCTCACAGTATTCCTGCCCATCCTCTGTAGTGTTCCCTGAGCCTTACATGCAGGGCTTGTATGGTAGATGTGCCAACTGGAGTTGGGTACGGCATAGTCACTTGTTCTCAGCATTGTGACCAGTTACAGATTTCTGTAATAGTCTCTATCTTCTGCAGAGATGAGGACAAGAGATGCATTCATCTCCCTGGAATGCAGTTAGAAATTATGCCCATTTAGGAAAGTGTAGTAGATTCTCTAGGGTCCATGACTCTACTTAGCCTTGGGGAGTTGGCTTGGTTTACAGTACTAGGCATGAGTTGATTCCCATTGAGCTTGCCTTATGTTAGCTGTAGGTTACCCCCAGATAAAAGTGCCTTTGCTGTGGTCCATAGGCTTTACAGCTGGGTAGGAATGGATGCTTGTCCATGGGCAGCTGGCATGGCACCTTCCGATGCTATGACAGCTGGTAAGAGAAGTGGTTTTAGTGCTGAGCAGCACAGGAAGATAAACTGGAAGGGGAGTTTTAGACCGAGGAACAGTAGTGTGGCCACAGACTGCCTTCCGTATGCATTGCTTTACAGATAGGATCCCACCTGTACTATCTCCTGAAATAATGTAAGCCTCTACAGGTGAGGCAGCGCCCTGACCACAGTGCACCTTTAAACCAAGTAGTCAAAGGGTAACAAGGCATGAAGACAGACAAGTGACCGAGTACTGCAGAAACAGCTAACAGAGTCAACTCCACGGACTTCAGGTGCTGTGTATTAGACAGCCACACCAAGGAATTGTGACACACCAAAACTCCTCGTCGTCAAAGTTACAGGTTTAGTAACACTTTTTAGAAATGAAAGCCATAGTAACTAAAACTGAATGAACCTTCTGGTTCTGCCTGCAGTGGGTGTGTATAAAATGATATTCCTACTTAAACACCATAACAGCTAGCTGGCCCGTGTCTGTAAAATAGTTCTGTAGAAGGCTTGGAGATCCACTGAGATAGGCTGGACTTGAGGAGCTTGGCTTCTTGAGAAAGAGAAGCTTCTAAAGTGATTTCCCTATTCATTTATTTTGGCTTTCTTCTTGAGAGAGTTTATAATTCCAGGTGCTGGGTGGAGCCTAAGCAAAACATACTTTTATGTAGCGTAGTCCAGAAGGCTAGGAACCGAAGTTCTGTGCTGGAGGGGAAAGATCTGTAGGAACTGAATATTTTACACATAATGTCTGCATATAAAGTCTCCGCCAAGCATGGTAGAACTGCAGGCCCAAAGCAAATTCCAGCAGTCTTGGGGGCTACACATTGGAGCTTGTGACGATTGGGTATTCAACACGTTACCTTTTTACTTTGTTGGGGGAAGGGCTGGAAAGCATATGCTTGAAAGTCAGAGCACAACTTACAGAAAATCTCTCCTTCTGTGTGCTTCCCAGCAATTGAATTCTGATCTCCAGGCTTGGTGCAGATGCCTTTACCCTGTACTCCATTCTCCACCCTTGATGATCAGTACTTCATCAGGCAGTGAGGTAAATACAGTGGTCAAGCCCAAAACTCATGGATGGGGCCAGAGACATGGCCCAATGGCTCAGTTTCCAACACCCACATGGCAGTTCACAAATTACCCATAACTTCAGTTCCAAGGAATCCCATGCCCTCTTCTGGTCTCTGAGGGCATTAGGCATATATGTGGTACACACACAGATAGCCAGCAACAAACTCACTTAGGCATATGAACTAGAAATAAATAAATCTTTAAAAAAACAAGCAAATGGTGAAAGCAAACAACCTAGCAGCTCTTATCTAAATAGCACATATCTCACACAACAAAGCATACTGCTTCATGGTTTGATTACTTCATTCCCGAGGGGAAAGATGAAAGGGAATCTCTTCAAAGAAATACAGTCATAGGCCAGGGAATGGACTTTGTTTTATAGATACATGGAAGAGTTAGGGTGTTACCTAGATACAAATAATGTTTAAGTATTAGAGATTATGTAAGTAATATATCCCGCCTCTAGTATCCGAATGAAGCAGTTCATGGTTCTCACTGCTTTTCAGTAATTGTGCTGTTTTGTGCAGGGAGCTGGCATCTCTTGAAGGTGAGAAATATCCTTGTGTTGGCCTACACATCTAGGTTTCCAGTGTCCGTGCTTTTGTATGCATCTGACTTTTAAGTGGTCAGGGAAATCTGATGTAAGTACTGTAGTGTCTCTAGGATCGACCCCTGCACTTAGCGCATGGCCAGATGCATTTAGCATCTACAGGAACAGACAGCAGCCTGGAGCATGCTTTATACAGGTCAGAGCTGAGAATCACTTTCTCGGTATGCCTGTCTACATCAGGAAGTACACTGCACTAGAGAACAGCGAAGCCATCAGGAGTGAAGCTGAACAATTGCTGTTGTGTCTGGTGCTGTCTGTTTCTCCTGCTGTACGTGGGAGTTTTACCAGGAAAACATAAGTCATCTCTCTTTGTGAGAATTATTAATTCTAGATTTTTTAATGAGATGAATGTTATTTAGTTTATTCTCACATTGCTGTTCCCATTCATACATTCAGTGTGGCTTTATGAAAACTCTTGCCCTTTGGGGCCAGCAAGATGGCTCAATGCATAAAAATATTTGTTGCACAAACACAACAATCTGAGTTCTGCCTGGAACCTTACTGTGAGAGAAGAGAGAACAAGACCTGAAGCCTCTCTTCTGACATGCATATGTGCCGTGGTACATGTTGCTTCTCTCTCTCTCTCTCTCTCTCTCTCTCTCTCTCTCTCTCTCTCTCTCTCTCTCTCTCTCTCTCTCTCTCTCTCTCTCTCTCTCTCTCTCACACACACACTCACAATATGTTTGAAAGACACCCTGTAAACCAGAATTTATCCCTTTTCAGTGTTTAAGCATCCAGGCCAGTGTTTAGAAATCAATGTACAACCTTGGACTTGTCTGTCGTCTGGAGAAGTATTAGAGATACAGACCTATTCATACCTGCATTTCAGTAAGCTCAAGTGAGTGGTGTACACATTAAAGTTTGAGAAGCACTGATCTGTACTCTAGTAGTCTGTTCCCTAGTGCTTGTGTTCCTCTAGCCCTTAAAGGTCAAGGGCCTGTTGCTTTAGGAAGTATGCAGCAGTCATCACAGATGGGAGTCTGTTCCAGCTTCCCAGGAATCTGTCAAGGACTCATGTGACCATGCTTCTTAGAAGGCAGTATTACTAATTTTCCTCCTGGTGGCTCTACAACACCAGCGTTTGTGTTCTCATCGTTTGTCTTACCTAATGTAGAGGCAGATAGATCTCTGAGTTTGAGACTAGTCTGGTCTACAAGAGGTAGTTCCAGGACAGCCTCCAAAGCCACAGAGAAACCCTGACTCAGAAAACCAAAAAGAAAAACAAGAAGGGAAGTTTTGCCAGGTGGTGGTGACACAACTTTAATCCCAGCCCTTGGGAGGCAGGGTTAGGTGGATCCCTAAGTTTGAGGTCAGCCTGGTCTAGAGAGGGAGTTCCAGGACAGTCAAGGATACATAGAGAGAAACCCTGCCTCAAAAAAACCAACATTAAAAAGAAAAAACAAATTACAATGTTATTCTAGATCACTAAGTTGAAAATAGTTATGCCAATAAGCATACCATCTAACAGTTTGATTAAAACATCAGCTTTTATGTTTCCTAATTTAACCATCATAAGTAACAATTACCCTTTAACAAATTTTAGTCCATTAAGAAACAAAAGCTAAATGAAAACTCCAACAAAGTAGCCAATATCTCTACTTGTAAGTGTATAAAATAGAACTGATGGAATTATGTTTAATGGCAAAGATAATGGCAAGTGTGCAGTGGTCATTTGTTTATCATTATTACCCTCCCTTTTTGAGGCAGATTCTTGCTGTGCAACTCAAGCTGGCCTCAAACTTACCATGTAGCTGAGGCTGGCCCCAGCTTACAATTACCTGTCTTGTCCATTTGAATTACAGTCATGAGCTACTATGCATGCCTCTATAAGTTATTATTCCATGACATGTATTAGGTTATGTAAGTTGAGGTCCAACAAAAAAGTTTTAGACCTGAGAAATATTACAGATCATATCCTCTCTGTTTCAGAGTGATACGAACTTGCACAGCAGCTAAGTGTCTTTTTTATTTCTTGCCAAGTTGTAGACAGAGCGTATCTTCCAGCTTTTGATTCTTAGTCTACAGTGTAGAAACTTGAAGATCAAAAGTGTCCACACTGGGGCAGGGTAAGGGTACTTGCTGTCAAGCTTGGTGACCTGAGTTCAATCCCGGGGCCCACTTGGTGAAAGGAGAGAACCTTCTCCTGCATTATCCAGGTGTCCCCTGACCCCTACCTATGTGGGTGGGTGCTCCCTCTCTCTCCCTCTCCCTCCCTCCTCTCTCTTTCTCTCTCTTTCTCTCTCTTTCTCTCTCTCTCTCTCTCTCTCTCTCTCTCTCTCTCTCAGTAATAAAGAATGTGTAAGTATCCAAGTTATGTTGATATCTAACTTAGAATGAGAGGTGAGCACTAGGATTAAATTGCATTTGACATCAGAGCAGGTTGAGTAGCTTTTACATAACAGAATTCATATAAAAATACCCCAAAAGTACGGTGTGCTTGGTAGTTGGCTTTGCTAGATTGATGGGGGCATGTAGAATTGTGTACTTAAAAGCTAAGCGACTTGATGCACTTTTCTGCTGTCTTTTTCGTTAAAGGGCAAACATTTCACCTTTCATAGCTCTGTACACTGCAGCTCTATAGCACAGTGGGGATGTACTTAGTTTTACCCTGGAGGAAAGTACTGCCCTGTTTGCTGTGGTAACTACACAACCACTTAAAATGGATTTGTCCAGAGTTTCTGTTGAAGAGTAGCCATAGTCCTGCCATTTTAAAAGTATTCCAAATACCAGTGACTCAGGATCTGAATTACTGGATTACCATTGCTATATCCAACATTAGTTTCCAGGACTCACTTTCTTCTTTGTTCAGCAGGTACCAGGAGCCTCATCTTTGGTTCCAGTGCTGTAATTTTAAAACCACCCCAAAGAGAAGTCACGTCACACAACAGGACTCACATAGGAGGTTTATTGGAAGAGGAGACAGAAGGGGCAGGTAGTGGGGCAGAGATCGGTCCCTGGGACAAGAGTGGTGGAAGAGACAGAGAGGGGGGAGAGAAAGATAGGGAGAGAGAGAAGGATGGGAGGTGGGTGGGGCCCCTTTAAAAGGGAACACAGTGAATGTGCACAGGAGGTGCTCTGAGAGGCTGCAGCTGAGGGCATATCCTGTCAGAACCCCAAGACAGGCCATTACAGATGCCTGAATTCTAACACCTTTATTTAGCCACATTTATTCAGGTGGCTGTAACCTTGATAATCTTACTGTGGAAAGTTTAAATTATTGGCAAAAAGTGAAAGCAAAAATACTTCAAAACGTCTATATACCTTCCTGCTAACATAGTTAGTGAGGCAGTGAAAGTGCCTTGTGCAAAGGCTTTGGACTTTACCCGTTCATCTCTGAGCTAAACTTTTAGTATCATAAAAACCATCCCTTTGAGAGGTTGTTTTTCTTGTCTTTGTATTAATAAGAGTCCTCTTGCAAGGGAACTAAATTTAATATATCTTCAGGTGCTTACTTTGAAATGTTTTGAAAGTTACATGATGACACCGCTCCCCAGAAAACAAAGTACCTTCTGCAGCTGATGAACTTGAAATGAGAGAACCGTAAACATAATGTGCAATAATAAGAAAGGTTGCTGTCCATTCCCTGTCACTGTGCTCTTAGAATATTTGTTTCCAAATCTCTTGATAGATGATCATCTACTTCATAACTGTAAGTGTTACAGCTCTGAGCGGAAAGGCTTCCTCTGCGGAAGTGTTGCAGCTGAGGGGAAAGGTATCCTCGCAGTCGGGAGCCAAGGAATACCACACTGCACAGCAAACCACACAAGAGAGTTATTGGGAGAGACTCAAAGAGAGTGCCTGCCTCATCTGGGGTGTGGAGCAGCAGGGAATGAGCAGGAGGCTCATATAGGGTTTCTTGTGGGGGGTGTATTCCAGGGTAGCCTGGGGTTGGAGGGATTTTGTGGCCTGATCTTGGGCTTTTTTACCTGTAGGGTGGGCATGGCCACTCCTGCCTAGTGGGACTGGAATCACCCAAGGAGTCTGGGAAGTGGGGCCTAGCCATTTGCACATTGAGGGACTTACAGTAACTACTATTTTGATTCTGAAATGTTAAAACTTGTGCATCTCACAAAATCCCTCTTAAGTGTTGCTATACAAAATTCTTATTTTTCCTCTACTCCTTTTTAGAAAATTATTATCTTTTTTTTCCTGCCAGGCAGGTTGTCTAGTATAGTATACTTGTTTGGTCACTAGCAGCCCTGGAGTTTCTCTTTTTCAAAATGACTTTTTAATACGCATGTGTCTGGGCGAGTATCCGTGCGTTGCGTGTGTGAGGAGTACATGGAGGTCAGAAGAGCACATCCTAGTCTCCTGCAGCTGGGGTTCAGGTGATTGTGAGCCTCCGTATGCGCACCGGAACCTGGGTCCACTCTTGGCAAAATGAGTAACCTCTGAGCCATCTCCAGCTCTGAGCACTGAAAACCCTTCCTTGACTCCTGTGTGGAGAAAGATCACCTGAAGTACTTTCAGAACAGTTCAGCATAGAATATAGGCTGCAGCAGTAACTAATCAGCTTTTCAGCAATGGAGCTCATTAAAGTCTGTCATAGAAGTTTAGTATGTACAAGTGTAAGACACATATATTTACAGTTCTTTAAAGTAGAGGTGGTGTTTGGGCTCAGTCTACTCTTGTGAACAGAGGAGTATGTATGACCAACCATTGACCCGTGTTGATCCCAGCCCAGCCTGGAATGTCTTTAGAAAGTGATGGGTCAGGTGAGGAAGGACCCTTT
This sequence comes from Mesocricetus auratus, assembly GCF_017639785.1. Taxonomy (NCBI): domain Eukaryota; kingdom Metazoa; phylum Chordata; class Mammalia; order Rodentia; family Cricetidae; genus Mesocricetus; species Mesocricetus auratus. Next base: position 14,215,786 of record NW_024429193.1, read on the forward strand.
CATGGGGAAGGCATGGCGTTGCTGCCTGGACAGTTTTCTAGAAATGCCATCTTTAAGTCAAAAGCTATTTGAGGTGTATTGTATAAGTTTTGTATTAGTTGGGATAAGATTTAGGATAAAATTAATTTCATATACTCTAGATAATGGATAAAAACTTACATTAACATTCACACAAAATGGGATTTTATATGCAGATAACAAACTTGAAGAAAATTTGAGCGGCTGTGATGTGGATTGGTTTTATAGTGTTTGCATATCTTGCCCAAGGCCCTGAGTTCAATCCCTAGCAAAACAATAATAATGATGAAAATTTTGATCTCGTACAGCTCATAAACAAAAGCCATTGGGATTTTCTTCTCAATGTAATAGCATTTTTTGTTTTGAAATGTTTATTTTTAATTGTATATTTGTTCATACATGATAACATGTGTATGGTTATCCAGAAAGACAAGATGAGGGCACAGGATTCCCCAGGAGCTAGAGTAACAGGAGGTTGTGAGCTGCCTGATGTGGGCTGGGAAGCACACTCCAGTCCTCCGTAAGAGCAGCGAGTGCAGCTCTCCAGCTGGGACAGATTTCTGAAGGTAATGTGCAAATGACCATTGATGCATTTTATCTAACACATGTAAGAAGGCATTCTGAGTTGCCCGTAGAACAGAAATTCAGTTTGACAGATTATTTTTAAGTGATGGTGTTTTGAATTTTGTTTGCTGTTGTTACCTTTATATGCTTTGTTGAGTTTATGATTGGTTTTTTAGTCAGTAACTAATCTTTTGTGGTTCATAGCAGTGAACTTCTCAGTGTGTGGTTAAAGGGAATGTTTATGTCACTAAGCATAATTCATGGACTTTTTTTGTTTTTCACTTATGAATTCAAAATATTTATTGAACACTCACTATACATTGTCACATATAACATAAAGTACATGATGTATGCCGTTGTTTGCTGAGGAGATGGTTGTGTGGGTGGGGATGAAGTCCTCCATGAATATTATTTAACTACATCTGTGTTTGGGTAGCACAGGTGCGGAGGTCCCCAGGAATCAGGGGTCCTAGGCTTTAACCTTCAGCTATCTCACGGGCCCCAATATAATTTGTAAGCTTCTACACAATGAGTATTTACTTAATGTTGTTGTCATGTTCACCTGAAGAGTAGAAAAATAAAATTAGGTGCCAGTGTGTAGTCCCTGAACTAATTCAGTAAGCTAATGTAGCATCCAGCAACATCACCAGTTTGTTACTAGTAAACAGGAAAGGTGCTTTCGAGCCTCAAGGATTTCAGGGAATATTCAGAATCTCACTGTCTTCCTTTCAGCTGCTCGTGTTCATTTCGTACTGTTTTAACAGACGAACAGTAGTTCTCTCTAAGAGTTTAGAAGTGGGAACGTTAGTGAAGAGCGGGCTGTTCACTTTAAGTAACCCTGAGGACAATCATTTGAGCAGTGGTGGCCCTTCTTTCCTAGCTGTGGGCCTGATTTTGAAGTGTGGCCGAAACTTTCAGCCTAATCTAATCTGTCTTCCCACAGGATGGCAGGTGGCATGTTTCAAGTGATCATATCTCTCCAGTAAGCTTCATGTTAACATCTCTAAGTCAGTGTCTTTGCTGTAAATCTCACATTTAGAAGGATTTAAAAAAATTTTTGGAAGGATTTTTTTAAATTGTATGAATTCTTTTTGCCTGCTGGGAGGCAAAATCGTTTTCTGTGTATGTTGATTTCTTTCGCTGTGATAAACATGACCAAGAGCAATTTGGGGAAGAAAGGGATCGTTTAAGCTTGTATCTGTGAGGTCACACACTCCATCACCGCGGGAAGTCAGGGTGGGAGCTGAAGCAGAGACCATGGAAGGGTGCTGCTTACTGGTGTGATCCTCATGGCTTGCACAGCCTGCCTTCTATAGCACTCAGGACCACTGCCCCGTGACGCTACCCACAATAGCTGCCCCTCTCACATTTGTCATCGACCAAGAAAATGCCCTGCAGGCTCCCATGTGGTCAGGGAATTTTCTCTATGGAGGTGTCCTCTTCCCAAATGACTCTAGTTTGACTCGACACAAAACTAGTCAACGCAACTGGTTTGTCATTTTACTTGAGCTTTTCTTGTTTTGTGTCTTGATAGCTGAAGAAATCCTAGAAGACCTAGCCCTGTGGATAACCTGCTCCTATAATTGTTTTTGTATGTTGAACTAGGTTAATCCTGGTGCCTTTTCAAAATTATAACCATATTTGTTACATGTATACCGATTAATGTGCGGTAGTGATATTTGCATACATATCTATAGTATGCTATGAGTACACTCCATATTCCTGACTTCCCTCCTTCCATGTCTATTTCAGGTTCTCTCTCAACAAAATGTACAATTCTTAACCTTTCTGCGCCTACCAAGTTTTGCTTAATATGATCTCAGTTCCATTTACATAAGATTATATTACTTCATTTTTTGTGATTAAGTAAAATTCTGTTGCATATACATACCACACATTTTTTAATCCAGTCGTCTTAGGAGAAGCATCTAGGCTGATTCTTCGTTATTGTGAATATTATCAAGCTAAATAAAGCTTCACAGGGCTATAACCATTGGAGAAATTATCTACAGTAAAAGACAAAAGTTGAGTGATATCAAATCCAAATTTTAAGCAGACATCAGTGATTGGCACCTTTGACAAAACACTGACATTATAAAACAATGACTCTTGGTTCAGTAGAGATGAATTAAAATATTTTTTCTAGCGTTCATTAATAAACTGGAGAAAACTAGGGGCCAGGAGGAGTTCAGGACTATGCATAGAAACTGTGAGGGAGGAATCTTAAAAACTGAGGAACAGCTGTACAGAAGCCTTAAGTTCTCTGCCTCTGGTGCTTTCCTGTCCTCTCCCTCAGATTGTGGGAGTCTAAGATGCAGGTCTCTGATGATGCTCTTCCATTATAAACAGCTGCCTTCTCAGTGCCGTTGGGGCACCTGGGGTGGGGGTCCTCTTTGCAAAGGAAAGCTGAGGCGGTCTAGAAGGGCAGTGCAAACCTTACGTGCTGGTTCTTGTCCTCCATCCACCCTGCTGCAATTTAGTGTGTTTGGAAGGATGTTTGAAGTAGCTCTGTGTTGGGATGCCTTAGGATGAGTGTGATTACAGGAAAGAGGACATTTCTGTTAGCAGTTTGGAGAGCAATGGTGATTACCTTACCTTGTGGCTGTCTGCTTTTTCAATAGAAAAAAATTCTAGTGTATACCTAATTAAATAAAAAGAAAGATATTTTTTAGAACCTTAATACTTTTATGTTAAAAAAAAAGTAGAGCCTAATACTATTTAAATGTTAGCTACAAGGTGTTACTCCTGTTAGATTCTGTTAGGAAGACGCAGTTGTGTATGAACATTTTAATAAATTTCTCCAAACACAACTGGCAAGTGGTGCTGTAATAGGCTATTTAGTATCCCAGTGAGATTCAGGGAAATGTTATTGGTTTGAGGGTGTTTTTTTTAAATAATGTTTTCCATGTATTACTGATGCCTCTAAAGAATAATGATTTTAAATAACAAAAACAAAAAAAAACTTTAGTGTTAGCATGACCTACTCAGCTTTTTAATTTTTTTTTCCCTTTTTGGCTGCCAAGAAACTCAGAAGCAGACATTTGGTGATCCTCCTGGCCATACAAGTTGCTGAGCTGCCTCACTGTCCACACAAGCCAAAGATGTGCAGGAAAAGCATCAATGTTAATAGTGCACAGGGCATTTAGCAGTCTAGGGGACCTGGTTTGCATATAGGCTGTGCCTGCAGATTGACTGATGGGTCTGTTATCAGGAGCTATTAAAGGGCGGGTGACTAAGGAAAATGGTTAGACATTTTAGCAGCCTGTCACTCTACCATTCTGCCATAGTCAAGTGAAAATTCTTAATGAAATGAATCAGATTTTGCATTGATTTATTATATATGAAACTATTAAAGCTTAAGATTACTACTTAAATTATGCCGTGATTATTCGAACTAGAGTTTAAATCATTTCAGATAACTCTCAGTATTAGAAAATTGTGATAGAAAATTATCTTTGGGTCCACTAATGTAAGCTATTTACTTAATCCTTCTTTAACAATAACTTGTTCACTTCTGAGTTAAAGACAAGTCGTCATTAACATCCTATTTATAGCTCTTCTAATCTTTTTACTGGGATTGCGAGTACTTTTTTTTTTGTCTATGGTATAGGTTGAGAAAACAGCAATTTTATAAAAGAAAAGGCATTTTAACTGGTTTTTAAAATGTAGTATTTTTTTTTATGGGTATGGGTGTTTTGCCTGGGTGCATGTTTGTGTACCAGCTGTCTGCTTTGTAGAGGTGGAGGCCAGAAGAAGGTGTTGCTGCACACCATCCTCACTGGGTCCTCACCCGACCTCCTCTGGGATATCCTGTGACTGTCATGAGTCTCAGAGGCCTTGAGGGTATCGTTCCACAGGACTAGTCCCTTCACCAGCTCCAGCGGGTACTCGGTGGGTTAGATGCTAGGGTGGGTCAGCCCAAGGCTTGGCTGTGGGCCTGGAGTGAGTAGAAATGAAGTCCATGGTGTGAAATTCCCTAAGGGTCAATAAATACTTTAAATTAAAAAAAAAGTTATATTCTAGAATACCCTTTGTGTGCATGCTGTCTGACACACAGCCGAATAAGATGCTAAACTCCATGTCTCTGTGCATGGGGATATTTCCTAAAACTCCATGTCTCTGTGCATGGGCGTATTTCCTAAAACTCCATGTCTTTGTGCATGGGGATATTTCCTAAAACTCCATGTCTCTGTGCATGGGCGTATTTCCTAAAACTCCATGTCTTTGTGCATGGGGTATTTCCTAACTACTTGACTTTTTCCCAAGACAGTGCCTCACTTTGTGCCCTTGGTTAGCTCACAGCTGTCTGTCCTTGCTGACTTGTGCCTTATCTACCTAAATGCTGCATACACGTGTGCGCCTTTGCGTCCGGTTTCTACCTTTACATTCTTTGGGCCTTGGATTCTCTACACATGTATAAAAATAGCTACCAGATATCCAATTTGTGGGCCCTGCCACTATCCCACTGTGGCTGGTTTGGCCTCTGGGTATTCTAGTGAATGCATATAAATTCAAGGACTGCAATGGTGCTGCGCTGATACCCATGCCCTGCCAATGTAACGGGGTAGCTCAACTGTGATGGAAGTCACGCCCCCCCACCACCCCCACTTCATAACGCTTAGATCCTGTTCAGGTTTTTTTCTCTCCATCATAAAATACTTAGCACTTCTCTCACATCTCCAATTAGACAGCCTTACAGTTCATTTTCCTTATCAAACTTATTCAGTAGTCATGGCTTTATAGTATTTAAACCATATGTTTTCGTGTTACGTGGTTTATCACTTGTTCACAAGGCTAATGTATTGCTCTCTCAGTTCTCATATCTCTTTCAGTTGAGCTTGCATTGAATTCTGTCTATTATTTTTCTGTGTGATCCTTTATATACATTTTAAAACCATCAACATTCCCGACGTTGTCTTTGCCTTCAAAGGAATACAGTGGTACAAATCATTTCTATCTTCTAACTTTATTTACAAAATTTAAAAATTTGCAACTTTAAATTGTAATGTAACAGCTAAAATGTATTGAGATTTCTGAGTTATGGAGAAGAGAAACCATAGTAATAGTAATAGAATATTAACTTACATCAGGCATTTCAGATATTGCTTTAGCTATAGTCTTCCTGACCGATGATTTAAGTAGAATGTTTCTGTCTTAGATATGAGAGAAACCGAGTTCAGCTTGCCTGAGTGTTCCCTAAATATGTGTGTTGAAAGAGCCTCTTTTAAAAATACAATTCTAACAACTCTTATGCAGATTTGTGCTTTATTAATTTTCTTTTCACAACTCATGATCTTAGAACAAAATAATGTATGACATGTTAAAAGATATATCCTATTCGTTAATAGCTCATATTGGGAATTTCATAATTATATTTTGTCTAGCACTTTAGGAGAAATGAAGGGTGATTGTTGGTGCTATGTTTTGACAAAGCATTTATATGCTGTGATATTCTGAAATATAATTGCTAGGCAAAGTGACATATAAAAGCTTTAGTTCATCTACTCCACTGTCACTTCTAGAGGCTTCAGTTAACTCCAGTGAACATGTCAGCAGCAGGTAACCTTTAGTGCAGTTTATAATTAATGTCTTACAAGCCCTTAAAGGGTGAGGAAGGCCAGAACTCAGTGGTAGAGCAGGACTTAGTGTACACAAGGTCCTGGCTCTATCCTGTGTATCACATAGTAGTAACAATTGGGTGGCAGGTAGGTGAACTTATTAGGAAACAATGTGGATAGAATTTTATCTTTGAATGGGCATAATGACTTTATATTCTACTAACTGTGTAGCTTAAGAAGGCTTGACAAGTCCTATGTAGAAAATGCCCTTTTCAGCTAACATGTTAAAAAAAAAAAACAAACAAAACTTGCAAACTTGGGTAAGAATTCCCTAGATCCCTAAACACCACTGCTGCCCACGATGTGCATCATGGGTACCCACCCTCATCCTTGTCAAACATACAGTGCCGCAAATGTGGCCCTTGGGAAGCAGTTGGAAGCAAAGATAAGTAGACTCGAATTAGCTGCAGTCTCAGACATGGGACATCTAAGAAAATGGAATTAAGTGACCTCGGTATTCTGCTAGATTTCCATAAATTGATCAACACACGGGAACACCGAAAGGCATTTTATTTTCAACGGTTGCCATGGATATATACACACAGAGCTTTTGTGATGTCTGTTTTATTTGTAATACCAGTCTTTTTAGTAATAGCAGAGAACTCAAATTTCAATGGCTTATTTATTTTCATATATTGTGTACAGTTCTCTGTGGATTTGCTGTGGTCTCCTTGTGCCCTCTACAGCGTGAAAACAGGCCAAGAGAAAAATTATGATGGCAGATAGTGAGAGTTCTCAAATTTTCTGTTTGGAACTAACACACCGCGCTTTTGCATATGGCTGGTGAAAGCAGGGTAAATGAAAATGAGACATGCAACCTTTCCACAGTAAGGGATGTTAGGTTGCTGACACAGTCTGTCACATGGTAATAAACATTCCCATCTTCCAAAGCGCTGTCCAGTGCACCTGCCTTTCCTGTCTGTGGTGGAGAAATAGGTCATTTTTGTTGTTGTTTTTTTTTTTATTATTCTATATGAATCACAGTTTTCTTGTTAATTACTATTTATTTAGATGAGGAAATCAGAGGAAACATTCAAATTAGTGATACCATTCATATCCATACTGGTATCCTGTTGTAATTACTACAAAAATAGGTTGACAGAAATATAGGAAATATCTCTCTCTTTTTTTTTTATAGGATGACTTTATGATGGTTAAGGAACCAAAAGAGAAATTTTGAATATCACATTGTTTATATCTCATGATCAGTATGTCATAAGTAGACTAAACCTAGGCCCTCTGTGTCATGGGGTTTCCATTGCTGTGGTGAAACACCATGACCAAAAGCAGTGTATGAGGAAAGGGCTTATTTTAGCTTAGCAGTTTCAGTAACTGTCCATCACTGGGGGAGTCAGGGCAGGAACCTCAGTCAGGAGTGTTCTCTTCCACAGTGACTCTGGCTTCTATCCAGTTGGCATAGAACTAGCTAGCATACTCTGTGTTCATCTGGCTGTGAATTTTAACTACTTTGAAGCATGACTGTACCTCCCCTGCCCTAGACACATCCTCACTGTGTAAACTAGCCTTGAACTAGCCTGACCTTGAACTTGTACCAACCCTCTGGCCTTTGCTTCTCAAGTGTTGAGATTACAGGCATGGACCACTAACCACATTGGCTTCAGCACTTTTGAAATAAGATGTCTTATATACTTAAAAGTAGAAACGGAGAAATAAAACCAGACCTAAATGTAGTCATTTTGATAAAGTAATATACAGTATGCATCTTACTTTTTCCTGAGCGTTTTTGTTTTATTTTTGTTTTGCTATTCAAAAGCTGATCTGCATTCTGGAGACGGTACATATTGTTGTGGAAATGTTGAGCTCTGAACTGAGGTTGTTCAGTTGTGTGCATATAGTAAATAACCTTATCCTTACCCTCTTCCTGATTGGTATGGGAGTGTTTATGTAATGTTAAGCAATTGTTTTTTGTTTGTTTTATATTTGTAAAAAGATGGTACCCTAATTCCAGTGGGTACACAGGTCTGTCACCCAGATTTAGTGACTAGCTGCTTAGAGTCCAAACCACTATTCCTTGGAAGTTATTGAGGATAACTATAGAGACATTTCTCAGAAAGCGTACTTAAACCACATCTCAGTACATTAAGGGCCTGCCCCAGCACTAGAATAGTTCTCTGCATCCTTTGCTTTTTTCTTCTTGGCTCATGTTCCCTTATCTAGTTTGTATATCCTGTGTTTACTTTTATTTGAAGAATTGTTTTTGGGGTTTTTTTTTTTTTTGGTTTTCTTTGGAAGGTAGATTCTTCCAAAATCTCTTTATATAAAAATGTTCATTCACTGAGCAGACTCCACTGTTTGTTATGTTTTGGTTCATGGATTGTTTCTATGTGTGAAGAATTGTGTCTCCTGAGAGTGTCAGGTAGTAAATACACACTCTAAATGTGACAATGGAGGTCTGTAGTGGTTTATGTATTATTAATCCAGGTTCCAGTTCACTTATAAACGTTTGGAATTTGATGACATTATTTATAGCCTCACACCTCTACATGAGTGTTGAAAAGAGCCTCGTTAAGAGCCTGGCAGCTTGGGTCAGAGATAGTAATACCACACACAAGTCTCCGGTACATTTGTCTCTCCAGATGAATGGGACTGTTGTGGAAAACAAAGTTGGGGGCATCAGAGGTAAACCTAATAAATTGTTGGGGATTTTGTTGTTACTTCAGTTAAAATGATGCAAACACATTCCACATGCTATGATTGACTAACAAAAGTCGGGGTTCCACCCCAGGGTCCTTGCGGCAGGGCGGTTGCCTGATGCCGTAGGTCGGTCTCCTCCTGATGCCGTAGGTCGGTCTCCTCCTGATGCCGTCGGTCTCCTGCTCCGCAGTCCTCCACTCCCACTTGTTTTGCATCACTGCAGAGCAGCGTCCAGTTACACAACATATCAGTGAAAATTAATTCATTCCGTTTATGGTAGGTGGATTTTTCTGTCTCTCTTGCCAGCTCCCAAATCATGATACAGAGACTTATTATTAATTGTGAAAACTCGACTCACAGCTTTGGCTTGTTTCTAACTAGCTCTTACAACTTAAATTAACCCGTTACTTTTATGTTCTTTCCATGGCTTGGTTACCTGTACTTCGGAGTACCCATGCTGCTTCCTGCGTGTCTGGCTCACAACTGTCCGCATCTCCTTCCCCCTTCTTCCCATCATCTTCTCTACTCCCAAATTCCTGAGTAACTATGGGCCATTCAGATTTTATTAAACAGATCGTCACAGTGTGTAAGATTATTCCATGGCAGTATTAGAGTAAATGTTACTTTAGTATACAAAGAGCAAATTGTAGGGGAAAGGAAGTCTAGATCACAAATATATACTACAGTAAGACAAGGGTGAAGGGAAGAAATGAAGTATAAGTTCTACATAAAACAGCCATTGTAGATATCTTTCAGACAACAAAAAGGATGTCTAGAATTACTAAGTGGCTTTTGTATTATTAAGTATTGAAAACTTTATTTCTAACTATATCATTTATAAATATATGTGATCTAATGATTTTTAGAGATTTTAGGTTGTAGTATCTGAAATTGCAGAATGATATGAGATGGTCTAAAGAAATGACCGGATGATAAACTTTGATTATTTGAGCCTCTCCTATATCCAGTCTTCTTTTAGCTATTTTTGTGGGACGTTTGGTATAGAATATGTATCCATATCATCTATAAAAACTATTAAATATTAGATAAATAAAATTCAAGTTGAACTAGAACGTCATAATAGACTGGTAAGCTTCACCTTACTGTCCACGAGACGAAACAGAAACCTGTATGAAAAGTTTATGTGTGGTAGCAGGATGGCTGAGATTATCAGGGTCAAAGTAATAGAGCTTAACACAGTTAACACATTAGAAATTAGTGGAGTATCAATATTATCAAAGTCTCATAGAATTATAATCCTTTCTGAAAACTTACTATCATACGTGTGTGAGCACGCACATGTGCATGCAGTGGGGTTCAGAGGACAGCCCCTCAGCACTCAGTTCTCTTCTTCCTCTTCACGTTGTGGGGTCAAACTCGGGGCACCGGGCTTGTGCAGTGCACGCCCTTTCCTGTTACACCAGCTCGCCAGCCCGGATTGTAATTCTTGATATGTACCTTCTGCCTTTATAGTTTATGTCGCACATCTGTGTGTACCATCTCATCTGAGAAAGTAAGTCCTGGTGCCTTGCACTGCCCATACGGACAGATCTTTCACAGCCTCTTTCCTTTCCCAAGCATAAGCCATAGGAATTTCCCCAGTGCATGATCAACACTAATTTTGTGTGCTTCTTGCTCTTTAAGCATGAGATCTACCTCTATACCAATCGTTTAGTGCATAGAACTATATGCTGTAGAGATCTAGAAATTTCTCACCTTGCGTGACTGAAACACTGTCCTCATTGACTCTTAACAATTCCCCATTTCCTCCTTCCACCTGCTTCTGGTGCACACAGTTCTATTCCCTGCTTCTAAGAGCTGAGATGACTATTTTAGATTGCCCATATAATTGGCATTATGCTGCACGTGTCTTTGTCTATGTGTTTTATTTAATGTAATGTCCTCCAAATTTATCCATGTTGTCTCACAAATAGTATTACACTGTATGGGTATAACACATTGTTCTTTATTCATTTGCTGGTTGATGGACATTTTAAAGGTTTCCATGTTTTGGCTACTGTGAGTAATGCTGTAGTGAACTTGGAATTACAGATACCTTTTTCAAATTGTGATCTCCTTTACTTTGAATGCCCAAATATCATATTGGTAGGCCATATGGGAATTGTATGTGCCAGTTTTTCAAAGAATATCCATGATGTTTTCTATAGTGGTGTAGAGTGAAGTTGTTTTATTTTATCACAACAATCTTTGGCTTTATGCTCACCTGGGATACCATAGCATCTTATTTTGACTTGGGAATTCTAAAAAAGTTATTTTGTTACATATGTTGATTTCAAATTTGTGTTATGGGAAAAGACCACTCTCATGCATTCCTGAACAGTAAACAGTAACACACTACCTTCTATATGCCAGACTCCATACTAGCAACTTGAGTTTTACAGATAACTAAACACCCATGCTGTCCAGAGGCCAACTCTAGGGTATAAATAGTCAATAGGTGTAAGATGCCGTCTTTTACCATCTAAATGGGACACTGTGGTTATTTAAACTAGAGAAAGGATGCCTTCAAGAGGCGGGTTTGAAGTTAGGCTGTTTAGAGAGGGGCGTCTCTTGTAGAAGAGGAGCCCCTGTAGTGTGTTTGACAAGTAATGGGAGAGATCTACCGAGGGTAAGAAAACAGGGGCAGGTAACTGAGAATAGTATTCATGCAAGATTACCAAAAGATTCATTTGGAGGCAGAGGCATGCTCAGCTCTGAGTTTGAGCCAGCATGGTCGACAGAGCAAGTTCTGCAATAGCCAGGGCTGCACAGAGAAACCTGTCTCAAATAACAGAGATGTGTGTGCTAAGCTGAGGAGTTTAGGGTTTGTCTTGTGGTGTTGGTGGGGGTGTAGTGGGGGGTATAGTTTGGTTTATTTTTAAATAGGATAAAGAAAAAAACACAGCTGTTTCTCTCCATATGTGTTTAAATAAATAATCTTAGCCCTCTTAAGGAGCATGACTAACATTTACTGCTTCTTAGTGGCCTGATTGCAAAATGCAAATCAAGGATGAAAAAAAAGTTTCACTGTGACAACAACTTTCTATATGAAAAAAATAGAATAGGGATTAAGTCAAGAACTGCTAGCAAAATGAATGTAGGAAATGGGAGAAGTTTGTAAGGTACCTTATAAACACTGCAGGGTAGAACCATGAGGGTTCTGGAGAGGCATCAAAACGGAGGCAATGGAAACAGCAGTGACAAGCAGAGATCTTAAGACATCCAAGGGAGAAGCTTTAGAAAAATACTACATTTCAGCTGTTGGCTCCAATTTTCATTTTGTAAACCTAAGTCAACTGAATTAGTGTCTGAACCAAGGTTAATTGAACTATATGTTGCGAGCTCAGAACTACTTATATCACTATATGCTGCCGTGCCTGGTTCTGCTCAAGTCCCTACAAAACACCTAGTGCTTAATTTCCACATTGGCGCATCCTAGATCGCTGATAAGACACATGGGGGAAGAGCCTCAGGTTGTGCAAGAGCGTTTTGAAATGTTTGCTAGTCATTTATAATTTAAAATCTGCTTTACTTAAGTTACATTTAACTGAATCTTTCACTCTTCCTAGAAAACTGCCATTGAAAACCATGATATGGGATAATGGGAAAGACCAGAAATGCTTATTTCTCTGTTCTGTCGCTACCAGCTGTGCCATATTGAACAAAGTCCTAAACATTTCCACAGTAAGGGTGGAAGTAATGCCTGCCTTTTAAGAATGTGCATGCTTTTGTGGGAAAAGAAAGTTTAGGGTAGTCCTGGAGATAACCAAGTGAAACTAAAAAATCAATTGCCTTGTCCAGAGCCATGTTTAGGGTGTAGAAATAGAGGCATTTCTTCGGTTACTTATTTTTCTGTTGTATTATAATACCAAGACCAGAAGCAACTTAAGGAGTATATCTTAGGTTATTATTCCAGAGAAATAAAGTCCGTCATGGTGGGAAAGGCATGACATGGTGACAAGAAACTAGCTGATTACATTTTCACCACACGCAAGAATCCACAGGAGGCAGGAGAGCAAACAGGAAGTCAGGCCTTCCTTCAGTGCCATACTCCTCCAGCTTTACTGCCCCATAGTTCAAATAGATGGGCCCTGGAGGGCATTCCTCAGTGTTGTTGCGGAAAAATAGTCCTGTTAGTAAATGTAATGTCATTCTGAACACAGAGTAGAAAGATCCTGATTTTCCTTCATATGAAATCAGATCTCATTATCTTTTTGTTCAGTCATCATTTACTTTTTGTCAAAAATTTGGCCTCAGTATTCTTAATACTACTTGAAAGGCTTGGTTGTATAAACATATTACCTCTCCTTTTCATCCTTCAATTTGCTCATCAATAATAGCATTAAGATATTGTACATTGCTCCCTCCTGAGACAACCATCTGTCTTATCTAACAGGATCAGCATAGTTTAAATCTTAATAGCATACTGAGCACCCTCTCCAGGTAGACCAGAATCCTCTTTGTTAGTAGGAATGAGGTCCAAAACTAAGGTAGTTTGTCAAGATGACAGATTCAGGTCTAAGATATGTTCTTGGAGAAATTGATGCCCTAAGTGTCTTATTCGTGTGTGATTTTGAAGGGGAAAGCATACCTAGAAAGAATTTGTCTTAGAGGTTGAGGAGGGTTAACCCGACTCAGTCACTTTCAAATCTGCAGAGTGGTTTGATTGCAGTCATTGTGTGCAGTCATTCAGTCATAACTAATTGATTCCTCCCACTACAGTATTATCTTGCAATGTTCTGAGGTTAGAAGCTGTCAATAATGCTTCTGAGTATGACACATTCCCTCCCCCCCTGAATTTTAGGCTAGTTTCCCATCAGTATTTCACTTTTTAGTTTTCACTTGAATCTGAGTGCAGACTTTTCTGTCACTGTCAGTGTTCATTTTGTGAAACGACTGTTTGGAACATCTATCTAATATGCCTTTATTCAGCAGTGCATTTCTTTGCTGTGTTTCTAGAAGGACATTAGAAGGAAATGAGCAATGCATCTTATCCGGAGTTACAGTAATTGGAAGCACTCTATTTACTGTAAACCTGTTGAAGATATTGTTCGTAATTATACAGATGAGAAAGTTCTGAGCTTTCACTGGGAAAATCATTATTGACATTAAGGGTGTATTTTCTCAATTTTGGTTATAAAGATACCTGGTGTCTATGAAAATTGATTTTTTTCTTTTGCCTTGGGCACTTGCAAGCCTCATGTTTAATAGCAATATGTTGGCTTTTAAGATAGACAGTTACCTTCTTTTTCTGGGCTTCCTTTTTTATTTTTCTTTTTATTACTCCTTTTGTAGGGTTTTAGAAATAAGCTCTCTGGAAAGAGAGGGCATGTAGGAACTCTGCGAGTCTGAAAGGGAAGGAGCTGGAGGCAGAGGCTCCTTAGTAGACTGTAGTGGATGGATAAGGTGACAGGCTTTCTCCTCCAGGGACAAAGGCATACTGGAGCTGTGATCACGAGAACTTGAGAAAGAATTGTGTGTGTGCCTGTGTGTATCTGATTCTCTCAGGCTTCAATGAGGAACAAAACCGAAAATGACATTACTAATTTTGGTTTCATACAGACTAAAGTTTTGATATTCATTGAACTGTTGTTTGGGGTTTTGTTTTCTCTTAACCTGTTAATGTAGTAAATTATACCAGAGACTTTCCAATGAGTAAATCATTCCTAGAGTATACATCATTCCTACACGATAAACTTTTCTTCATTTTGGCTTAATATTGACATTGAATTTAATTTACTAATATTTTACTAAGTATTTGTATACCTGTATTCATTGAGATATATCTGCATTTATAAGTCTTTCAATGTACCGTATGAATCCAGTTATTGATGTTGGAATATGGTTTTATTCCTCATGAAATACCTTTTTATGTTTCTTCTTACATGGTTTGACTCTTTTAAAGAATAATGTGGTCAATACTGTGTGTTAAATTGTCAGTATCACCCTTTTGGTGAAGAATTAATTGCTGTAGCTGGTAGAGATTTTGAATATAAGTTTAATTTCTCAAATGGTTATTGTTTTCTCACAGCCTTCTTCTTTGAGCATTTTCCTAGGAATTTGGTTGTTTTGTGTAATTTATTATAGTTAAGATATCTTCAGAGGGCTGGAGAGATGGCTCAGAGGTTAAGAGCACTGACTGCTCCTCCAGAGGTCCTGAGTTCAATTCCCAGCAACCACATGGCGGCTCACAACACCTACAATTCAATCTGGTGCCCTATTCTGACATGTAGACAGAACACTGTATATGTAATAAATAAATAAATCTTTAAAAAAAAGAAGATGTCTTCAGAGTCTGGAATAAGAGAGGTTAGCATTGAGATGAAGAATTGGCCATCAGCATGGAAGGAAGTTTGATCTCCAGGCCTAAGCTATGAAATTGAGCACAACATGAAGAACAAAATCTGTGTGACGTGCAGAAGCCGTGTCCTCTGTTCACATTTGTGTGCTGTCATACTTGTGTGAAGGAACTGACGTGCATGTTGGCTCGGTGTGTTTGACAGGCATGGGAGCAGAGAGGAGGTGCCCAGTAGCTCTCGTGCTTCAAGAAGCGCAGACACGTTAAAGGTGCTGGTTAAGTGTTGTTACTGGATGTGAGGAGTGCACTAATGCGTTTCTCACTGTTGTGAGCAAATACCTAACAAGAAGCAACTTAAGAGAAAGGGCTTCTTTTCGGGTCCCCTTCAAGGGTGGCACAGCAGGAAAGGCACCGCAGAGTGGCTTGCAGATATGATGGCTGGTGCTCAGAGTGAGTGGGTCAGGAAGCAGGAAGAGGAGCCCCAAGCTGAGCTCCCTCCCCGCTTTCTCCATCCCAGGGCCAAGTCCACAGCGTGGCTCTGCTCATGTGCAGTGGCCTACAGATGCCAAAGATGTACCCACAAGGACAGTGGCTTCTCAACTTTTGTGGCAGCTGAGTTCTTGTGCCTCGCTTAAAATTAGCATCAGAGGGGAAAACAGACTGCAGTCAAAAATCAATTATTTTTGGGATATTTATGTTCAACAAAGGTGCCTTAAATATGATTTCCTTCATTGTAAAGTTACGCAAACAGTGGCCCAAGAAATAATTTTGGCTAAGGTTTTCCCTGTGGTTATATCTTGCTTGTACAAATAAAGCTTGTCTGAAGATCAGAGGATGGAGCTAGCCACTAGCTAACCATAGAGGTCTGGAGGTCTGTGCAGACAGACAGGAAGTGAGATGGCTGGATGGCAAGCAGATACAAGCAGGAAGAAACAGGAATTCGCTCTCTTTTCCTCTGTGAAGCTAATGAAGTGAAGGTGGCTTTGGCTTGCTCCTTTTTCTATCTGATCTCTCAGCATTTTCCTCTATTTCTGACTCTGGGCTTTTATTGTGTAGGCCGATTAAGAACTCCGTTTACATTTCCCCATACTTGACTAAAGTCTTTGTTTTCAGTTTCTTGAGGTAAAATGGTATTTTTGCAATCCTAGTTGAGTTTGCCACTTACAGTTCATTGTCTGTCACCTTCTTATTCATCTTCCCTTGCCCGCTTTAAAATGGACCCTCTTAAATGTTGCTTCTCTTATCCATTAAGGATGCTAGAAGAGTGTCACTGGAGGAGGGAGGAAGAGACCCTCCTTCCTCCTTCTAGTGCTCCTGCCTCTCCTGGCTTCCTGTGGTGCCCAGTGGTCACTAGCACTCAACAGCTTGCAGTAGCCTCCTCTGCACCCAGTGCTTGCCTGTCCAACAGCAGGGTGTGTTGTAGCAGGCTGCCTCTACTAGCTGAAGATGTCTGGTTCATGCAGTGCATCAGGACTACCAGTAGCTAACTGCTTCTAGATGGTTTGCAGTGGAGTGGAGTGGTTCTTTGAACAGTTTTTATTATACCATAGGGAATAGATTTCTACGAAATTTTGCTAGCACAGGGCCACGGAAGCTCTGGTGTCATACAGAAAGTAATATGTTACACAATACAGTTCCTGGGGAGGTATGAATACATACTTGTCTACCCTAGATAGGGAAGCAATGACAAACTAAAGGATCCCACCAATGTCCAGTGTGATGAGTCTTATTGGTGTTGCTTAGAAGAAAGACCATGGTAAGGGGTTGTGTTCAAGAGCATAAATTACACGGACACTTCCATCATCAAACCCCACTCCAGCTTGGGTGGTAACTCACGAAAGCCAGAAACCTGGAGCAGGCTGTAGTAGCCCTTGCAGGCTGCTGAACAGGGTGGTGAGGCAGTCCAGGTAGTCTGAGCCTCTCCCAGATAAGCAACTTATCTCTCCTTACTGGGCTGAGCCACGCTTAGGCAGCTCGGCTTCCTGGAATCTCTGGCTAGGCAGCTAGACTTATCTAAGAGTTACTTGACTGGCAGCAGTCCTTACTGCTTTTGTATGCTTGGGGAGGGGCAGGCCTAGTCAATCAGGTTGGTTTCTGACACTGCATGAAGCCTTGGAGTTGTTTACCTATTGAGCTGAAAGAGTTTCCTTGCAGGATTGGCTGTTCCACCTTCCTTAGAACAGCCAGATCTTAGGGAGGGACTCAGAGTTAAAGGCTTTGCAGTGTGGAATGTAACGGTGACCTTTCCAACAGAATCTGGACGTGAGCCTGATAGGAGCTCTTTCTTGCTGGCTCTTTTGGTGCTAGATTGGTTGTCTGCTTGTTCCCCACGGCTTCTTCATTGTTTTTCAGAGTTCTCCTTTTTAGTAGCTAGTCTTTTTGTTACTTCAGAGATATGTCCATCTTACAATTCTTTATCTTTTTGATATACTGTGGCTTCACAAAATATATGGAGTTAAGCACGTAAATAACCAATTGGGTTTTTCTCTCAACAGGTTTGAGGTGGTACAGTGTGTGCTTAGCATGTGTGAGACCCTGTTGATGGAAGTTCTGTCTGGCAAGCAGGCTCCCAAGTAACCACTTGGCTTAGTATTAATTACAAATGCTCAAGCTTGTTACTAGCTAACTTACATTTTCAATTAACCTGTATTTTATCTATGCTTTGCCGTGGGCTTGGTTCCTTTTCTCAGTACAGCGTGTCTGTTGTAATTTAAAAAGCACTGTGAAGAGAAGTCACACCATACAACAGGACTCAGATAAGAGGCTTATTGGAAGAGGAGACAGCAGGGGCAGAGAGCGGGGCAGAGATCGGTCCCTGGGACAAGAGTGGTGGAAGAGAAAGAGAGAGGGAGACCGAGAGAAGGAAGGAGGTGGGCAGGGCCCCTTTAAAAGGGAACACAGTGAATGTATACAGGCGGTGCTCTTAGTGACTGCAGCTGAGGGCATATCCTGTCAGAACCCTAAGGGCAGGCCTTAATGCTAGCAATGTCCATCTTGTTTCTCTGCATCTGCTCATTATTTCTCTGATTCCTCCCTTCTTCCCAACATTCTCTGTTTGGCTCGCCCCCCCAACTTTATCCTGTCCAGCTATTAGTCAGTCGGCTTCCTTATTAAACCAGTCACAGTGACATATATTCACACAGTGTAAAAGAATATTCCACAGGGCCCTGCACACTGGTGCCAGAATCAAAACTACAGATGTTTGGTCTTCTTGAGCACATGAGCCAGGGTACACCACGGAATAATGCTAGTTTGCTGAGCATTGCTTTTCCAAACAAAGTGTAGAGCCTGTGCGCTCATGTGTACATGAATAATGTGTCTCGAATCATTAAAAGGACCTTTGCTGGCATTTTATAGAACATGTTGCAAGTGTCCGTGCATTATCTGACTGCCTGACATGCATGAGACCCTGGCTGCAGTCTGTGCCATGACGGCCTTATGCCTGTTGTAGATGCCTGCACATCATCTGTTTCCTCAGCCCTGCTCTATCACGTCATGACTAGCCTTGTGAAGCTGCATTTCAATATTTCCTTTTCCTGCCGAAAGCCGCAATGCATTAAAATGAAGGCATTTATATTCTGTGTTACATTACCATCTCTTTAGCTTACTAGATAGTATTGTGTTTCTAGTTGGTTGCAAATGTTGATTTTTTTTCTCCCTCTTCTTCAGTTTGCAAAACTGTGTGACAGAAAATCTGTAGCTAAATATCACTTTATGATTTCCATCTGTTCGAGTACAATGGTGTTTATGGCATAGTCCAGATTGCAATGTCATAGAAATATCCTATTATAGCAGATAGAATTTAAAATGATCATTGTATGTTCTAATGAGAAAACATTTTTAAACAAGTGCTTCACTTAATTTCAAAGTCGAATAACTGAGCACTCTAACTTGATGGCGGCATCTGCTCTTCAGAGTGTTTGTGCTGTCAACAGTAAAAACTTGCCTGACTTTAGTAGAAATCCATCCGTTTGCTGCTCGTGTAGCAATCAGTAGTGGAAGTGGGGTAGGCCGTGTGAATAACCCTGACTTTTTATTAGCAGAGACATTGCTTTCCTTTCTTTTTGTAAGGTAGGATTGGATTGGAGATGTTATTTTGACATATGACAGTGTAATTTTTGACAACTTTATTGTGAGAGACGGTTCCCATCATCACAAAGAACTCTGATCATATCTAATATTATTGGCTTGAAACTGAAAGGGGGAACTACGACAGACACCATGCTTCACAGTGTCATGTTGGAGATTACAGCAGTTGATTTCAGCTATGCTTTCTTCTGTGACTAGAAAGCATCTCACGCTCATGTCTGCAGAGATGCTCTTGCCTTTGTGGGGATGTGGGCGGGGGAAAGGCACCTGCCACCATGATAACTCGGGTTCTTCCAGACCTACATGGAGGAGACAAGCAGTTTCTGAAAGTTGTCCCCTGACCTCTATGTATATGTCTCTCAGGATGTGCATACAAAATAAATAAATATGGGATTTAAAACGGAAGGAAGTGATGTCCTGCTTATTATATTTTGTCCAAGATCCCATGGTAATTGGAAAGTCATGCTGTGAGACAATTTATGGAAATGGTGGGATGAGCTGTGGACACAGGCTCAGCACCATTCCTTTGAGAGATCATGAAACACAACAGTAGATTATTGTTGTACATTTGTTTGTGCTAGTGATTGAATTCAGGGTCTCTGTCATATAACTGATTGATTAAAGTGGGAAATATAAGATGCTTATATTTTTAGTTTTTTTAATTTACATTTATTTCTGTGTATGAGTGTTTTGTCTGAGTGTATGTCTGTGTACTATATGCCTACCTCATACCTGTGGCAGAAGAAGGTGTCTGGTCCCCTGTACCAGGAATTACAGACAGTTGTGAGCTGCCATGTGGGTGCTGGGAATTGAACCTGGGTCCTCTGGAAGAGCAGCCATTGCTTTTAATCAGTGAGCCATGTCTCTAGTCAACTTGTATTTTTAAAGATAAAATTTCCTTATGTTAAAAACTTACAATTAAAATGTATGTTGATCTTTTATCTCTTATACATTGATTTTTAAAATTACCAACCCAGATTCTGTGGTTAGAGAAAACAGGCATTCTCATTGTTTTGAAAGCGTACAGTTTTCTGGAAATAAGACTTTCAAATGTAACAAATCAAACTTGAAATATGACTTCATTTTTGCTGCCTTTATCATTTGAGCAAAATTACAAGTGTGGGTCTTAGTCTATTAAAGTTACAGCAGAGTGGATGTGTAAAGATTAAGTCTGTGATTTAGAAGGCATGATTCTCCTTACTGCTCACCTACTCTAAACTTTATTTTTAGGAATTTCTGTTGTTTCCATCCTCCTCATTGCATTGTACAATAGTCTTGCTGTGACTGTGTAGTCTGGGCTGACCTCAGACTTGCTGGATAGCCCATCCTTGCCTCAAACTTGAAATTCCTGTGCACCTGTGTCCCAGTGACAGGATCGCACGATGCTCTCTTTTAACTGCTTCTGACAGACCTGCTATGGGTATAGTGGTGGAGGGCCCGGAAGCACAATAGAAGTGAACCCTGAAATGTGCATGTGAAGAGCACATAGAGCTAAAGTCAGCGCCCGTAGACGTTCTGGGTGAGCAGCTGGCTCCATTTGACCATGTGTGATTACTGTCCTGTAAAAAAATAGTTTTCTTCCTTTCATCTGACTCATTCCCAGTCTTACGTTCTAATCTGTTTTGTTTGTTATAACCCTGTTTTATAATCATGATGGGCCTCTAGAGTGAAAAATAACAATGATAAATGCCATTTTTAATGTTCTAGTGAATACTAGGACCTGAGTTTATTACATATTTAAGAATCATTACAGATACATTCAGGGATATAAATAGAATTATAAAATGGATCTGCGTATTTCTCACAAGCTTGGCAATCATCAACTCATGCTTGGTCATGCTTCACTTATACCTTTATTCATTTGCAGTATTTCTCACTCAGGCTCCGTTTTGTTTGTAACTGTTTTTCAAGGGAATTAAAATAGCAGATGAGTGCAAGAACTCTGTTGACTGCTCACAAGCACACAGTAATGGGCAGTCTTGGCAGGCAGGCAGGCAGTTTTCTTTTGGAGTGCAAAGACTGGAGCATAGTAACTGTTTTTCTAAGATTCTGTGCAGCTTCTTCCCTGAGGACTAGCTTTGATGGTTCTAGAAAGTGCCGTGCAAGCTTCCCAGGGAGGGAAGTAATCAATAGTCCTAACCAGCTATGGTGCCTATTGTCTTAGTTGGTGTTCTATTGCTGTGACAAGACCCCATGACCATGGCAACTCTTACAAAAGACAGCATGTAATTGGGAACCTGACTTTACAGTTGCAGAAGGTTAGTTCATCATCATGGTGGGGAGCATGGTGGGAGATAGGCAGGTCTGTCTGGTGCTGGAGAAGTAGTCGAGAGTACTAATCCCTCTCAAACACTTTACCAATTGCTGATTCAGCATGCAAATGACTAAGACTATGGGGACCTTTTCCATTCAGACCACCACACCCATGAACTATAACAATGACTAGCATGACACGCTATCTTCAGGATACAGTAGTGGCACACATACCTTGGAGGGAACCAACAGGTCTCCAATTGGACTTACGGCCCACTCAACAACAACAACAACAACAGGGAAATCATGCCAGGTAGTGGGAACTTAACTGATTACCCAGGGCTCGTAAGTCATATCTTACATCTTGGAGGAGAACCTACAACTACCACTTTACTAAACCAGCATAATTCTGATGGCATTCTAAATATTTATACTTGTACCCACAGATAATTATAGCTCTCACTCCTCATCAGAGAAACTTTTCTTGCAAGAGGTAGAAACTATTTCAGAAAACCACAACTGATCAAAATGCAGAGAACAAGTGATCATGTGGTATCTAGCCCCAACTGACACATCTACAACATATATCCTGTACTTAAGTTTTTGGGAAAGTTATGGAAGAGGGTAACAAGAAGATTTAAGGAACCATAGGAAGTGGAAGTTTGCTGTGAGACTACATATAGGAATACCAGAGAATCTACATACATAAGTCTCACCAGTATGTCTCCTAAGCATGACTTGAACAAGGAAGACACCATTAGAGATGCTAACATGGAAGGGGAAAATCTCTTGATGCTTCAGTACTGGACAAAGAACTGCAGGAATGCTGAGAGCCTGAGAAACAGCCTACCTCGGGAAGAGTCTGCCTCATTGCTTATCGTCCAGGACCAAGAGGCTTGCCCTAGAAGTGTATATATAAGTAACATCATACAGACTGAGCCGATTACATATTTCGTAACCTATATATGTAGCAATAGTTAAAGAAATAAATCATAAATTTGAGGTATAGGAAGGGTACAAGGAGGGTTAGAGTGAGAAAGGGGAAGAGGAAGTGATGTAATTACATTTTATTTTGATAAAAATTAAGATTCTGTATGGTATAGGTGACCTGTCATGAGCTTCCAGGATTTCTTTTTCTCTGGCTCTTCAGTGTGTCATTTATTCTGATTTATTTATTTGTTTGTTTATGTATTTATTTGAGGCATGGTTTCACTTGCAGCTTTGGCTGGCTTGGAACCTGTAGTCATCCTCTTGTCTCTGACTCTGAGGGTGGGGATAGCAAGCATATGTTTCCCCTTCCTGCTACACATTTTCATTTAAAGTGTTGATTTATTAGCTTCATAAAGCTCTTGTTTTCACTAGGTGGACTTTGTAGTTCTTTATAGTGTTAGAATGTTACCATCACAGTGATGAGCAGATCAATTCAAGGAATGAACGGGTGAGAAGTGAGTCCACTGGCCCGCTGTTTGAGACACACAGTCCCTGAGATCGTGTTACTGACCTAGTAAGCAGTATGTTTCAGTTACGCAAAGGAACTGTCTCTCCACAGCTGTTGTTCCCTTCCCATTAGCATTCAGAAAATTCAAAGTTAACAGAGTACTATAAAGTCTATTTCTGGGTTTCTTTATCATCCTTTCTGTTTATTTAGCTTTTCCTTTAGAGTTTGATTTGATCTTTCTATAACTGCCTGCCCAGTGGGATTGTGTGGTATACTATAATATGCTTTATATTATAATAAACATAAAACTGTTTCATGTTTTTAGAGATGTATGCTGGAGCATTGTCTGTCTTTATTTGTGTAGGGTATACCCATGATGGCAATAACTTCTAGCAAATGTGTAATTAACAAATTAGCATTTTCTGAATTCAGAGCAGTTGCCCATTGGAAACCTGAGTAGGTATTAATGGTGTGGTGTACATATTTTAATTTTCCAAATTCTACAGAATGGAACATATTCATATGCCAGATTTCATGTCTTTGGGTATGCTTTGGGTTACTTCCTGTGGGTAGTGGAGTTTGGTTATATAAAGAACAAGTAGGACATTACCTTACAATATCCTTGGCTTGTTGCCAAATGATGGAAAAGTCTATTTTTTCAAACGTTTGCTGTTGGCATGGTGTTTTTTTATGGAGTTCTGGGGCTTTCATCCCATTTCCTATCAATAGTTGATCAGTTTCATCATTACCTTGTGTTAGAGGGCCTGGCAGACCCATATGGGATTGGATGCATATTTTATATATGGCATGATTCCTATTCCTGATTATGTCTTATAACTGAATAAATAATAAAGCCAGTCTGTATCATCTGGTATAAATCCAGCAGTTTCAATATGTAAAACAACTCTTTCTGCATATTGAGAATCAGTAACTATGTTGAGAGGTTCTGTAAAAATTCATTAACACCGTAAGAACAACATATAATTCTGGCTTAAATTTTCTGATTTCCCCCTTTTTATGACAAATTTTAACATTTAAATATTTCAAATTGACAGCAATTTTTTGAGTTCTAAATATGCTAACCAATGTGACCATTTTAAGACCTACACTTTCTGGTATGGTGAGTCTCATAGAAACCAGGGTCATATTTTCAAATAATGTCAAAATTTACAATTTTTCATTTCTATCTTTTGGGAAACTGATGTAGTATTAGTGTGTGCATTAAGCTTTTTCCTTTAAAATAGTTAATAAAGGATCAAATAGTAAAAGGGTCATAACTTTATAAAGGAGTTATATATGTCCTTGTGAGCTAAATAAAGTGTTATCTTAACATTTATGCTAGAAAAACCTAAATGTTAATTCCTTTTGTTTACATATACATGAGATCATCTCTGAACAAGTAACTAATAATGGTGGTTGTATATTGTAGATCACGTGAACTGGAAAGATGGGACAAGACAAGGAAGGAATTTCATTGCATCCACTTGTAGATATAAAAATACTTCAGCATCTCAGCACTAGGGACACTGGGGCTATAGAGGAAACCACTGTTTCAAAAAATTAAAGATGTGATGATGAAATCTCTTATATTTGTGAATTGCCCTCCCATGTATCTAGTTCAGTTTTTCTTTCTTTAAGGTGATTTTCTTATAGCATGATATAAATGAGTCTTGTATTGTTCTATCTTTCAGCCTCTTCATTTTCTTTAGCATGTGTGGATCTTTTACTTAGAAATTCTGTGTGTCTGTATGTATGATATAGAGGTTGAAGGACAACTTCCAGGAACTCTTTGTGGTTCTCTCTGCTTTTACCTCTTCATGGGTTCCAGGGATCCAGCTCAGGTTCTCAGGCACAAGTGCCCAGCACCTTTACCCGCAGGTCATCTTGGTAGCCTGTACTTTTTAATTTTTTTAACTTCTTTAAATTTTCATTAAGATTGCTTTGCTGTATTTAGACTTATTTCTAGGTTATCTTAGACCACCCACCCAAAGTTAAGAAACTAAGACTACATTGAAAATAAAATAGGAACTAGAGAGATGGCTTAGCTCTTCCAGATGACCTGAGTTCAGTCCCAAGGACGCACATCAGGGAGCCTACACACCCCTGTACCTCCAGTTCTAGATGAGATAACCTCCGGCCTCTTCAGCCACCTGCACACGTGTGTATAAACTTACGTAGGCATGTACTCATACAATTAACATAAAGTAAATAAAAAGCAAAATAGCTTCAAAATTAGAGGTTTGTGCTAAAAGATAGTCGGTGTCATGACCTTTCAACTAGCTGGTTAGCCTTTTTTAGATTAGCTTAAATGAACAAAACGTAGCACAGACTCTGTTACGTTTACCTCCTAGTTACAGGAAGAAGAAAAGGACAGGGCACTGTGTGGCGTCCTGCAGCTGACAGATACTCCCTAGAAACATTGATTCCCGGGTGTTCTTAGACTCTCATACCATCATCACCTGGCAACCTGATAGGCCGTTTCCTAGGTCCTGATGTATGACTGGTGCAGGTGGACAGGCAGGAGTTACCCCGCAGTCATTTCAGATGCCCCATTGCAGGCTCCTTTGGAGGTCCTCACCCTGGACTATGGTGTGTTGCAAACTCCAGTGAAACATCAAGCTTTCAACATGCTAACTAATTCTGGAACAGCTGCAGCATTAACGTTTCCATAATGAGCCCAAACCCAGCTGGAACTGCATGGTAGTTACCCTTATTCTTGTTATTTACCAGTGAATGGAGTACCAGGTGCGGCTGCTACACTGTAAAAATCATGTAACTTTGTAGACAGTCCTGGCATTTCTTTCTTGATTTTGAAAAGGCTTTCATCTTCCAGTGATACTTACCTCAACAATTGAAGCACATATACTTAATGACAGTTTGTACTTATGTTAAAAATTGACAAAAAAATCTGAAATTTTTGCCACTTTAATACCAAAATTAATATTTTGGCTGGATTACAAAGCTTACATTTAATTGAATCCCCAGTGTTGCGTCTTTCCATCAGTGTTTGCATGGTAACAACTTTAAGTGTCATCCCAGTATGGTTTATTTTATTCCTCACAGCCTCTACATTTCCATGTCTTTACTTTTACTTGGGAGTGGAGTGGTCTACTGCATTAGTTACGTTCAGTGTGTTATAATGAGAGTCCTGTACCTTCAAGACACATCCCGAAGCAGTATCCCTGAGACATGAAGCACGCTCAGTGTTCTACAGATGCTTACACACCACCCTATGCTAAATATGGGTGTTAGTGGTGGGCAGCATGGCAAAACCTACTTACAATAATCATTAACGATCTTGTGGTTGTGTCTGGGGACTTGAATTTTCTTGTATTGTCCCAGATATGGGACAGTAGTGGTGGGAGAGGTAGGGGCCTTCATCTCAAAAGCCTCTGGGGTCAGAACCCTCCTTTGAGGTATTCTGTTTGACCCCACCTTCATGAACTCCTTCACTCTTTGACATCAGCAGTGTCGTGACTTCTATTTTTCTGTCTTTTGGTCAGATGTTTCCTGAAATGTGTATTTGCAGAAATTCATACATTACCACCCAGACATTCCACTGCTGTGTGAAAATGGCCTCATCTAAAACCCTCAGTCCAGTTTCCCATGACCCTGAGAGTGTATGTGGGGTCGGGTTTATGTTAAGACACCGTTTTCACTTGGGCTTGGGCGCAGCTGTTTGCACAGGGCCTTCTCCATTTAGGTGCCTTTCTCGTGGAATCTTCCACAGATGTCTCAGGCGTGCTTTCAGCAATGGAGAGCAGAATTCGCTCTGCTCCTAGGTACCTGTTACGTCACCTGTTGACCACTAGCATCCATCTCTAGTCAGGCATTATCTCCCTTGCTGTGGCCCCAAGAGGAAAGGCTGGCAGTGCCACAGCTGTGTGTTGCCAGCACTGGTCCTGTGCTTTCTGAAGAAATGGTTCTCTTCCTGGAGCCCTTTCCAGAGGCGGAAGCGGCATGCTTTGTACCTACTTTGTGTGCCTCTGTGAAGACTCTGTGACTATATTCTAAGTATATGTTCTCTTTAATAGTGTGTGCTTACTATCAGGGGTGTTGTTGTAAGTTCAGGGTCAGCCTGAGCTACATAATGAGCTCCAAGCCAGCCTAGGCTACAGGTGTGAACTGCTTAAAGTAAAAACAAAACTGAGAAAACAGACGCATTCCTGGTGTGGCTCTCACAACATTGTTACGACCACTGCCCAGCCATCCACGGCCTGCCCACTTTGCTCTCAGCCTTCCCCTGTGTCATCGCCCCGAGAGCCATCTCCAGGGCTTTGTGCAGTTGCGGCGTGCTGTTTCTTGTGCCCACAGGGTTGGTCCAAACCTCCTCCAACCCATTCCACACCTTTGTCCTCCGCAGAAGGGATTTTCTTTCTTTTCTCAACCGTCTCCTAGGAATCCTTTTGTAGCCTTCCTGGTTTTGCAGCTTCTGATGCATGCTGTGTAGGCTTTTTCATAGATGATATCTTGATGTGTCACCCAGGCTGACCTTACACTCCCTGAGCTCAAGTGATGCTGCCCGCCCCCCACCCCAGCCTCCCCAGCACAGGGACTACGATTGCATGCAATTGTGCTGGCTCATTCAGGCTTTCGTTATAACACTTCATCAGACTTCCCAAGCGTAGATATTTCTCCAAAATCTGAAACAGCGCTTCAGCATTAATAACTTCTTAATAAGTCTGGTGTGACAGTGACTGGATTATGAACAGCCTCAGCACTCTTACTACTTAGAGCTGCACGGAAACATCGTGACTGCTCAGTTCATGAAATGAATTCTTTTCTTCAACATACAGATATATCTTAAGGGGCAAATTTGAAGTTTAAGATAATGACTTAACATAGAAGTAAGCATGAGCATTGGGGACAAGAGGGAGGACTTAAAGCACAGCTCCTTATGCTGCATATTCCCAAGACAAGCTTGTCTTCATATCACTGCATAAAATGTGATTGTGGTAGGCGATGATGCACCTACTCCCTTCCTGCTTTGCTGTCTCGGGCCAACTTTTCTTGTGGTTTTGTTTGACTTTGCTTGCTGTGTTAGAAGAATATCATAACTTTGTGGCATTTAATGTTTATTTACCCCAGAGGGTCCCTGGTTTCGGCTCTGTTCTAGAGTCCTTTCTGTTTCATCCTGTGGTCCTCAGTCAATG
Source organism: Mesocricetus auratus (assembly GCF_017639785.1). Taxonomy (NCBI): domain Eukaryota; kingdom Metazoa; phylum Chordata; class Mammalia; order Rodentia; family Cricetidae; genus Mesocricetus; species Mesocricetus auratus. The sequence continues at coordinate 14,243,872 of NW_024429193.1, forward strand.
TCTGTTTCAACAGGGACCAACAGCTTTACCCCCACCCCAGCCTGGAGAACTTGCCTTTCCTAACTAACTACCTTAAAGATCTCCTGTTGAGCCAGTCTTCCTAGGGTAGTACTCAGAGATGGGGCTTCTTTATTCATGGAAACGTTGGGTATTTCACAGTACATTTGTCCTGCTGTAGATTTTCCAAGCTGTATGTATGTAGCATGATAATCTAATTCATGCACATTCTGGATGTACTCAAGTCTTTAGTGTGTGCCTGAAATGTCACATACTGTCACTGTGCGATTGAATGCAAATGTTTTAAGCACTATCCCTTCTTGTGACTTAAGAAAGTAATTACTACATTTTAATAAGAATGTAGACAGCAGTGTCCGGTAAGAATCTGAATTCTGGCAACTTTATAATTACTCTTCTTGAGTCCAACTTTATACAGGGTTGTCATGTACAGATTCTTTTAAAAGTTAGGTTAATTCATCTTCACTTAAACATGTGGAATTGTTCCTGGCCAATACAGAGGCCCCAATATAAGTAGAGTACTTTTTCCAGCTGCTTCCAGTGTTGTTATATAATTCCACAATCATTGTAATAATGTGTATTATTTATTAACTGCTACTCATGCTTTATGCCTTCCCCCATTTGTCATTGCCACAGTTTGAAAGCAGTCCCATCCTTTCAAGGCTTAACTTACTCAGCGTCTTCTTTTCCAGACTATTCCTCCCCGACTCTTGGATTTGGAAGCATTTTGTTTTCATAGCATTTGTTACAGTGACATTCATTCAATTCTCTACAAGATGGTAACTGAAAAAGGAGCGCTTAAGACATTTGAAAAATAATTGGAGATATAATACTTTGTTAAGGCTTATGAAAAGGAAATAGGATAAGTGGACTGGACTGCACTGTGCTTCCCAGTATTCAAGTCATTGATATGAGGAAAGATTGAAGCCAGCACTTAATTTTCTTTACAATATTTTACCTTTCTAAAATATGTATGTAGAATAATTACCGACTGGAAAAGAGTCATCCTTGTAGTGATCCACTACCAACAAGAAAAAATAGTGACCTGTTTCATAAACACTCACAAATGGTACTTAGAATGTTGTACAGTTAATGGGTTGCTAAATGGCAGGAATTTAGGAATTATGTTGCTTTGGCTTTGTTTTTTTTAACATTAAAAATTTTGAAATAATGATATACTAGCAAAAAATTCCAAAGATAATACAGCATGTTTTGCTTTTTAGTTCCTAGAAAACAGTTGAGTACTGTCCATCTGTTTCACTAAAATAACCAAAAAATGCTTTGCAGGTTCCAAAATAAAAAAACATTCCCTGTAAGTAACAGTTTTAAAGCGTATACCTCTGTACTATGTGCTACAGGATTTGACTGTCACGTTGTAAGTAACAGTTTTAAAGAGTATACCTCTGTACTGTGTACTACAGGATTTGACTGTCACGTTGTAAGTAACAGTTTTAAAGAGTGTACCTCTGTACTGTGTACTACAGGATTTGACTGTAACGTTGTAGACAAATGAAACAGGTTAAATTAAGTCAAAAGAGCCAGTGGGACAAGCCTAGCTAAGGCTGAGCATCCATAATTAATAATAAGTCTCCATGTCTTTACTTAAGAGCTGGTTGGCAGTCCAAACAAAATTCCAACTACTGAAGTACAGTACAGGGATGTGCACTTGAGAGTAGGTGGATCATGAACTCAGAATAAGCCTGAGCCACTAAGGCAGCTGCATCTCAAAAACAAAGAATAATGCATTTTACAAACTTTTTTGTTTTAGTAATAGTTTTGTTTTTAGTATTATTAAAATGAACTAATTTTTAAGAGCTCTATATTGTACTTTCTTGTTTTTGATACATTTGTGAAGTGAAATTCACATAAATTAGCCATTTTAAAGTGAGCAGTTCACTAGCATCTAAGCACTACCTCTATTTTCTCTCAAAATATTTTCATCTGTCTGTTGGAAATGATCTAACACAGCTAAAGAAGTACCCCATTTCTCCCCATCCTGCTGTGCTTTAATGAACTTGCCTGTTATAAATATTTCATTGTAGATCTTTAGAGCCTTGCGTTGTTCACTGATTTTGATATGTACACTTTATTCTTTTTTAAGGAGGAATGGTATATTGTGTCATGTGTTATCCATCTCTTGATGGGTCTCTGAACTGTTTCCATCTTTTGGCTTTAGAGAAAAGTGCTATTATAGATAAAAGTATTTGCTTAGATAAATACTTGTCTTCAGTTTCTTGGGATATCAACCTAGGGGTAGAATTGCTAAATCATATTCTGTACTTAAGATTTTGGTAGATGCCGAAATGTGTAACAATAAATAAAAGACCCAGAGACTGATACTGGGGTTCAAGCTTCAAACTGAAGGTCAGAAAAACAAAGCAGTTCACCACTAGCTTCTTAGTTCTACCTCAGGCTGAATGGTCTGATCCTGTCTCCAGGAGCTCTCACCAGGCCTCAGACTGCTGCCTCTCCTCAGTGAGGCTAGAGAATCTTGAGACTTCAATGTCTTCTTATCCTCCTTGATACTAAGCTTTCCTATCTTCAGTGTGGCTAGAGAATCAATGGCTCCTACTGAACACTGAAGGCCCTGCTTCTATTTTTCATACCCCTCTAGTGCTGGATTAAAGATGTGTGATCTGTTACTCTTTTAGGCTGATTCAATCTAACTCAGAGAGATCTGGCCAACTCAATCCTGAGTCCTAGGATTAAAGGTGTGAACCTGGCTTCTATAGCTTGTGGCTGAGTTTGCTTTTGAATCTTCAGGCAAGTTTTAATAAATGATAAATAATGTATCACCACAAAAATGTTTTCCATTACAAATACACTTAGAGTCTTGACCAGCAAGCTCTTGAGCTTCCTCGTGAGTAGCTGTCCCAATGAGTCCCAGGTGGCATTTCATTGTCCTTCTTACCTGTATTTCCCCAGAGCTGTTTCAAGCATCCCTTTAGTTGTATCTCCATTGACTAATGTTACTCTTACGTATCTGTATGTAGATTTCTCCTGTACTTTTGTTCTATATGTAGCACAAATAGTGACACTGTTTCATTTGTATTCACTTTACATGTAATTTTAAAAGTTCTTTTGACATTTTGTTTTCTGTTCTGGGTTTTGCTTTCTGAACTCTTGTCCAGAAAAGTTGTATATTTCTGTTTTCTGCATTCTTATGATTTTTTTAAGTTACCTTTTATCCTAGAGTATTCTTGTATAGCTTCTTTCAAAATTGTGTCTTTCATTATATAAACACCATATTTCCCTTTATTGATACCATTTTGCAAATTCACAGGAAGTGTAGAAACCACTGTTCTATTTAGGCCTTCTTTGTTTATAACAAGTGTTAAGTATTTGCTGTGTATTCATTTTGAACCAAATTTTATGCTTCAATTTTTTCTTTCATTGCTTAAATATACTTCCAAAAGCTCAAAAGGAGAAGGAAAGTTCATTATATTTTCCATTTTGACAAGGTATTATCCATATTTTTACTCTCTTCTTACTTTTTTTTCTTTTGGTTTTTAGAGTCCTGGCTGCCTGGAACTCACTCTGTAGATCAGGCTGGCCTGGAACTCATAGAGATCCATTCGTCTCTACCTCCCGAGCACTGGGATTAAAAGTATGTGCTGCCACTACCCAGCCATTTTTTACTTTCTATTTAAAATTTTTATATTCTTACATTAGTGATATATATAATTCCCAACCTTTCTTTTCCTCTTTCCCTCCTCCACCTCCACCCTATCAAATTCATAACTTCCTTTATACACGCACACACACACACACAACCTATGGAGTATATTTAATGTTGCTCATATGTGTGTCTAGGGCTGACAGCATGGAATTAGATAACCTGTCCAGGGCTCATTCCTGGAGAAAACTGATTCTGTTGTCTCAGCAGCCATAACTTGCTTATAGCTCTTCATTTGGGAGATTTTCCCCATACCCAGTGGCATGTCAACTGATGCTGTCATTCTGCAGCCATGTTTAAGTGACCATTGTTTTTTAGCTTATATAGGTGCATCTTCTCTATCATATATGGAAGACACTATAGCACAGTAGATGCCCTGGTCCTCTGGCTCTGAAAATCTTTCTGCTGTTCTGTATTGTTCCATTGGGTGTGGGAATTGTTAGAAATGTACCAGTAGACATTGGGCAGTTCTCTTGTGTACTTTGAGTAGCTGTGGATTTCCGTGAAGCTTCTTTGATGAGAAGTGAGGGCTATGCTTATCTCTAGGTATAAGGATAAGTATCCAGAATGCAGCTAGGAATTGTACTGGTTTAGGAAAGTTTCAGTAGTAAGTTCTCCTCTAAGGGCCGTGACTTCAGCTAGGTGCTTGGCTGTGTTTGCAGTGTCAGACATGAATCTCCCCCTCCTAAGTTGGCTTTTTCCAATTTGACAGCTGTTGGTTACCCCTAAGATGTAAGTGCCACTACTGCATGTTTGGACACATCTTCCTGTGCTGGTTGTTGGTATTCATAGGCTTTACAGCTGGTAGCTCTATTGACTTACACTTTTCCCTCTGCTTGCATAGCATCTTCAGATACTATAAGGGTTAGTCCTCAGAGAAGAGGCGTCCAGCTCCGCTTCTCCAAATGCTATGACCAAAGTGTGTGGTGTGTTTAGCAAATAAGGTCTTACCTTCAGTTTGGGGGGCAACCAAGGGCAGTGACAATAGCTTATATTGTTTTCTAGTCTCTTGGAATCCCCTAACCAACAACTTGAAGGAAGGCTTTCCTTGCCTGATACTTTGCCTGTGTGTATGCCTGGTCCCCACATATGTGCTGTGCTCCCCTGGAATTAGAACTACAGACAGTTCGTAGCTTTCATGTGAATGCTGGGAACTGAATCTGGGCTCTGTGAAAGAACGTAGTTTTAACTCTCTCTCCAGTCCTGGCATTGAGGGGTTCATTAGATAGTCTACGTACTCCATGGTATTACAACTTTTGATTAGCTGTTTATAGTCTCCAAAAAATCAATTGGAGAAGGAAAGTCCTCTGTATTTAGGGATATTTTTATTCTCTTCATTTTTGTTGTTGCTGTTATTGTTTTTTCAATTTAAATTCTTTTTCAGTTCCCTCCCTCCCTCATTTATTTTTGCCAACTGTTGTGTGTAGACACAGGCACATGAATGTCAGAGGACAACTTACAGGAGTCACTTCTTCTCTTCTGTGTGTGTCATGGAATGCAGATCTGTCTTCAGCCATGACAGCAGATGCTTTTGAGCCTCCTCCCTAGCTCTTGGTTGAGAGAGCTTTTTAAAGCCAATCTTTGAGTTTGCTTTATCAGCGATGATTTTATTTTCCTTTCATACCTATGAGAGTTATCTTGCTCATCGTACTTGAAAACCATGTTCTCCAGATAGAGGTTTTTTAGCTTCAGTTCTCGTTACTATGGCTGCCTATTCTGTGGTCTGCATTCTTTTTTATGTAAGGCTTCAACTTCTCTAGTTGCTTTCAAGTTTTTTGTTAATTATGATGAGTCTTGACCCAGATGGATGTATCTGGGGTTTCTTAACTCTAAATGTCTCTGTCTCCTGCCAGGTGTTAGTTTTAGCTGTCTTCTTTCTCGTTTATTTCTTAGACTGTTGCAACCCTGTCGGATTACAGCCCAGGCCCCACAGTGTCCCTTGTGCCTGGGCTCTGCTTCCGTTTCTCGTCACTGTACTGCAGCTCTAGAATCTTTGGTTCTTGTTTGTTTGCTTGTTTAAGTTTCTGTTGTTCATCCTCCATGTGTGGGCGTTCTGCCTGCATGTATGTCTGTGCCAGAAGAAGGCAGTGGAAAGGGCACTTCTGTGTACATGGTGACTAGATCTGAACGCTAGCACGCCTGGCTGTTGGCAAATTTTAATAAATAAACTAGAAAGTAACTAAATCCTAAGTAGATTTCAAAAAAGTTTCTGTAAAATAATTTCTTTTCTAAGTACATTTTATCTGTGAAATATTGTATTCTCTTCTACATTTTTTACAACTTTTTCTGTTGTTGTGCTCAAACACCTGAGAAGAAGAAGCAACTTAGGAAAGGATTTGTTTTAACTTCATGAGAGGACACCGTCCACATGACAGAAAGCCTTAATGTATGAAGGGGACACAGTCCACATGACAGAAAGTCTTACTGCTGAGGGGACACAGTCCACATGACAGAAAGCCTTATTGCTGAGGGGACACAGTCCACATGACAGAAAGCCTTATTGCTGAGAGGACACCGTCCACTTGACAGAAAGTCTTCCTGTGTGAAGGGGACACAGTCCACATGACAGAAAGTCTTACTGCTGAGTGGACACAGTCCACTTGACAGAAAGTCTTCCTGTATGAAGGGGACACAGTCCACCATGACTGAAAGTCTTACTGCTGAGGGGACACAGTCCACTTGACAGAAAGTCTTCCTGTGTGAAGGGGACACCGTCCACATGACAGAAAGTCTTCCTGTATGAAGGGGCATAGTCCACATGACAGAAAGTCTTCCTGTATGAAGGAGACACAGTCCACCATGACTGAAAGTCTTACTGCTGAGGAGACACCGTCCACATGACAGAAAGTATTCCTGTGTGAAGGGGACACCGTCCACTATGACAGAAAGCCTTATTGCTGAGGGGACACCGTCCACATGACAGAAAGTCTTAGCAGCCAGAATAGCAGGATACTGTCCACACTGGCATCTACCCTCAGGAAGCAGAGAGGAGACAGGAAGTGGAGCCTGATTGTAAAAACACTAGAGACGCATTCATCTCCTTCAGCCAGGTTCCACATCCTAAACCTTCTATAACCTTCCAGAATAGTGCCACTGGCTGTTCAAACACATAAGCTATGGGCAACATTTCACAGTCCAGTCACAACTCACGCAGTCAGTTATGTGTGTGTGGATTACTTGAGGCAGTGGACATTCCATTAGGACATGAGGTGACATTGGAATTGTGGGTACTATTCAGTGCTACATTTTCTTTTGTTCTTGTTTTGCCTCTTCTTATCCTGCAGAAGTAGTTCTGAAGGTTTGGTCTTTTCACAACCATTCTTACTCAGTTCTTAGGAAGGAAAAGTGTGCATTGAGCTCAAGCTGTTACAGAATCAACTAGATTATCATCTTGAAAACTTGGCCTGCTTGTATTCCTTTCCTATATGCCTTGGTTCTTTTCTTCTTCTTCTTCTTCTTCTTCTTCTTCTTCTTCTTCTTCTTCTTCTTCTTCTTCTTCTTCTTCTTCTTCTTCTTCTTCATTATTTTCTTTTATGTTTTTCTCTCACCTTATAGCAATCAAAAGTTAGGTGTTCATATTTGTGTAATGCTATCAAGAATGGTTATGAAAAGTATGTAGACATTCATTGGGATATATAGACTTTGGTGTGGTGATTAATTTTGGTGTGCATTTTTTAACTTGTATGTTTTTTATAGTGACATTTGTTTTTAAAGGAAAAGGTAAAGAACTTAGTTTGGCTCTCCTTTTCTTTACAGAAAGGGCGATTGCAAGACATGAAGTCCGGGAAATTGAGCAGCGGCATACAATGGATGGCCCTCGGCAAGATGTGGCTGTAGATGAAGAAGAAGATATAGTCATCATTTATAACAGAGTTCCCAAAACTGCCAGCACCTCCTTTACCAATATCGCCTATGACTTGTGTGCAAAGAATAGATACCACGTTCTTCACATCAACACTACCAAAAATAATCCAGTAATGTCATTGCAAGATCAGGTAACTACCATGTAGGGAATGTGAAAATGCTTTCTGGTATTTCCTCTAGTTTGGTATTGCAGGGGATGAAATGTTTTAAAGGGATGTGCACATTCTTGTCAGTTTGGGGGCAGGGAGGGGGGCGAACCAATTTTTTCCCAAATTTATAATCTTCCTAATACTTGACATATTTGTGGAATAAGCAAACTGATGAATAGCTAGAAGTCTTGGACACAGTTTTGATATTCTTCCTTATGGAATCTCGTTGTTTGTTTTTTGAGACAAGCTTTCTCTATGTAGTCCTTGCTGTCTTGAAGTTCACTCTAGAGATTAGACTGGTCTTGAACTCACAGAGATCCACATGCCTCTGCCTCCCAAGTGCTGGGACTAAAGGCATGCTCCACCACCACCCAACATATAATCCTTTTTTTTTTTAACTTGATAAGATGCCTGCAGCAAAACTCGTTTTATTGTCTCAACTTATGATGAGGAAGTACTAACTCGATACCTGTACCCTCTTCTTTACTAGCCGCCTGAATTTCACTTCAGTAACTCATGGATATATTAATCATAAATGAACCTCTTGGAGAAAGATTGTGGCTGATGTCTTTATCAAAATCTTACCTTTTCATTGTCAGCAATTTTAGATGATCATGTGGACAGGTAACTTCATAAAATGGCATTGTAAAATAGAGGAGATTGTTAAATGAAGTCTAGTTTATTCATCTCTTCCAAAAGTAGCTTATATTTTCCACATACCTGCAGTGATCACTATAGTTATAAAGTTCTTATTTTAAATAGTGAAGGTGATGGGTATTTGACCGTCATAAAGAGAAACTGAAATCCTAGGTAACCCCAAATGCTATTAGAGTAGCTTCGTTAGAAGGTATCCATTAGTCTTACCGCATCTAGGACTTGAGCTGTTTGGAAGCAGCGGAACATGTTTTGTTATGGAATTGAGCATTTTCCCACTGTTAAGCCTATCTATAACCCTGATACTATATAGAGAATAAAACTGATATGGATTTTTGGCTCAAGAGCTGTTTTTGCTGTCTGTAGGTTAATTTATCTTTCATAAAACCAAAACTATGTCTCTTAGCCAGATAATTTTCTATTGATGAAAGGAAGCACAAGCTTTTTTACACTGTTGGTTTTTTTTTTTTTAAGAAAAACTCACAGCACAATATTGTATATCTTAAGGGACAACATACTAAATGTTATTTTTGCATTCTGTGTAGTAGGTTTGTATTGTTGCATTGCACGGCATACCTTGACTTAAAAGGTATAACATCAGATTTCATCAGCCATACTTTTTTTAACTTGTTTGTTCAATTTTACTTATTTTGTGTCCGACCTTCCAAAATTCTGGCAGCTAGAAGGCATCTGGCAGTGACAGCCATGCTTTTTTTCTTCATGAAATGTAAGTGTGGAGATGCTCGCCACACGTGACATCTGTCGGCACCATAGCTACATTTCCAGTTGCATTTGGATAGGATGTGTCGTCTGCTTTCCTTGCAGCAGCTTGGTGTTTCTATAGAAAGAGAAGGCAGCGCTGGCCTAAAGCAGTCGGCTTACATAACAAACAGCACCGAGAGCTGGTTTTTGTAGAACACTTTCTGGAAGTAGTCTTAAGCATTAAATAACATACTCCAAATGTCAGCCAGTAATTCAAAGCCTGGTCCTAATTAGGAGTGACTTACACAGATGTGTCCTCCGATGCTATATGTATAAAGTTTTCTGATCTCCTGTGTAGAAGCCATTCTCTAAAATCAAGCCACATTGCTGCTCCCTTTCTTTGGCATGACATGTTTAGAGCGCTTTCATTTGCAACCCAAGAAGCTTCATCTGCATGTAAACTTACAACTTTAATTTTGAAGTCAGTTTTCAATAACCCATCTTCTATACTATAGTTCTGTTTTAATGTCATTTTTGTTGTGCCGGTATACAATATTTAGCAAATTAAGTAGGAATTAAGGATGGTTTTACCCTTCTCTAAGCAAATAACCTCAAATCGATGTCTGACTTTAATGAATGTGCTGTCAAACAGACCCCCCATTTAAAGGCCAATTGACTCATCCAAAAGCTAGGGCTGTATGTATTAGGAGACCCTGGTCCACTTGGATCCTCATATCCAAATGGAGCTCTTCCAATCCAGTCCAGTCCAATCCAGCTCATCCCACCCAGCTACACTAGGCACCATGTAACTACATCCTTAACTACTTTTCTCAAAGTCTAGAAGCAAAGCAGTAAACATGTTTAGTCTGATACAGAGCTGTTCAGGAGATGCCAGCAGTGACCTCCTTAACCATCCTGGAAATCTGCTAGCCTTGCTCTCAAGCGTTTCACTTACCTTACTGAACATGTGATACATACAAAGATGGCGCCACGTTCTTTGGGAGAAATACCAATGAAATAAAAATGTCTTTCAAAGAGGGTAATGAAAACATCAGTGTATGACAATCTCACAAAATGCTGTGTGGACATAACTGAAGAAAGCAGACGTCCACGTCGTAGAACGTCCTGTGAAACAACTCTCCTTGTCTTTTCTAAAGTTTCAGGGTTGTGATGACTGGAAAAGCACAAGGATCTGGGGTGAGTCTCACACTGCAGGAGACTGAGGTGTGCAAAGCAAAGCGTGTGATCTCCACTCGGTCCTCGTGCATGAGTAATGCACATGTGGTATTTAAGAGTGAAGCTCGCATGTGTGCTGTTCTCGGGTATTTGAGAACAGTGTTTCTGAACACACAGACAGCACGCTGCAAGTTGCAATGTATTGACAGTTACAGATCTAAGTAGGTAGTTTGTGGATGTTGGTACCAGACCGTTTGGACTTCCATAGTGTAGAACTTGTTTGTTTTGGATGGACACAAATATGCATGAATGCTCTACCTTAGTCTCCTGTCTGAAATGAAGCAGTTAGGACAGTGGAAGAATGAAGGTTTTTATTTTTGGTGGTGATCCTAGTCTTTAGTGGTTGAGCCATCTCTCCAGCCCAGAATGAAGGTTTTAAAAGAAGAGATTAATAGAATATAAAGCACAAGAAACTAAGTGATTAAAATGAAGTGACCTTTGTTAGTTTGGTGTTTGAGGTGGCCTTTAATTCAGATGTTTGAAAAAAATTTGCAAAGGCTGGAGAGGTGACTCAATGGTTAACAGTGTTGGTTGCTCTTCCAGAGGGCCTACGTTTGATTCCCAACACTCACATGGTACCTCTTAACCATTGGCCACAGTTCAAAGGGATCCAAGTCCCTCTTCTTGCCTCTGTGGGCACCAGGCATATGTGTGGTACACAGACACATATGCAGACAAAACACTCTGTACACATAAAAAATAAAATACATTAAAAATAAAAAGAATTGCTGAAACAGCTCTTCTATTAAGAGCAATAAGTGTGATTGACAGCATCCTGTTTGGTCTTTCTTAAATCCATTCTGTTCATATGCTTAAGTTGATTAATTATCTGTGATCCCTCTTGACTTAAGCATTGAAAGTGTCTAGCCCTATAGGACAACATAGTAAAGTATTTCTGTTGTATATGCTTGTGTGCTTTATTAACTTACTCTCAAACTACCTTATGCTCATTTTCATTATAGCCTGTAGTTTGCTATGTTCTGCAGATACTTCTCAGAGCAACATGCTAGCTAAGCATTTGAAACCTATTACGTGTGAGCTAATCATTGGTAAAATGCTGTTCTTACTCTGAAGAACCAAATGGAGCCTGGTGTTCTGCATTTTTAAGAAGCTTCTACTTGATGCTACAATTTGAGGATCGGTGATTTAGAACAGTCTGGTGGTATACACAGGCATGATGATATCTTTTCAGAAAGTTCATGTTTCTACTTTCCTGACAGCATTCAAATGTCTCGTCCAGTAGACAGTCTAGCCTTTTGGATCATTGACTAAACCAGGACTTTCTCAACTTCAAGGCCTCTGCTGTACCTTTTTGTGTAATAAATTCCTCCTTCAGTTGTCTTCTTGCTACCTTTTAGTATTTCAAATTAAATGACAGGCCCTTGGGCCTTGACTTTGGACATTGTTATATTAAATGTTCCTTTCAAAATATTGGAACCACATCACTCCTAGCACTAATCAATTTATAAAATTATGTTACTTGTTAGTTTCATTTCTTTTTGTCTTCCTCTATTGTAGTAGAAGCCCCTTGAAGGATTGTTCAATGTATGCCTCATGCTTGTTTCTCAAACGGGTGACCAAGACATGGAAGATACTTGATGCATTTTTTGTTAAATGATGAATGTGTAAGCAAATGGGCCCTTAGTTGACCATAGCACCATGGTTACAGCTGTAAACAAAGTAAACCCTCTGCTTGATGGGAGTTTGAGACTTAGGACTCTTGAGTGACTCAGGTCTGAACCTCAGGCTCTGTGCCCTCCTCTGCAGATAAACTTACCTTTGTTACCCACTCACTAGCTTTCCCCTGAGTATAGAAAGCCTTCTCTCTGGTTTAGACTAAAAACACACACCTATGACTCTACGAGAAATGTTTGTTTGAAGTAAATTTATCAGGGGTTGGTGAATAGGAATTACTCAAGTTAATAGTAGTCTTCATCTCGATAGATAGCCATTACAAAGTTGGAATCAGGCCAGAGTATTCAGGGACACTCCCACTCCTTCAGGCAGTGGAAAGGAGTTCTTTTGTGATCACTGACGAACAGGATGTGAAATCTCTAATGTAGGCCTAGATACCATTCGTACAAAGGTGCTTTCTTAGCTTTTCCTTTAGAATTGGTTCAGGTCTGATTCAACAAGCAAATAAATCATGTAACACCACATACACTGTTGTGTTTTCCCTAAAGGTGTATTGTGATTACTTGCTAGCCTGGCTCTGCTTGAGTTATAAAACCAGACAGAAGTCATAGTGTAGAATCTGCTCCAGGCTAGCCATAAAGACATTATTTTCATGTACTGTATCTAACTACTCCTTCTGAGCCATCCTTCTTGATAGCATGCTTCAGTCAGAGTGTGGGAGCTCTATCTGAGTTCTTCCTTCTCCCTGCCAGTGTCCAGTGTTTGCAGCCTCCTAAATGTCATTTGATGCTGTTGCATTTTGTTGTCCTTCGCCTAAGAGGAAAGGAAGAATCTGTAAAGTTCACTGGCTGCCTCACGCAGGCCCTGTGGGCAACGTGCCCTGGTGTAGCACGCTAGAAGAAAACAAACGGAAGGGAAGAGCAGACATGCGGTGCAGGCTTGAGAAGGTGGGGAGGTGGGACCTGGGACCAGGTTAGTGGGTGTGGAAACAGGGAAACATTTGAGAGCTAGAGGATGCGCATTAAATATGGATAGAGAAAAATGGCTTAATGGATACTTCTAAAAGGAAGCCTTCCAGAGTTGTCCTTCTCTAACGGATTACTTACAGTATCTCCATGGAGTATATCTTTGAAGAAGGGCGTGTGAAAGGATACGTGTGTAAATGGCACTCCCACATGTCCCAGCTGCTTTCCACAGAAGTGTGATGCAACACTTAGCCCTTGTTGTAGTTCGGGTTTCTATTGCTGGGAAGAGACTCCATGACCACGGCAACTCTTACAAAGGCAAACATTGTATGGGGAGGGGTGGCTCACAGTTTCCAAAGGTTAGTCTGTTATCATCGTGATAGGGAACATGGTCGGAGCATGACAGTGTACAGGCAGACGTGGTGCTGGAGAATTCCACAACTTGGTCCAAAAGCAGCCGGGAGTGAGCTGTCCTACTGGGTATGGTTTGGGCATATGTGAGACCTCAAAGCTCTCCTCTACAGTGACAGACTTCCTCCCACAAGACCACACCCACTCCAACAAGGCTGCACCTCCCATTAGTGACACTCCCTTTGGGGGGACCATCTTCTTTTAAACCACTGCACTCCACTCCCTGGCCCCCAAAGGACTGCAGCCATGTCATAATGGAAAAAGGCATGCAGTCCTACTTCAACAATCTTAAAGTTACCTAACAGTCTGTAAGTTCCTATAAAATCAAAATCAAAAAGCATATCACATACTTCCAATATATAATGGCACAGGATATATATTACCATTCCAAAATGTAAGGAAGGGAACATAGTAAGGACCAAAGCAAGACCGAAAACCAGCTGGGCAAACTCCAAACTCTGCATGTCCATGTCTGATATCAAAGCATGCTTCAAGTCTCTAACTCCTTTCAGCTCTGTTAACAGCAGCACACTTCTTTCCTAGGGCTGGTTCCACTCCAGGTTAGCAGCTCTCTTCTCGTCTCTGGCGTTTCCAACATCCTGGTTTCTCCAAGGCAATCCAGGGTTTAACTTCACAGCTCACGCAGTGACTTCTCTGGGCCTCTTTTCAGTGAAACCCCTTACACACCTGACCTCAGCAGCTTTCCTTAGTCACAGAGGCAAATTCCATAGCCCCTTTGTCCTGTCCTTACCTTCAGAACCACGTGGTCAAAGCTACCAAGTTCTGCTGACTGCTGGGGCTGGGACATGGCCCCCTCATTCAATTACATCTTCACCAACTTTCTGGTGACTGCTGGGGCTGGGACATGTTCCTCTCATTCAATTACATCTTCACCAACTTTCTGTTTTTGATAGTTTCCTTCACTGCCTAAGGTTGGTTGTCCTGAAACTTGATCTGTAGAGCAGGCTGGCTTTCCACTACATCTTCAACTTTCTATTTTTGAGGGATGCCTTCACTGCCCAAACTTGGCTATTGTGGAACTTCCTCTGTAGACCTGGCTGGCCTCAAACTCTTGAGATCTGCCAGCCTCTGCCTTCCCAGAGCAGAAGGCTTGTGTCTGTTCTGGGATTAAAGGTGTGTACCACCAGACCATGCTCTAAGCTTTCCGTTAATTTCTTTCCTCAAGTTGGAAATTTAGCTGGGTAGGATCTTGCCCTGAGTCCACCATTCCTTTATTACATTTCCTTGATATGTTTATCTCCTTGAGCAGAGAGTTAGCTCTGTTCTACTTCCTGGTGCTCTTTTTCTCCTCGAGTTTTACATTTCGTATCTTACCTTTCTCGGCTCGCTCCTTGTCATTATAAATCCTCATTAGAGGTACCACCAACAGCCACATGGCGGGCTGTTTTGAGATTTCCTCTGCCAGTGGAGTTGTCCAGATCTCTTTAGCCTCAGGCAGACTCGTCTTCAGACTGTCTTCCGGCAAGGGCAAAAGGCAGCCACTTTCTTCACCACAATATCACAAGAACAATCTCTAGGCAGTGAGTTCTCATCAGAATCCTCTTGAGTCGTGTCCGTGTCCCCCCCCCCCCCCCCGTTGAAGTCAATCTAAGAAAATGTGGTTTTCAGTGTCCTTTTTAAAAAAAACTACAGGATGATTTCCTTGGTCTCCCCCACCTTTAAAATCTGATCCTACTAATAAGTTCAAGATTGGTTATAGCATAATATTCATGCCTTTTCTTCTGTCTGCGGCCTCTAACAATCTTTCTCAATCCACCTGGAAGTACTTTAATCTGTGACCTGTTTTTTGGATTCTTGCTTCTAGTGTGCTTCCGGCCTTGCAGCAGAGGTGGGAGTTAGAGTGAATAAAGTGGGCAGGGTTCATGGCTTCTGCACTCCTCTGTCTTATGTGCGGTAGTAGTTGATATGACTACCAGAAAATCTGCTGCATTTCAGGGTATCTTCCTGTAACAGTACAAGGATAACCTTGTCCAAGCATTTTTTATAGCCCTTTAGCCTTCGCTAACGCCACAAAACAAGCCTCACATTAATAAAGTTAAGAGCCAGCTCCTAAGCTCACACCTTCTGAAATGGTGTTCTTTACTGTGGTCTGGGGATGACCAACACCACTTCCTGAAGGTTTATTAGAAATGAGAATTCAGGTACTACTGCAGACCTGCTGCATCCAGATCTATCTCAACAGGAATTCTGGGTGGTTTGTTTTTGCATTTTAAATTTTGAGAAGCCTCGCAGCAGTCTAACCCGACCCCCTGGGATTCTCCGTGTTAAAGGACACAGGTTGGATGAGCCATTCATCTTCAGGATGCCTCGGGTTAATATTGACCATCCTTAGGGTTGTTCAGGGAAAGAGAGGATGCCGAGAGTGTACGTCTCACTCTTGTTGCCCTGAGTCTCTTATCACATTCTACTCCTTATTTGTATGCTGCGGTCCTCTGACATTTACCTTCTGCTGCAGCATTTCCCTAGAATTTAATCTAACACCTTTTTCACTTCCGCCCTAAACCACCATGTCCACATTGAATCTCAGCTTTTGGAAAACATCTGAGTTTCTGAGCATGTCTTAACTGTGAAAACACCTCTTTGCGGCCACCGCCTTCTCCTCCTCCTCCTCCTCCTCCTCCTCCTCCTCCTCCTCCTCCTCCTCCTCCTCCTCCTCCTCCTCCTCCCCTATCCCCTCCCCCTCCCACTTCTTCTTCTCTTCCTCCTTCCTTCTCTTCCTTCTGTCTTCTTCTAAATGAGTGTATGGGTGTTTCCCCTCGTGTATGTCTGCGTACCTTGTGGTGACTGCGGAGGCCAGATGAGGCATCGGATCCCCTGAACTGAAAGTGCAGGCGGCTGTGAGCTGCCACGTAGATGCTGGGAATCTAGCCCAGTTTCTCTTCCGCTGCAAGTGCAGCAAGTGCTCTTAACCACCAAGCCATCTCTCCAGACCCTCTTTACTTGTGGTAGTAAAGATTTCCATAGGACCCAACATAATTAACTATTACAAACACATTTCATGTCATGCAGTTTTTACAGATTCAGATTTTGTATTATGTAGTACTTTATTTTCATTGTCTGTTTTATATTTTTTGTTCTGTTAGGTGCTTGATTTAAAGAATGAATAGGAATGAATGCAAGAACCTCATACACATGCCTATATATATGTGGCTCTCAATGTTACTATCATTTGTGTCAGTTAATAATGTGTCCCCCTAAAACTAAACTGTCCCAGAACCTTGTTTTATCCAGTGAATGTTTTCTGACTTGTGACTATAACTGTCCTGTCCCTAACTTACCCTCAGGCCTTCTGTAGACAGTAGTCATCCTCAGTCCCTGCTGTAATGACAGAAGCCCAAGGTCAGATGCTGCAGGATAGGTCCATGTAACTGAGAATCCCAAGGTCAGATGCTGCAGGATAGGTCCCTGTAGGTCAGGTCTGAAACGTAGGGGAAAGACTGATACAATGCCGTAAGCATGGGCTCTGTTCTTCTGGGATGCTACAGTCTGCCTTTTCTGCAGTGTAGAGCAGTAGGCCTTGCTGTGTCTCTCTCTCCAGAACCGGTCCTAACCAGTTCCTGTTTATTGTACAGACTAATTTCCTTTGAGAAATTGTGTAGCTGCTGGCACTCAGATTCTTTAACCAGTTTTCTTTTCCCTTTTTTTTTTTCTATAAATTTTCTCTAAATTCTTTTAAAATAATGGTCACTTACAGAATTTTTCATATTAACTTTCTCTGTACTTCCAATTCCAGTAAAGTAACAAGTATTTAGGGTCTGGGGAGTTGCCTCAGCAGTTAAAAGTGTATATTGCTCTTGCATAGGCCCTTGAGTACTGATGGGGAACGTTCTTCTGTGTATGTTTGTCTTATCGGTTAAATAAAGCACTGTTGGCCAATAGGGAAGTGACTTTTCCTTGCCAGCTGCTTTGGTTTTTCCCCACCAGTCGCCTGGGCTCTGCTGCATTGTAGTCCCCAAATAACACACAAGACGCTGTATTAATTATGAAGTTGTTGGCCTTGCTTGTTTCTTACTGGCTAGCTCTGACTTAAGTATTTATCCCATAATTGTTAATCTAAGTATTTCTCTTAACCGGAGAAAAGTTCTGGACATCTTACTTCTCTGGCTGGCTATATCGTGACTCCCTGTGTTTCTCCTACCCAGAGTCCTCCTGTACTCCTAGTCCCACCTCTCTTGCTTCCCTATTGGCCAACAGGGAAGCAAGATGGGTGGGACTAGGAGTCGTGGAGGATTCTGGGAGATGAAGTAAAGAGAAGTCGCCATGTGATTTAGGCAGGAAGTGACATGGCAGTGCAGAATCAGTATATAATCAGGGACAAGCAGGAAATTGGTCTCTTCTCTGTGGAGACTGTGAGCAGACGCAATGTAGACCCCAAAGGAGTAAGAGGTCACATGGAAATACATGGATTATTAGAAAATGGGTGAATAATCAAGACTACGCAAGCCAATAAGAAGCCCAAGTCACCAGCCAACAGCTTTAATTAATATAGCATTTCGTGTGTTCATTTGGGACTGACACAACTCTGGGATCAGGCTTGAGGCATACATTTACATGTAAATCTGACAAAAGCTTAAAAGAGGACCTTAGACACAAAGGAACAGAGACAAGCATGGCTTCTTGGTAGCAGCATTTTCCCGGGTAGGCCATATTTTCCTAGAGACAAGCAGAGAGTCGAGTGGCTCCTTTAAGGGAGTGTTCCTGACTCGGCATGAGCGACAAAAAGCTGCAAGGCTCTTTTAAGGGGACCTGCTAACAATCGAATGGTGGGTACGAGCAGCTGGCAGCGGCAGTGAGCACATCTCCACGCTGACAGCATGCTGCTTGATGGCAGCAGAGACCAAGGCAGTGAGCACAGCTCTCAGTGCTGGCGGTAAAGATACCCCGCCATGTTGGAAAGACAGCGGCTAAGCAGCTGCAGCTCTAATTTTAGCAATGTTGTTTAGCAGATAGAGGACTCGTGGCCAGAAAAAGATAGACAGTAAAGACAGCCTCAGAGGAGAAAAGTAAAACCTCTAAAGTTTAAAATGTGTTAACAATATATGTAGGCTTGTGAGAGAAAAGAAACAGGATAAAGTAAAAAAAATTAAAAAAAAAAGAAAGAGTATTTGGGTGTGGTGGCATACGCGTTTAATGCCAGTACTCGGGAGGCAGAGGCAAGCAAATTTCTGTAATTTCAAGGCCAAACTGGTGTACAGAGTGAATTCCAGGACAGGCAAAGTTACACACAGAAACCCTGTCTCAAAAAATAAAATAGGAAAAGAAATAGAGTAATAAAAAAGCCACATAAAGATGGAAAATACAGTCTGGATACTGTTTGTTATTGTGTTATGTTTGAATTGTTTGGTTGCTGAAGAAAGAGCAAAAGCTGCTAACAGATATTTGATTATAAATGCTCCTGGATTAATTCACATTATATATTTTAAAGATGCCTTGAATTCAAAATTAAATTTAAGGGCATGTTACTTTGGAAAAGATTTTATTTATGTTTTCACAAAAAATGAAAAGCTTTGGATTCCTTCCAGGCTGATATGGTTTGATGAAGCAAGAACCCCTGAAGCAGTGGCCCAGGTGATCCAACATCTAAAACAACTGGGACAAGGAAGCCTTGCAGATCACTACAGCCAGGATTTCTGGGTTTTCTTAGGATCCCCATGACAGCGCCCCAGAACAACAGGAAGCAGTTTGGAGAGAACAACGCCCACATTCCCAAATATCACTTATAAATGTTTGTTTTTCCTTTAAATGGGGTTGGTTAAAAATGGCAATGATCACAGTCAATCTCTTTTTGAAGGACAAAGGGAATAGGATATAGAAATGAATACTTTGTATTGGAATGAATTTTCATTTGTTGATACAAATTTAAGGTCAGTTTTGTTATATGTATGTTTCTCCTTGTTTAGCTGTTTATACAACTCTTTTAAAAATGTAAAGTATTATTAAATAAGATGATAATCACCTGAAATAGTCAAACTTATAGTTATGTTAGATTTTCTAGATATAAAGAGATATTTCAAATGGATAGATATTCTTCAAACCTTTCAAGGCCTTCAGAATATGGCATTTAAAATAGTTTAGGGTTTTTCATGACAGACACATCTGCTCC
The DNA here is from genome assembly GCF_017639785.1 of Mesocricetus auratus. Taxonomy (NCBI): domain Eukaryota; kingdom Metazoa; phylum Chordata; class Mammalia; order Rodentia; family Cricetidae; genus Mesocricetus; species Mesocricetus auratus. The sequence goes on from NW_024429193.1 coordinate 14,263,303, forward strand.
TGGCACACAAAATACGTCAAAAAGGAGGATGGGCATCACAGAAACTCATTATGGAGTTTGCCTTTGACATGGCAAGACTAACCATTTGGGCAAGAAACTGCTCTTGCCTAGACTGTTTGATAGACTGGACATGCAGGACCCACAAGAAAGTGATTAATGAATTTGCCAAAACAGGACAGTCCTGAAGGGTTCCTGCTTCATGGAAGACTCTGACAGACATTCTGCAGGACACAGAAAAATGACTGACAAACTGCCAATGCAGGTGGATAGTTTAAAATTTCCTGCTTTGCTAAGAAGTCTGCCAGACACACTGTTGCCTATGGGCTGAAGATGCATTCTCAAACGCTACAAGGGAACATCAGATGACTGTCCTGGCAGCGAGATGTCTCTTTCTGTTCTAGAGTTTGTAACTATCCTTCTGTTGTCTTTGATGGAGACAGGTAGTTATGGTTATAGTTTTCCTTAGTTAGAATTAGAGATAACTTACATATAAGACTTTATACTCACAAAGATAGGATAGATGATAGAATATTTTCTATAAATTTTGGCAAATGTAAATGAACTAAATATTGTAACTGTAGTTCTTAATTGATGACTGTTCGTTATATATTTTACCATGTTAAAGTTAAAGCCCTTTTTTAGACAGAAAAATGTAGATGATGGGGAACATTCTTCTGTGTATATGTTTGTCTTATTGGTTGATCAATAAAGCACTGTTGGTCAATAGGGAAGCAAGATGGGTAGGACTAGGCGTTGAGGAAGATTCTGGAAGATGTAGTAAAGAGAAGTCGCCATGTGATTCAGGCAGTGCAGAATCAGCATATAAGCAGGGACAAGCAGGAAATCGCTCTCTTCTCTGCAGAGACTCTGAGCAGATGCGATATAGACCCCAAGGGCGTATGAGGTCTGGACCTTTTCTCCAGGAAGATAAGGCCATGAGGAAATACATAGATTAGTAGTCATGTATTAATAATTAAGTCAGAGCTACCCTATAAGAAACCATAGCCACAACACTGTCAGAGGCAGAAGGATCTCCGTGAGTTCCAGGCCAGCCTGGTGTACAGAGTGAGTTCCAGGACAGCCTCCAAAGCAATACAGAGAAACCCTGTCTCGGAAAAAAATAAAAACAAAAAGAAACCATAGCCAGTGGCCAACAGCTTTATACTAATAAAGCATATGCATGTTTCTTTGGGGTAGAGAATAGCAGTGGGACCTAGCAGGGCCAGAGAAAACTCATGTAACAGAGTTCAGTTCCCAGTACACACCTCAGGCAGCTCACAGCAGTCCTTGCGACCAGCTCCAAGAAATCCAACCCTATCGTGGATTCTGTGGACACCAGTCACACTCACATTGCACAAGCCCACGCAGTGATACATGCACACAAATACATAATTTTTTAATATCTGGATATGTTAAATGTTTTGATTAGAACAAGCTTATATTTCCAGTCTTTAAAATCTGCTTATAGTTATCATTAATCATTTTGGTAGTGATTTTAATTTGTCTTTTTTATGATTACTTTTTGAATGTGTATCAGAGAAGAAAACATTTAATGTATGGAATGAGCAGGGTGTGATGGAACACAACAGTAACCCCTTGAGTGGCAGGAGGATCAAGAATTTGAAGTCATCCTCGGATACATGATGAGCTTCAGGTTCACCAGGGTTTCATGAGACCCTGTTTTTAGTTTGCGTGTATGCGCGCGCGCACACACACACACACACACACACACACAGTGAATTCCTTACGTAGGAATGGAGCAACTCCTCTTCAGTCCAGGTTTGATGCCTAAAGAATCTGGGTTCTGAAGTCTTCAAAGGAATGCAGCAGCTACAACAGTGGTGATACAGGCAGTTACAGGGTAAATGAACTCACAGGTGAGGTGGAAAGGCAGAGCGCAGCAAATACAGCCTTATCCCTATCCTCCTCCCGTGCTGACACGCTCATTGAGAAATCCCTTACAGCTCCGCCTAGTGGCTTACCTCTTAGCTGATTCCAGTTTAGTCAAGTTGGCAATCGTGGTTTACCCTCATGGAGGGGAAATACCCTGAGACCGCCTACCACCTTGTGTTTATGCGCTCCACTGTACTTGGGTGTGGTAAATGAGTACATGCAGATCACACTAACTGCCCTTACTGGATCCTTACCCTGGGTGGGGGTTGTTTTGCTGTTGCCAGTATCATTTTCTTTACATTGCAGTGAAGTAATGAGCATGTCCTTTTTTAGGTACGCTTTGTAAAGAATATAACCACCTGGAATGAGATGAAACCAGGGTTTTATCATGGACACATTTCTTACCTGGATTTTGCAAAGTAAGTAGCATCCAAAATGATGTACTAAAGATTGTTTTGTATGTCGTCAGCATAAAACAAGATAACTTCATTAAAGTGTGTTAGGATTTTTTATATATATCCATCCTGGCACACCTCTTTTAGACCTGTAATTTAAATATTCCTTCCAGTGCTTTACTGCCCTCTAGTGTTCATAAACTGACACTTCTCAAGTTAATTACAGGAACTGATGTTCTATTAAGTCAGGGAGTGTGATACAGTTTCTCATACACAACTGGAAGCCCAGGCCTGGAGTGCCCAGTTTTTTAACTTAGTCACCGTGGCTCACCAGGTTACTGACTGAGAAAATAAACTCTCAGTTTTTGGTACCTGAATGTGCTTTTTCCTAGAACGACTGTGTTTCTGCTTTGAAATTATGAGGTATTAGGGGGACACTTTTTAAAAACTCAAGAATTTCCTTTTATGTGTGAATTCAATTGTGTAAGTCAGGGTAATTTTGTCGAGTAATTCTCTTAAAGAAATTTTCAAAAGACTGTATACTACAAACTGTTTAAACATTCTGTGCCTCTCAAGGGCCCTTGCATCATGAAGGGTAATCAGGAAATTGATTAAAAGAAGTAGCCCGAGTATAGCATCTATTTGAATGTTCTCAGTGGGACACCTGGCGCCATTGCTGTAAAACCTGACATCCAAACGCTCTGCAAATACTTCTCTGTGTTAACTTCAGAACCATCAGAAAATGTACCGCTAACTTTAGGCATGTTCAAGTCAGTTTTTAAATTAGCAGTTGTGTCTTACAAGAATATATCAACTGTCAAAATTAAAAACGCTTTCTGTGTAAATTTTTTAAAACTAATGTTTGTTTGTTTGTTTTTTAAAGACTTATTTATTATGTATACAGTGTTCTGCCTCCAGGCCAGAATAGGGTACCAGATCTCATTACAGATGGTTGTGAGCCACCATATGGTTGCTGGGGATTGAACTCAGGATCTCTTAAGAGCAGCCAGTGCTCTTAACCTCTGAGCCGTCTCTCCAGCCCCTCTGTGTAAATTTTAAAATGAAAGGAGTATCTCAATTCCATTTAACTTTTTAGTTTTGAAAAGGAAAAAGAACAGAAAGGTATGTCACTGGGTCAGATAATAGGAAATCTTAGCCTCTCTGGAAATCATATAATTAATGAATTGCCCACATATTACATAAAGTGATATAGCCCTGATTTCCCTCATAATTCCTAGGATCTTTCAATAATGTACACTTTTCCATAAATAATTCACATTGCAATATTGAGAGCATTTTATAGGCAGCTTTAAAATAAACTAAAATCTCTCTCTGTGAGGCACTGAACCGGTTTCATAGCTGTATTTGTATGCATATTTCCCTGAGGGCTGCATTACCCTTCAGTCAGCGTTTGTTACCCTTTCACCTAAATGATTTAATTTTTCTCTACATGACCTGGTTTATAATACTGTAGGTTTTCATTATTAGAATTATATATTGAGTGATTTTTGCTTTGGGCACGGTCTTGTGCATAGAACAAAGCTATGGTGTTTGCTGAGGTGCTTGGACTTGAAACGTATAGGGTTTTTTAAAGAGTAGTCTTATTAAATATTGACAACAGTACTGGGTTTGAATATTTCCATATTGGCTCATGCTGTTGGAAGTAAGTAATATATTGTGAAAATTTTAATAAACTAACAAAATTTTAGACAAATGGCTAAACAGAATCAATTAGAGGAAACTGGTGTATTGTAATGTATATAGTCAAGAAATACTGTAGCTTGATAATCATAGACTCTGTGACTTAAGGAGGGAAGAAAGAAATATCGTTTACCTGTTTTAAAGTTCTTTATTCTTCAAAACATTGAGCTGAGAATGGTGGCTTATACCTGTAGTTTTAGTTGCATATGAGTCTGATACAGGAGGAGTACATGTTTGAAGCCAACCCAGACAACTTAATGAGATCTCATTTCACATTTTAAAATGAGGGCCTAGGTAGATGACCCGTAGGTAAAGTAGCTGTATCACAATTGTGAGGACCTAAGTTTGAATCCGTAGAACTAAGAAACCAGGCTTGTAGCCTGAGTCTGTAACCCCAGTGCTCTTTTGGGGAGGGGGGAGGGGGGAGGGGGGACACAGACAGCAGAGTCCCTGGGAGCCCGACAGCCAACTAGTCTGTTGGCAGCAGCAGGGAAGCCCTGGCTCATAGGACATGGAAAAGGAGGATGGACACCCAGTGTTGTCCTCTGACTTCACCCCTCTCCTTCCCCTCCTCCCTCGTCCACCCCACCAGGCCCCTTAGCCCCCACCCAATCCCCACTCGGATTCCCAGGTGAGGCCCTCCATGGGGTATTTGCATAGTCTGTCATTTTGTTCAGGACAAGACCCAGGCCCTTCCCCAAGGCTGAGAGAGCGTCCCTCATTGTGGGATGGGCACCCAAAGTCCATTTGTATGCCAGGGATAAATACTGATCTACTACCCAAAGCTCCAAAGATTGCTTAGGCCTCCTCACTGACAGCCACATTCAGGGGGTCTGGATCAGTCCCATGCTGGATTCCCAGCCATCAGTCTATGGTTCAAGAGTCCTTGTTCAGGTCTGCCTTTCTTTCTAGAGTGAAGGATTTATGCTTCCTGAAAATTGAAAATATCCATAACTATCCTACTTAAATTTATATTGTTCATTTGTCAGTAGCATTTATTGAATAGGAGTCATCCTAACAGATGAATGTTCTTGATACCACAGCATCATTGGTGAGATCAGTTCATTCACTTTTTTGAAACCAAGCAAAGGCAATCTGCTACTGATATGAACCATTTATGACTAAGAATCCCACACAAATATGTACAGTATGTGATTTGATCATCCCTAGCCATAGTTAAACAGACTTAATGACTGATGTAGTTGGCATTTTCTTTGGGCCACCAACCAGCTCCCAAATAAAGACACAAAGACTTAATGTTAGTTATGAATGCACAGCCTTATCTTAGGCTTGTCCCACTAGCTCTTTTAACTTAATTTAACCTGTTTGTTTTCATCCACGTTTTACCTCAGGGTCTTTACCTTTATTTCGTCCTGTATGTCCCACTTTCCTGCCTCCTCAGTGTCTGTCTGGCCCCTCTCATCTCCTTTCCTGTCTCTTTGAGCCTAATTGTCCTTCTACTTACTCTCCCTGCCTACAAGTTCTGCCTACATCTCCTTCCTCACTATTGGCCAGTCAACTCTTTAGTAGACTGATCAGGTGCCTACAAGAGGCAAGGTAAAACAGCAACACATCTTTACACAGTTAAACAAATGTAGCACATCTTTACATTGTTAAACAAATGCAGCACATCTTTACATAGTTAAGCAAATGTAGCACATCTTTACATAGTTAATAGTTAAACAAATGCAACACATCTTTACATAGTTAAACAAATGTGGCACATCTTTACATAGTTAAGCAAATGCAGCACATCTTTGAATAGTTAAATATTCTGCAGCAGACTGGCAGGATTGCTCAGCAGGTAAAGGCTCAGGTCATCAAGTTTGATGACCTGAGTTTGACCCCTGGAACCCACCCGCATGATAAAGGAGAGAAGCTTCTACCAACTATTCTCTGACCTCAACACATGAACATAAGGGCACACACTCACCACCACCAACAACAATAATATTGTGGTTTTAAATTGGTACTTAAATAGACATGGGAAATACAATACGTTGCAGAAGTCTCAAAGTATAGTTTACCCAAAGGCTGTCTGCACTCCTCACTCCTGAGTTCTCAAGGCTGCATAGGGCTGGAGTTGTCTAGTTGTGCCCAGTGATGGCTGGAGCATGTGTCAGGTTTCTGAGTGCCACACAATGTGTCTAGATGAGAAATCACTGATCAGCCTCTAGGGTACAAAGGAATTCATGCCTCTAGGGTCTGTGTCAGGGCCTCTCTGTGCAGTTTTCTAAATACAGGCTGTGTGACTGTCTAAACTCCTCAGTAAGCAGCCACCGCGGCATAGAGTGGGTAGACAGGGCCTGCCAGACACAGACCTCCAGGGCCTCTGCTGAGACTAGCCCCTCAGGACAGACTGCTTCCTCATTCCTTGAGGACATAGGTAGGTATTTGCCATCATTTCTTGTTTTTTATTGCATCCTAAGTATGAAATATTTCCCAGTTTTCACATACTCAGTTTCATTTTAATTAATTCATTTTATTGCTTCCATATACCACCAATACTTTAGACTTCTGTATATAATTCAGAGCATGCCTGAACTAATGAAAACACTGACCTCATCACTGGAATTCTGCTGTTTCAGATTTGGTGTGAAGAAGAAGCCAATTTATATTAATGTCATCAGGGACCCTATCGAGAGGCTGGTTTCCTACTATTACTTTCTGAGGTTTGGAGATGATTACAGACCAGGATTAAGGAGACGGAAACAAGGAGACAAAAAGGTAATGTGCTTACTGTTGATCGTAAAGTGCTCCTTGATTAGTGTTGACACTTTGTAAGGAGCTAGGACTGCAGCAATAGTGAAGTGTGACACAGTGAAGATAATTCGGTGGCTGGACTGTTACAGGTACAATATTGTTTTATTACAGTTATTGTTCTCCTTGCTACGTCAAAATACATGGTTTATTTCCGTTCATGGTTTGAAGCTATCCATCAGGGTGGGTAGGCATGGTGGCAGGAAGGAGAGGTATCTGTATTCAGCATGCACGCACACATACATGCTCAAGTATATTTCTCTGGAAATGCCTTCCGCAAACAAAGCCATACTTTGTCTCCAAGGTGATTCTAAGTTGACAATCGGTATTAATCATTACACCAACAATTTCATAGGGGGTCATTATTGATGAATCTGGTTTTGTATATATCCTGGTTCTTAGTCTTGTTGATGGTGTCTTAGAGTTTATTGCTATGAAGAGACACTGTGACCACAGCACCTGTTATAAAGAAAACATTTCATTGGAGTGGCAGCTTGCAGTTTCAGTCATTTTCATGATGGGGAGCATGGCCGTGTGCTGGCAGACACAGTGCTAGAACTGAGAATGCTACATCATGCAGGCAATAGGAAGTTGACTGAGACACTGGGTGGTATCCTGAGCATAGGAAACCTCAAAGCCCGCCCCCATAGTGACACACTTCCTCCAACAAGGCCACACCCACTCTAACAAAGCCACACCTCCCAATAGTGCCACTCCCTGTGAGATTATGGGGTCCAGTTACATTCAGATGACCATAGATGACAATCTACATTTACTTTAATCACCATCTTATGAAAACTGTTTTCCTAAAGCAGCTTTAAACAAGGAGAGAGCAATGACTAAAGCAGGTTTGTTGTAGCACTTCCTCGGAGGTATCCTCAGAGTCAGGTTCTCAGAACCACACTGGATTTGTTCCTTTTCCAGTGGAACACCTTTGTAAGCGTCATGCTCAAACGTTCCCCACGGTATGGCCAGGCAGTGAAGGTGTTTGCTGCCATGCCTCACAACCTGAGTTCAATTTCTGGGACCCACTTGGCAGGACAGAACTGTCCTCATTGTGAGGCATGCACACACAGACAACACTACACACACCCCAGAAGCAATAAATAAATAAATAAATGTAGTTATTTAATTACGTAAGGCTTAAGAGATACGATCTAAAATGATCTTGTACTTACCTCTCTGAAGCTTGATTTCCCCGTGTGCCCAGTGCAGTGCTTCAGCCACACAAAATACAAACGCCCTTAGAACTCATTATCTCTTCGTACTGTTTGTATGCATGTTGTCCCTCATGCTTAGAGTACTTTTTCTTCTCTTTAAAAAGCCTTTTGCTTACATCTAATATCAAACTTTATCATTACCTCTGCCATGTATTTGTCTCTGACGTTCACAGACTGAGATAGTCACATTCCTTTCAAGGTTCCCAGGGCTGGAAAGATGGCTCAGTGGGGCCCCAGTTGGGTTCCCAGAACCTATGCTGTGAAGCTCACAGCTGTCTGTCACTTAAACTCCAGGGGAACTGATGCCTTCTTATGGTCTCAGCACACATGTGTGTGTGTGTGCAATGTGCATGTGTGGGTCATTGCACACACATGAGTGCATAAGCACATGCATACATATACACAAATCTTAAAGGACCCCAGAGAACATTTGCTTATGTAGCCATTTGTTAATAGTTACCGATATAAGGAAATTTCATAGTTTACATAGAAAATTGTAGCTTGTTTTATTTTCCCCGTTTATTGGGAGGGGGTACCACAGAGCACATGCCAGAGGCTAGCTGTGGGAATTGATTCTCTCCTTTCACTGTGTGGGTTTCAGGGATCAAACCTTGGTCATCAGTCTAGGGGCAAGCACCTTTACCCGCTGAACCATCTCACTGGCCAGGGAACTTCTAGAAATGTTAACTTTAGAAGACTGTCTAATGTAAATAATCATCTTTCCCCCAAAGGAAAAAAAAACAAAACAAAACAGAGAGTGGCATCATTTTACATTTCAGAAAATCTTTCAGTATCTAATTTAGTAAAGATAGCCTGATTTTAATATTTTTAATTCAGTCAGTCCAATCAGTTGTACTTTTTTTTTGTCTATAAAGAAAATTCAACTTCATGCAAACATGTAGTTGGAAAAGACAATTTTACTAGCCTTTCCCCAAAATTGAAGCTGTTTTTAATATGGCAATGAATTGGACAAGTGGAAGGTCCAAGTGTAGAATGTGAAGCCACCGTGAACTTTTTACAGATTAACATCCATTCATGTGTTTGATGTTGTATATGGAAGTTTTAGTCAGGAAGTTTTCAGACATCTGAATTGTTTCAGACAGTGTTATATTGTACTCCCAAGGGTTAATGCATTTTGATTATACAGTATCAAAACTTCACATTCATTAACCCAACTACAGACGTTATCAGCAAGAGCTTGTAGGTGCTGGAAAACTGTAGGTTTATGATGTCAAATACACATTTCCAAAATGTTATTTCTTGTTTGGAAGCTTACTTTTTACCACCGGCTACTGTAGATTCCTCTACAGCACTACTGTGACTGTCTGGAGATGATCACTTAGCCTGTGCACTCCTGTAGATTCCTCTACAGCACTACTGTGACTGTCTGGAGATGGGCACTTAGCCTGTGCACTCCGTAGATTTGAGACAGTTTAAAAGGACTGTGGCCTTTACCTAGTAGCATCTTCCACACCTCAGATAAAGAGCTCAACCTGTCGCCAAGCATGGCTAATGCCACCGAGACCAGAGCAGCTTATAGGCAAAGACCCCAAACTGAGTGGCACTCAGTTATTTCCTTTCAAGTGACGCAGTTGACTTGTCTTAGGAAGATATCACCAAGCATGGGAGTGCAACCTTGGCAGACAAAGGAGCTATTGCTGCCGAGTAGGGCCAGTCCTTTGGCCACCACAGGGCCACCTCCCCTTATCGTGAAATGGAAGGGAAAACATTTCCTTTCCTGTTAAGCAGGTGACCCAGAAGCTGCCCACATTTGTTCTGCCTTTGGTCCACTAGCAAGCCTGTGACTGTATGCCACACTGTCCCCTGAAAGAAGGGCTAACAGTCTGAACTATGGAAGATTTGGTTTGGGAGACAACTTTAGTCTATCTGAGTCAGGTAGCAGAATTAAAACTACTGCCTAAAAACAGATCTTCTAAATTTTCTTTGCCTGAAAGACTAAAATACATGAAGAACACAGGAACCAGGAGTTTGCTAATTAAAGAATTGAGTTAAAATAGCTATCCGGTATGATTATTCAGTTTTAATTCAAATAGTATGCATGAAATCCTCAGAGTTGCCTGCATGTAGTCCACATTGTATACATAGTAAATTTATGGAGACTTTTAATATTGCAGTCTCCTAAGATGCTACTTTCTTATATGTAAGCCAACCTTTTCAATGTCTTTGAATTCACACACATAATTATGTGCACACATTGAATAGTAGTGGAGATGTTGAGTTTATTTAGTAACTTGCTTGTCTTCTGGCTTGTACTCTAGACTGACAGAGGCATGAAGAAGCTGAGTCCTTCTACTGAACTATAGGGAGTATGCCATGAGCTAGGGCCTGTTAGAAATGGGCATGGAATCAGAAGCTTTCTGACCTGTTGTACTTAGTTCCCTGAGCCACAGTCTTGATGAAAATTGGGGTATAATAGAGATAAGTGGAGACATAATGTGTGCTTGCTAGCTTCCCTGCCTCCCCTCCCAATAAAGCCATTTTTCAAAAGTAGGTTTCAGACAGGAAATCTAAATCAGAATGTCTTAATTTCTTGTCCTGTTGCTGTGACAAAATACCCTGATGAAAGTGACTTAAGGAAGAAAGGATTACTTGACTCACAGCTCCAGACTAGAGCCTCTCATTTCAGGGGAGTCAGCAGGGGCTGGAAGTAGCACTCACAGTGCATCTGTAGTCAACTGCAGAGAATAATTAACTAATGCACACATACTTGCCTTCACCTCATTTTCTCTATTTTCAATGGATAATATTCTCCCCTTTCCCTTTCTTCTCTCCAGACCCACCATGTACCTGTCCCCTCCCTTTCCGTATAGTCAGCAAGTTTTCTTACCTCACTCAGCAACAGAGAGAATCTCCCATAAGAATAGCTGCAGGCCAACCTAATTTAAACACACCTTTAATCCCAACACTTGGAAGGCAGAAGCAGGAAGATCTCTATGAATTCCAGGCAGCCTGATCTACATAGTAAGATTGTGTCTAAAAAAAACACATCTCACTCTCTGTCTTAGGGTTCCTATTGCTGTAAAGAGATATCATGACCATGGAAACTCTTATAAAGAAAAACATTTCACTAGGGCTGGCTTACAGTTTCAGAGGTTTAGTCCATTATTGTCATGATGGGAAGCAGGGCCGCATGCAGACACATGTGGTGCTGGAGAAGGAGCTGAGAGTTCTACATTCTGATCAGCAGACAACAGGAAGAGAACGGGCTTGACCTTCTGAGACCTCAAAGCTCAATCCCACAGTGCCACACTTCCTCCAGCAAGGTCCCACCTACTGCAACAAAGCCATACATTGTAATAATGCCACTCCCTATGGATCAAGTATTCAAACACATCAGTCTATAGGGCCATTCCTGTTCAAACCACTACACTCCACCCTCTGTCCCCCATAGGCGTTAGCCCATGACATAATGCAAAATAATGCATTTATTCCACCTTCAAAAATCCCCTAAGTCTACAACAGTCTCAAACTAAATAAGTTCAGAGTCTCTTCTGAGACTCATGTGATCTCTTAACTACAATTCCCTATAAAATCAAAATAAAAAACATCACATATTTCCAACATATAATGACACAGGATATACATTACCATTCCAATGGAGGAAAGGGAGGATAGTGAGGACTAAATACTGGACCAAAGCAAGACTGAAAACCAGGTGGGCAAACTCCAGACTCTGCATCTCCATGTCTGTCAAAATGCTCTTCAGAGCTCCAACTCCTTTCAACTTTGTTGATTGTAGCACACTTCTTTCTCTTGAGCTGGTTAGCAGCTCTCCTTGGCAGGTGACCCATGGCTCTGGCATCACCAATATGGGGTCTCGAAGGCATTCTAGTTTTTTCCTTCACAACTCCACACAATATCCTTTGTAGGCCTCCATGCAGAGACACCCCTGACACATGCCTGGACCCAGTGGCTTTCCTTAGTCATGGAGGGAGATTCCATAACCCCTTTCTTCTACCGTTGACTCTAAAGCCGGAGCCATGTGGCTGAAGCTGCCAAGTTCTGCTGCTTGCTGGGGATGGAACATGGCTCCCTTGTTCAATTACATCTTCATTAGCTTTCTGTTTTCAATGGTTTCCTACATTGCCTAAACTTGGCTGTCCTGTAATTATCTCTGTAGACCAGGCTGGCCTTAAGCTTAGATATCCACAAGCCTCTGCCTTCTAAGTGCTGGTATTAAAGGTGTGCACCACCATTCCTGGCTCTAAGCTTTTCTTTCTCTTTCATGAGTTGGAAATTTAGCTGGGTGGGATCTTGCCTTTAGGTCATCACCCTCTTTAGTTCATTTCTTCATCTATTTCCTTGAACACAGGACTTAGCTTCATTCTACTCCTGATATCCCCTTTCTCCTCAAATTGTACATTTTGTATTTTTCCTTGCTCAACTTGCTCCTTTTCATTATAGATCTGTGCAAGATTGAACACTAAGAACCACACAACAGAGTCAATTTTAGGCTGTTTTGAAAGTTCCTCTGCCAATGCAATTAATCCAAAAATCCTTCAATTTAGTCTCAGGCAAACTATTTTGGGAAAATGCAAAAAGCCGCCACATTCTTCACCAAAATGTTATAATCTGTAGGCCACACATTAATATTATTTTCCTCTGAAACCTCTTGAATCAGCCCCCAACCATTCAAATCACTCTCATTGCCACTTGTTCTCTGCAGCTCTTAGTAGGATGGCCCATTAGGCAGCACTTAAAGCATTCAACTGCTTTATCCAAAGTCCACATTCCTCCAAATAAAAGCACGATCAGGCCTATCGCAGCAATACCCCAGTCCCTGGTAGCAGCTTCTGACTTAGTGCTTCGACTGCTGCGAAGAGACAGCATGACCACAGCAACTCTTACAAAGGAAAACATTTAGTTGAGGCTGGCTTACAATTTCAGAGGTTTAGTCCATTATCATCCACACCCTCACACACTCCATCTAGGGAAATGCGTAAGTAATGGAATGGTCCAGGCCAAAGTTTTCCACTTACACAAATTAGACACACATGAAGAAAATTCAGGGAAATGGTGCAGTGCTATCTCACCTGTGCCATGAAGGAGGTGACTTTGTCTAAGGTTCACCAGTGCTCCGTCTTTAGTGCCTATGTCATCCCCAGTCACAGTCTTCAAAGCAGCACTATACATAGCAGTTTCTAGGCACCATACAGTGTGTTCTGAAATGCATTTGCACATGGCATGACCTTTTCAAGCCCTCATCACAGCTGAGCAGGAATGTAATGTGAAAACTACATGAAGCTTGTTACGGAGCTGAAGACAGCACATGCAGATAAGTGTACCCCCTTCCTGAGAGCTGTTTCCTAACAAGGCAGTGTATAGAACTCTGTTGTGGATCCCACAACCACTTCAGCCACAAATAAACACAGAGACACTATGTTAATTATTTAAACTGTTGGCCGATGACTAGGGCTTCTTATTGGCTAGCTCTGCCTTAATTATTGACCCATTTTTATTAATCTATGTATTTCCATGTGGTCTTACTGGAGAGGGGTCCGGATCTCTAACTCCTTTGGCGACTCATATGGCAACTAACTCTGCCTACCCTTCCCAGAATTCTCCTCATCTCCCAGTCCCACCTATCTCCCTGCCTGTTTTATTCATCAACCAATAAGAGAAACATATACACAGAAGGGCATCCCCTCCCCCATCAGAACTCAAAAAGAGAGGAAATGACTTTCAGCCAAAGGAGTAACTAACTGAAAGGCTGGACCTCGTGTAACCTTCACTGGCAGAATCGATCTGCCAAGGAAGAACATTCTAGTAAAGTTAGAGAGATTTGGGGTACTGGACCCCTGGAACTGACTGATATAGCATGGGTGGGTGCACCGAGTCAAAGCAAGCAGGACTAGTGTGTTGAGAGCCCACCAAGAAGCACTCGTGAAAGGAGGGACAGCAAGTGGGACCTTGTTGGCGTTTCTCACCAAGTGTCAGAAATGACGGCTGCAACAGGAAGTGTGGATGGCTGTAAGCCTCCGTGTGGGTGATGGGAACTGAACGTCAGAAATGACAGCTGCAACAGGAAGTATGGATGGCTGTAAGCCACCGTGTGGGTGATGGGAACTGAACGGGTCCATCTGTCCCTCCCTCTTGGATCCTATCTCACCTACTTGTACCGTTTACTTCGTAGCTTGTTACATTAAAAGTTTGCTACCTGGAGAGGTGAGACAATGGGTAAAGCTCTTGCCATGCTGTGCCAGGACCTGAGTCCCACTCCCTAGACCACATGTGACGGTGGGCTCAGGAGTGCATGTCCATGCTTGCAGTGTCCTGTGGCGAGATGGGAACTGAAGACAGAGCATTCCCGAAATCTCGTGCGCCAGGTAGCCTGACACTCTCAGAGATGAGCAAAAGACCCTGTCTCCAACAAAACGTAAGGCAAGGACCGACACCCAGGCTTGTTCTGACTTTCATACAGACACCATGGCATATGCATACCTACACTCACAAACACGTAGGCGTACAGAGATTAAAAATCTGTCTTTTAACTTGAGACGTGGTTTATGGCTGACAGTGCTCTTTTTCTCTTTGCTGCAGACCTTCGATGAATGTGTGGCCGAGGGCGGCTCAGACTGTGCTCCAGAGAAGCTCTGGCTGCAGATCCCATTCTTCTGTGGCCACAGCTCAGAATGCTGGTAGGAATACAAACTTCACTAAGGCGGTCGTCTTCCATATCTCTGCAATCCATACCTCACGGGCAGGAATGTGATACTCAGGACTAGGATTTTACTTATTAAAACATTTCCCCGAGGACATTCTGAGTTCAAGTTTTTAAAATAATTTTATATATGTATGTATTCTGGTCAAGCATTTATTTTAAGGCATTAAGGATCAGATTTGGGGTTCTGCACATGCTGGGCAAGGGCTAGATCACTAGGCCAACTACCCAGCTCTTCAGCTAACCTGAACTTGAGATTCTCCTGCCTCAGATTTTCTGGTGCAGGCATGCACTGCAGTGTCTGGTTGTTCATTGGTTTTGATAGAAAATCCACTCAAAATGAGTATTTTTCTCAAAGTATACTGTGAAATCCAAAGGCTTTCTTGGTCATTTGAGCCATGTAGGTTGACATAAAGTTCAGGGCCTGCTTGCAGGCTGCTGCAAAGCATCATGTAGAGAAACAATTGAAAGCATTGGAAAATGTCTTTTCAGGGTTCAGCCATTTCCTCTGGAAAGAAACCCAGTCCTGTGGCCCAAACATGGCTGAGCACTTGTTTTTTGTTAATAAAGCTTTATTAGAACACAGCCGCTATTGTTGGTGCTTTTACTCTCTGCTGAGATATAGCAGAGTGGAATAATTGGGATTAGTTGAGTTTTAATTAGAGAGAATAATCCATGTATTTCATACAGAATGAAATATATTGAGGAATATATTAGAAACCAACTAATCCCCATCCTCCTTCCCTCCATCTCTTGTAGCCCAGGCTGACCTTGAACTCTTGGCCCTCCTGTCTACACCTCCCAAGTGCCAGGACGCTAGGTATGTACTGTCACGCCCAGTTTCTTGGTCTGTGGTTTTGCCTTTCCTTTGATAGTTGAGAAGACAGACAGAAGTGAAGCCTCCACACAGGGTCACATTGACACTTAAAAAGCAGAGCTAGAGTAAAACAGACAGAATGTGAGTGATAGTTAGATCCCAGAAGTCTAGTCTATTTGAGATGAAACCTGTTAACGCATTAGCTGACACTGTAAACCAAAAGATTTTCATTAGTACAACTGTTTCTTACTTATTTTCTGTTTCTCCAGATTTCAAGAAAAAGTAAAACTTATGGAAAGAAAAGAAACAGACTTTACAAATTAAGATAAACACTAAACAAAAATTGCCGTGACTTTATCATAGGGGCTCTCAGAATGAACAAAATTTTAGAGTAGGGTTTTTTTATATTATTTTTACATTTAAATTAGAAACAAGGTTGTTTCACGTGGTAATTCCAGCTCCCTCTCCCTCTCCCCTCTTCCCGTGCCCTTCCACCAACCCCCTCCATCTCTGCTCCCCCAATCCCCACTCCTTTCCCCAGGGAGGGTGAGGCCCTCCATAGGGGTGTCCATAGTCTGTCATTTCATCCAGGGCAGGGCCTAGACCCACCCCAAGAGTCCAGGCTGAGAGTGCATCCCTCATTGTGGGATGGGCACCCAAAGTCCATCGTACACCAGGGATAAATACTGATCTACTACCCAAGGCCCCATAGATTGCCTAGGCCTCCTCACTGATTCCCACTAAAACATGGATGCACACTAAAGACAAAAAGAGACTATGATACAGATGTCTGTTCGCATTGAGAAGCCTTTGGTAGAGTCTAAGTAACGACATGGAGCGGAAGCTGCATGTGGACAGGGCGCTGCAGAGGGTGTTGGAACTGTGACTGTGTGTGTTCACCTACCTGTCTCCGCCATAGCACAGAGCGTCAGAAACGTGAGCACACTTAGCCCATTTCTCAGCCGGGTATTTATTTCCTTTTCTGTGGTTTCAGGAACGTGGGAAGCAGATGGGCTATGGATCAAGCTAAGTATAACCTCGTTAACGAATACTTCCTGGTGGGAGTTACTGAAGAGCTGGAAGACTTCATCATGTTACTGGAGGCAGCTTTGCCCCGGTTTTTCCGGGGTGCTACAGATCTCTATCGTACAGGTATGCACACGATAGGTTTCTTTCTAAAGCGTCCCTAGCTTGTTTGTTTTTTTACAAGTTGACTGTAACTAACTACGGCAGTTCTAGAGTAGTCGGGTGGGAGTGCTAAACACATGAACAGCTAAGTCTGCAAGTGTGCTTCCAGATACGCGACAGCAGTCAGTCTAATACCGATGGTGCTTTCCTGCAGTTGTCTAAAAGCATGCCGCCACCCAAACTCTTCCTAAAATCCGCATCTGCCCTCCATTCTCCACGATTGCAGCAAGTATAGCAAAGAGGCATTGTCTGTGTGCTCTGCAAGAATTATTTACTTTTCTTATGTTTCCATTGTAAGTAGGAAAGAAATCCCACCTTAGGAAAACCACAGAGAAGAAACTGCCCACCAAGCAAACCATCGCAAAGCTGCAGCAGTCTGACATTTGGAAAATGGAAAATGAGTTCTACGAGTTTGCACTGGAGCAGTTCCAGTTCATCAGAGCCCACGCTGTCCGTGAGAAAGACGGAGACCTCTACATCCTGGCACAGAACTTTTTCTATGAAAAGATTTACCCCAAGTCGAACTGAGCGCAAGTGTGGCCAAAGCAGTCTGTTGTCACCTTTGTCCTCAGTTTCCCACCTGCTTTGCTGATAGTGTCTGAGCCCGTTCTCGTGGGGCCGAGTTAGGGAACAGACTGGAATGTCAAGAAACTAGATGCTAAACGGGATGTCAGTGTTCTTAGGCGTTTTTAAGTGTAATGAATTGTTACTTCTTTTGTTATTTTGACATGTTACCTAAAATACACACAGGCAGGTTTCGTCAAAAGCCTGAGTGCCATCTCAGAAGAGGCTCTGTGCTTCTCTTGCTTTTGATAAAGCACTTCTTTTCACCTCTCTTGGATGCAGATGAGTCTGCTTGGCACTTCACCTTCTGGAGGCCTGTGTTGTACACCCCGACTGGATAGTGCTAATAACTATTTGTCAGTGTCTGATTTGTTTATGTGAATCATGTCTCACAGAGTTTATTGGAATGTTTGATCATGCTTTCTCAGAACTATTTCTGCTGTAGTTGGGTTTGTCCATATTTATGTAGGCTTTATTTTAGTTTTTGGATGATCATTAGTGTCAAAGAAATCAACTGAAAACCATGAATAATACTATAAAAAGACAAAACGGTTCAAGCAGTATTCCTGATTCCTGTCTCCCCAGTATCTAATATTGGGGTGGTATTTCTAAGAATGTTGACAACATTATCTGAGGCTTTCCTAAGGGTTTCCACGCATTCATATCAGAAAAGTGAGTTTAGTATTTGTTTCTCTGTGGCTTCTCCGTAACCCAGTACACTGAGGTACCGGTAACTGCATATGCCAACTCCATCAGTGAGCTGTGATACGGGTAGGATTTTCCTACCTCTGTACTTTACCTGTAGACTATTTTTACTACGGTGCTTTATAATGTGTTTTAAAGCATTGCATTTACAAAAGAGAAATGCTGTAAATATTGCATATTTTATGTATTTGGACCAAAAAGTTACAAGTAAGTAGACAAAAGTGGTTTTGCACCAATTTTATTATGTCGAGTAAAGTCATCCGACCTATACTATTCTTGTATTTCTCATTTAACTTTACTGTTGTGATGTCACTGAAATGAGCTCACATAGCCTTTCAATTTTGATATAGAGCTTTACTCAGCCTGAGGCATTAGTGAAATGGAAGAGTACTAGACAGTCTAAACATTTGATCTCTGCTTCCAGCTCTACCTTCCAGCCGTGTGGCGCAAGGCAAGTCACTTAACCTCTCTTTGCCTCGGTTTCCTCATCTTGAGATGAGGATACTAATGCCTACTGTGCCTACCTCACAGGACTGTTAGGAGGACTACAGTGGCATGGTAAGAGCACTTTGGAACTGCCAAGTGGTGTTTAAATAGAAGTATCTCTAACACAAGTTTCATACTGTCCATTCTTTTAACAACGAAAAGGGGAAATCCACTTTTAAGCTTTATGAAAGAAAAAAACACCCTTTATCTTGATATAAATTTGTGTTTGATAAATATCCTCTTGGTGTTTATCTTCCGTGTTTCAGCAACTATTGAAACGTGAAACACCTGTGAACTCTGGCAACTGGGGATCTTCATTAGCTGAGGAGGAGCGGAAAAACCTTTGCAGACTTGGGTGTTCCTGTTTTCGTATGACCTTGTCATTCAAAATGGTGGCTGTGGGTTTTAAAGTGTGTTTTGTAGAGTTTAATTTGCCTCTTAATTCTTCACCTTCTCCCTCTTCAGATTCAGAAATCAGATTCCTCTCAGATAGACTAAAGGAGTAATTATTTATATGTTCAGCTTAAATATTTCTGAACAATACCTCATCAAACAAGGCATTTTTGACAGGTGGCTTCAAAGTTACTTATTGTGTAGTAAGAGGAGCAAAGAACACTGTGTATCAGAAAGCACTTAGGAAGACTAAAGGAATGACAGTTTTGCCTGCCCCACCAATATGAAAATAGTAAGAGAACATAGCAGCATTTCCCCTTTTTTCCCTATCCTCCCTTTGCAATCAAGTTTCTAAGTATCCGCTAAAAACAAGTGCGGTTTTTGGTTGGTTGGTTGGTTGGGTTTCTTGTTGTTTTTGTTTTGTTTTGTTTTTTTTCCCCCAAAGTTAAAGAGCCACTTGCAGACAGGCAGGCATTTGGCTGTTGAGTAAATCTGGGGTTATTCTTGGGAGTTGGAGCAAAACTTAGGTAATTAGGGTAGCACTTAGAATACTGGCTGGGGCATTCCTAAGCTGTTCTCGTAGAAGACTGGAGTGAATACATCAGGTCCCTGTGACAGCCCCTCAACTCTCACTGTTGCAAAGAAGCTTCGCAGACAACAGAGACGGATGACCATGGTTGTAACCCAGATAAACCTTAGTTTACAAAACAGACAGCATGCTAGGTATGGACCATGAGCTGCAAGCCCCTGCACTGTGAGGAATCATCATGGAGAAGCCATGTCTTTCTGAACCAAGTTCCCCAATGAGTTTCTCTCTGACCCAAGAACTGCTTTCTGACTCGGTCTCCCCCATGGATCCTTCCGTTTTTGTTCATCACTTCCATGAGACCACATTGTCCTAATTTACAAGTTCAAAATTGGGACATTTCTCTTTGGAATGAATGGGTTCAAAGTGTCCTTTACAAGAACTAAGAAAAGGGTAGATTTGTTTCTGTTTGATTCAGTATAGTCCCAGGAGTCTGAGTCCTTAGAATATATAACTTTACCGTCAAATAAATAGAACCACTGAGACAATGTGTATTTTTTAAATGTGGCAAATGGGCTTTTCCTTTTTTTTTTTTTTTTTTTTTTTTGCCTTTGTGTTTTTTCAGTAATTTGACCATAGGGAGGTTGCTTTTATATGATAGTAAAACAAATTAACAACTTTGAATTTTGAAGATGATGTATATGTGTATATATATCTATGTTTATTTCCTACAAGACCAGAGGTAGCTTTGTGTTCAACTTGTACCAACTGTTTTTTATTGCTGTGAATGGCAACTGTTGATAAACCATTGCGTTTTAAAAATGTAGTGGGGAGGATGTATTTCGATTTTCATCCAGCTTTAATCTGTTAAGTGTCGTATTTACCTGACAGCAACACTTGAAGTACTGCATGGGAGCGTCTTCCATGTCCCCTGTACAGTCGTACAGTCTCCACCATCCTGCTGCTTCTAGACTTACGATGATTGGCTTCAAATTTCCAAAACCCACAAAGTTGAAAGTCTCAGACTTTTTTAAACACTCAGCTTTACTTTCTAGTCTGGAAAATGCATCTAACGCCTATAATTTGAACCCTATTGGTCTTTCTCATTATAGGTCGTGTTGGAAAGTCCTAAATTTGTTAGCTCCTTCAGGGAATTTACCATAGTATTTTGATGTTGTATTTGCATAGTTAGATACAAAATAGTTTGTAGATGACAATTCTCTCTTTTTCAATAAAATGAAATTTTCTAAAAAATCTAAAAGCACCAGAGAGCATAACTAAAGCCTGGTTCCCTAAGGCATAGCTGGTGTTCTAGTTGATGGTGTGCTCACAGACCATCTGTGTGAGTTATCTTGACTGTTTTCCCAGCTGCCATTTTCAGACATAGCTGTGGGCCCAGGAGCCTTTGTTGTAGGAATGTCTGGTACCTAAGCCTTCTGTGAAACTTGTCTTTACGAGGTTCAAATGCTGTCGTATTAGTGCAATTGCTGTTAAGTCTTTGTATCCGTGTAGTCCAGGCAGAGTTGCTGTGTGTGGTGAGGCAAACTGCTCTGCAGGTAGTGTCCTGAGAGAAAAGCCACCAGTTCAAATGAACGTCCACGTTGGTCCCTAGGAGTAGTGCAGCTTCCTTTCTGATTTCCTGAAGCAGGGATTTGAGGAATTGGGTGATCAGTTCATCCCACACTTCAAGGTTATGTAGCTTGGTGACTTTCGCAGTGTTGTCTGTGAAGTAGGCCCTGACGGTTACAATCTGTTAGAAATGCCGTAGCCTGTTGAGTGAAGTGTGTGAGTGTCTCTTAGTGTCCAGTGTATTTTTAATGAAACAGACAAGGCAGATTATGACTTTTGCTAACCAGTGCCTGCCCACCCCCAACTTTTGGAGAAATGTTCCTGTTCTCTCCTCCCCTCTGTCTCCTTCCCTCTCCCTGCCCTCTCTACTCACCAGTATCATTTTTGCTAGGCTTTCCAACGTGAAACCATTTTGTTGCGCCTCTTGGAGAGAGAATCACCCCTTTCCCTCAGCTACCTTGCAGCTTTCTGCGGAAGTGCTTCAGTCCAACCCAGAGCAAAAGCTCCGAAATGGACACTGCAGGAAAGGAGAATGTGGCTTGGTGTCCTTCCTGACTTAGTATTTTCTTCTGCTGCATTGATGCTGAGAGACAGTTTCCAAGGGGACTTGGTGTTCAGTGTCACCCAAGATTGCTGATATGGTCACCAGAAAGTCCTGCGTCATCGCCAGTCTGCAGTGCTTTCCTATCTTTGACAAGCTTTTATGTGTGTTGACTCCCATTGCCTTTGCATTAATTGGTCACTGGTGTTGACATTTCAAATAGGAAATTTATAAGGTATCCTGAGGTATGCGGTTAGCAAGAGGAGAAAGTATTACGGGGCAGGGCTGTTCAGATAAGAGGAGATGGGAGTGTGTGGATCTGGTCAGCACTTGGAGCGCTGTCTTCAGGGCATGACATGGCCATCAGTCTTGAAAACAGCAGCAGTACCACCACACGAGACCCTGACAAGTTCAGGCACTTCTGTTTTAAGATTTACTGGTTTTAGCAAGGCATGGTGGTGCATACTTTTAATCCCAGCACTTGGGAGGTATAGACAGATGAACCCCTGACTTTGAAGCCATCTTGGTCTGCAGAGTAAGTTCCAAGACAACCAGGATTGTACAGTGAGATCTTGAAAAAATCAAAACCAAAAGCTGAAATAAAGATTTATTAATTTTGTCTGGTATGGTGGTGCATGACTTTAATTCCAGCGCTTGGAAAGCAGAGGTAGGTGGAGCTCTGAGTTCAAGGTCACCCTGACCTACATCAGAGAGTTTCAGAACAGTGAGGGCTACATAGTAAGGCTTTTTTTTTATGAATGGGTCTTTTGCTTGAATTTATGTGTGTGTACCATGTACGTGCCTGGCACCCACAAAGGCCATGCATGCACATGAATGTATGTGTGTGCGCGTGCGCTTTGACTGAGGAGGTCAGAAGAGAGCATCAGATTTCCTGGAACTGAAGTTTACCGAGAGTTCTAAGCTGCTATATGGGTGCAGGGAATTGAACGGGTCCTCTGCAAGAGCAGCAAGTCCTGTTAACCCCTCATCCATCGCTCCAGTCCCCAGATCACACTTTGAACATAACTCCTTAGAGGGAAGGGGGAGAGGGTAACTAAGCCTCACCCGGGAGTCTACTCACTCTCTCTTTCCTTTCTCCCCACCCCTGCTGTATGTGGTCTTGGGACATAGTAGGGCACATGGGAGGTAATAGCTGCGGGGGGCCCCAACTATCCAGCCTAGGAAAGGTCATCTATATTGGGGTTGGACTACTACCACCGTTTGGTCTCCCAGGCTCACCAAGCCCTCTCTTGGATTTGGAGTTTCAATTGCAGTGTAATATAAGAAATAGGAAACACAGATGGAGTAATACACCCAGTCCTAACCTCACTGGCGACCAGGGTTCTCACCTTGTTACCAAGACAACTTAGAATATACATCGAATCAATGTGAAAATCTGGTTGTTAGAATCCGTGTGGAGCCAATGTACAAGTGAGTCCAGTGCCTAACAGTTCAAATGTTCATTTCACAAACGTGAGTTGACCTAATGGGGTATTTCATGTAGCACCCCTAAGATTTAAAGTGTTTGTGGCAATGACAGTCGATTTGTATAGATTGTGTTGAATCTGAAGGTTCTCTTGATAATGTTGCCAGACTGAGCCGTAAGAAATGTAGAGTGCTTTCAGAGTTTTAGGTGTTCTGTACTGTAGTGTGTTTTTAAGCTTCTCTTAAAACTGACTAGCTGAAAAGAAAATTTTTTTTCTAGGTAACCAACCTCACCAGTAATTTCACTTGAAGTAGGCCAAGCCTTCAGAAAATGGCTGAGAGGGGATAAGTGGCATAGTGTTCAAATAAGAGTAACCAGGCAGTTATTTTTTTCCCCTTTTAAAGTAATTTGTAATTCTCCAGGGGACTAGTAAATTAGGTCTCTCGCATAGCGTGGTGATCTGATCGGAATATGAAGACTATAAACAGTGGATTTGGGGATGTTGATCCATCCTGGGCCTGTTTAGAGGAGGCTGTGGATATTAAACTCTCTCATACCGTTTCTGTCATCATTCGTCTTGGGGCCCTTTAAAGAACACCTCAGACAGGAACAGTTTAAAAGCCAGCCCGTTACATTTTGCTCCTGCTCCCTGATGCTCCATGCGTGGTCATTGAAAGGCAGATGCAAGCCCAGATGGAATTAGACGGCCTCTCTGCTGCAGTCCTGCAGCCAGACAGTCTGTGATGTTTGTTACGGATCTTCTGAGTGGACAAGATGAGATTAGATTGGTCTCTCTGGGAGCCAGCCTATTCATTTTGTAAGAAAGTTCCGTTGGAGGTCCAAGGACTGCCAGAAGCAAAGTGGAAACAGTCTGGTTCTCTCCTCTTATCAAGATCCACAGCTGGTTCCGCACAGAGCAGTGGAACAGACCATGGTAAAAGGATTTGAGTAATGAATTGGGTTGGAAGCCAAGAAGGAGGTCCCTGCCACCCACAGTTGCAATATGAACTTCTCTTATAACTGCATTTCCATTTTTTTGTTGTAATGTATGACAAAGGCTGGCATTCTCCAACATGGAGTGAATGGCTGGCTATCTTTAGTTACTGGTGTGTGTGTGTGTGTGTGTGTGTGTGTGTGTGTGTGTGTTTAAATAACCCTACTATGTGCTGGGCATTGCAGTAGAGACTCTGCACCAGGCCCCTTAACATAATAACCCTCATATCTACTCCGGTATGCTTGTCTGGAACTTTATAGGCTCACAGGGCACGTTCACATCCTTGCAATCCTTTCCCATGGAAAGGGATTTTCGCTCACTTTACAACTGCTATCAAGCAGGGTGATTTCTGCACTGCTTGTTAGATCCAGCCCTTTGAGAGTGCACACATCCTGGCCACATCAGCATCTCCTTGGAATTCATGCCCAGGCACAAGAAGTCCCCGCCGGTCAGGTGGTTCTAAGAGCTACTGGGTCAGAACAGCAATTCAAGAATGAAACCTTAAGGGGCTAGAGAGATGGCTCAGTGGTTAAGAGCACTGACTGCTCTTTCAGAGGACCTGGGTTCAATTCCCAGCAACCACATGGCAGCTTATAACTGTCTGTCATTCCATTTCCAGGGGACCTGACACCCATGACAAAGCACCACTGCATATAAAATAAAAATTAATAATTTTAAAAAGAATGAGAACTTGAAGTTTAGCAAGTTTAACCAACTGGTCAAATACCTAAGGCCACTCATAGCAGACATAATGAGCTAAGGCGTGGACCCAGATCTGTCTGGCTCCAGTGTCATCTAGTTCCAACTAGGGGCTGCTGTACAAGCTACAGTCAGTCTTACATATTGCATTCTTGGCACTGGCTTTCTAAAACACTAGTTAGGAAAAAAGAAAGCAAGTAATTAGAATAGAAATGTCTCCATGTTCTTCCAGAGTGATTTGTGAGCTCCACCCTTTCTTTGGAGTTGGGATAGACCCCAAAGTTTCCAGAACATCTATGGAAGACCAGGGTGATACTGAGGACATGGTGACAACCTGTTGTGAGCACATCGCACCCATATCTTCCCCGTGGTAGGCAGGCTCTGGTGTCCCTTGGCTGTACCTACTATTTGACTGTGATGGATTTTGTGGCCTGGCCTTGGCGATATCCGTAGAGCTTTGAGTTGACAACATGGGATCTACAGCTGCTTGTAAATGCTGCTGCTGTCCTCGCTGGTCAAGGAGAGTCGTACGGCTGTGTGGCTTCCACAGAAGTGCGCCCCTGCTTCTCATAGATTTCTTTTGCTTTTGGTTTTTTGTTTTGTAGTTGTTTGTTTTGTTGCTGGTTGTTTGGGTTTTGTTTCTTATATGAAAGCCTACAATCTTAGGCTAAGTCCAAAGTTCAAGGAGCTGCCAGCCCACTCCACCTGAAGTCTCCTTTCCACTTGTTCTCAGGGGAGATGGCAGAGGGCAAGCCACCTTAGGGGCAGTGTGTCGTGTATGCACGTTCCTGAAAGGGGAACGTTGTGTGATCGTGTGTGACTGCAGTGTCATGTATGCACGTCCCTGAAAGAGGAACGTTGTGTGATCGTGTGTGACTGCAGTGTCATGTATGCACGTCCCTGAAAGAGGAACGTTGTATGATCGTGTGTGACTGCAGTGTCATGTATGCACGTCCCTGAAAGGGGAACGTTGTGTGATCATGTGTGATCCTTCTCATGTGCTGGCACTACGCAAAGCTTTAACATCTCTACGTTCTTCATCTGAAGAAAGTGAGGCATCCACCACATTCCACAGGTAAAGAAAACCGGATCCCACTAGGCCAGACACTTTCTCAGTCACATTGGTGAAGGTAGGTTTCAAACCCAGGATCTGACCACAGATTTCTCATTCTTCACCATCGTGCCATACAAGCTCTGGCGGCCGTTAGGGGCAGTGGGGACACTTCGTTTAGAAAGCCTTCCCATGTGTCTTTTTTGCCTCAACCCCACAGGGCTTGACAACAGGAGTAGGGTGCGGTGTTGTGGTACTTAGTCGTGCGGGTTCCAGCTGGGACTGCAGCTCAGTGTCGTCCTCTACCTGGAGGGAATGGGATGTCCAGAGGAGAGGACCTGTGGGCCACTGTTTTCCTGTCATCTTCCTAGTCTGTTTCTAGCCTCACACATATTCCCCAGGCAAGTATACAACAGCCTTATTCTTGCTGCTGTCTGATGCTGAGATTCGGGCGGGGGGGCGGGGGGGGGGCTCTGTGCCCTAGTCTACTGGGGGCGGGAGGGGGATGGGGGCCAAGTCCAAGCTCCCGATTCCCAGGGTCAGTTTAAGAGTTCTGTCTTAGTGCTCCATTTTATCCGGATCTCTCCATCAGAACTTACCTTTGTGCCACAGCCGTGATGGCAGGTGCATGTCCAGGCTGCCCCCAGAGCTAGGAGGTACTGAGGACCTAGGCACTGCGTGAGGTGTACTGGGCCCCGCTTCAGCGTGGACATCCGGCAGAGTGCGTGGCGACCTCCTCGGTGCCTGCTATCTTCTGGCTCCTCCTGTGTAAGCCAGTGCTCACACGCCATCTCATCCCATGCCCGGGGGCTTTCAAAACAGAAGTCCTGAGAGACCCATGCTACCTAACCTCCAGGCGCCAGGCACCTGCTTTTGGGGAATCCAAGCATCCTAGAGCAGGGAAGGGTGGCACAGTGGCCAGTGAATAGGAGGGACTCCTGTCCCAGAAACCCTTATGGGTTTAATGGTGATTTCCCAGCTTCTCTCTGGCTACCAGATCTGATCTGTCTGAGTCACACAGAGCCTCCCATTTAGTCACTTAGGCCTCTGGAGTCTGGGTGGCCCAGGCTTCCTGCCAAACCCACTTCTGCTAATAGCAGTACTATTATAGTGGCTTTTGTACTTAAGTTTCTTCTCTTCCAGCAGCCCTAAGGTCTTTAACGAATGCAAGAATGATGCTGCAGGCCCCAAGTTAGAAACTGAAGGAAAATAGACACGTTGTTCCAAGTCCACTCTTTCAGAGGCTTGGCCTACTTGCTTTCAAGGCTGGATCTTCAAAGATTTAGAAACCTGGGTGGCGAGTGGGGTGGATGGAAAGGAGACCAGCAGCTCTCTTGTTGCTTCATGCCTCCACTTCAGCTTCCAGCACCCCTTGGTGTGATTTTGCAGCTGAGCATCTTTGGCGGTATATCTTGGTGAGCTAATAACTGGATATGAGAAGTCATACTCATCATGCGTATCTGAGGATGTACATGCAGGAATAAGAGGAGGATGCCCATAGCCTGCTCTGTTGCTCTCTGCCTTGTTCTCTCACTGAACCCAGAAGTAGGTTGGTGACCAACAAGTCCCAGAAACCCTTCTCACGGTGCCTGGGCTACAAGCATACATGGTGCTGCACAGAAAGACCAAACCTTACTTGACCTTATGAACAGACTGAATGATGTCACATCGGTAAGATTCTCTAGAGAACGGTGCGTAGCTGAAGGGCTTAAAGTATTGGTGTCTCCTGATGCTTCCCCATCAAGGGGGTCTAGCCTTTTGATACTGTGACATGATACCATCACCTACAGAGTTCACGCTCAAGAACCACGAAATCGGCCTGGCATGGTGGTGGACGCCTTTAGCCCCAGCACTTGGGAGGCAGAGACAGGTCCTCTCTGTTCCAGGCCCAGCCTGTGCTGCAGAGCGAGACCCTGGCTCAAAACAAGCAAAGAACCACACAACCCAACCACAAAACAAAGCAATAACAACAACAACAAAAAACAAAGTACAATTTTTTTTAGTTTTGTTTGTTTGCTTTTGTTTTTGATTTGTTCTGGGTTTTTTTTGTTTGTTTGTTTGTTTTTTGAGATAGGGTCTCTCTATAATTCTGAGTGTCCTGGAACTTGCCAACTCAGATATCAACCTGAGTGCCAGGATGAAAGACATGTGCCACCATGCCATGGCAAAAAAAAAAAAGCTTACTGTTTAAAGTAAGTTTATAATTCTGTACTGGGTCTCATTCATAGTGACCTGTGGCTGCGGGTCACACACACCTGCTGGGTCATGTCACCCTGTCTTTCTCACTAATGGCCAGCTCGGCAATGGACTGGTTCTGGTCATGTTGACAAGCTCCTCATCTAATATCAATGTCATCTCTGTGTGTAGGCAGCCACTCCGCAAACACGTAAAGCATAAAGCACGGAAACACTAAATTTCAGTTCCTCAGTTTCTCTGTTTGGATAGTAATTTCAAAAGCAAGCAAAAAAGAACATTCTGGGCTCTAGAGAGAGCTCCTGGGATGGAACCTATCGCTAATTGGAAAATAAATAGCTCTCCCTGAGCTAAGGCCCCCTTTCAAGGACCCCCCTGTGAGGTGGGCTGAGAGACAGTTGCACCTCCTTTGAGGATGCTAGTGACTGCCCCTGGCGCTCCTGGGGAGGTGAATGAGAGGATACCCCAACAGCTTTGAAGCTAGGCAGAAAGACACCCTTGAAATCCAGGATCCAGGTGTGCTTTGCTTTGACTTGTGAATTGGGAGGGACCTTATGAAAATGTGAACCTACCAAACAGGCAAATTAAGGGGTGAAAATTAGCATCACAAACAGCCTCTTGGCTTGACAAAAGGATTCACAGCAGGCTCCCTTTAAATAGCCAGCTCCCCTGGTGCATTTAAAATGCGACTCCATTGACAAAGATTTTGATTTACATCTACCCAGCAAGGAGCAGTCTATTACAGAAGGAGAAGCACATATGTTTTCTATAATAAAGATCGATAACTGGGGGATTTCAGAAATACAAAACAATTATTCTCATCATCTCAGTCGTGCAGTTAACACTTCTGGAGCTAGGCAGCATCTCCGGAAACTGCAGCTGCTGCTGAGGAGACAACAGGGCCTCCAAAGCACAGCTAGAGTGGCGGGCCGGGCCTTGAGAGGGACTGGGCTGTCAGCTGTCGCCCAGTTGAAGCCAAAGCCTGGCTCAAGGCTGGTTCTAACCTCAGCACTATATGCTGCTCCTAACTAGGCGGAAGCATTTCCAGGTTAGCAGAAGATGAAAAGTTGGTACAATGGCATCTCTGATGTCAGTAGGAAAGCCTTACAGCGAGAGAAACCCAGTGTCCACAGAAGGCGTAAGAAATGAGTTGCTCACTGTCCCACTTAAGTGTCTGGGAGTGTTGAGGGTGTGTAAGGGTGTACGTGAGTGTAGCCACACATGTATAGCAAACTGTGAGCTTGACTGGGTCGTGGGGAATGTGCTGATCAGAACAACCGCGTCCCACCAAAATATACACCTAACACTTAATCTCTGCAATCTGCAAATATTAGTGAGGGCAATGGAGACTGTGAAGACAATTAAATTTATTTAGCAGCTGGCCCTGAGATTATCCAGCTGGGCCTGGATCGCACAGTATAACCATGAGAGTCTTTAGAAGGTGAGAACTGGGGTACCGTCTCATTCAGCAAACAAAAGAACCAGGGATTGAGGCCCAGGATATGCAAAAATGAGTCCCGGTGAAGACAGACAGGAGAAACCCTGGGCTTCATTGGCCAGCCAGTGTGTCCTTTTGGTGAGCCCCAGGCCAATGTGAGATCCTGTTTCAGGGGAGGTGGATGGCATTTCTCAGGATGACACCTGAGGCTGTCCTCAGGTCTCCACATACATGTGTATGCACACATATGTTAAAAACAAAAACACGTAAAGAGTGGGCCAGGTGATGTCGTGTGAACAGAGCATTGACTGTTATGTTTTGGATATAAATTTCCTAGGTGTTGATTTGCACCTAAGCCTGTGTAGTTTAAGAACTTGACCTAAGGCCAGGTGTGATGGCACACACCTTTAATCCCAGCAATCAAGAGGCAGGCAGATGTCTGTAGGTTCAAAGCCACCCTGATCTACATAGGGAGTTTCAGGACATCCAGGGCTACCTCAAGAGACCCTGTCTCAAAAGGAGGAGGAAGAGGAGGAGGAGGAGGGGGAGGAGAGGGAGGAGGGAAAGAAGAGGGAGAAGTAGTTGTGGGAACTAGCTGGAGGAAGTGAGTCACCAGGCAGGGACTTCCAGCCCCCTTCTCCCCGCTTTCTGACCTTCTAAGAAGTGAGCAAGCTGCCACCATGCTTTCACTCCCAAGAGCTGCCATGCAGGACTGCAGTCCCTCCAATGCCTTCCTTCTTTAAGTGGCTTCTTGTTGGGCATGTACTCGTAGAGAGAGAAATGACAGAAGAGAAACAGGAGCCAAGGACTGCGAGCAATCCCTAGAAGCTAGAAAAGTTAAACAACGAAACGACCTCTCCTGGGCTTCCGGGAAGAAACAGTGCTCTGGGGAGATCTGGTGTTAGCCCTTGGGAACCTTCTCCAGTCTTCTGACTTTAGAGGCTATGGGACGATAGATGGATGTGTATAGTTACACCATTGCATTTATAGGAGTTTCCATGGGGAGAAAGGGAATAACGGAGAAGCGGCGTTATCATAGCTTCCTTCACATCCATCTTGGTGAGACTGGGGAAAATGTTCCCTGGAGCCATGCATGCCTTTAATCCCAGCACTTCGGAGGCAGAGGCAGGCAGATACCTGGGTTTGGGGCCAGCCTGTTCTACCTAGTGAGTTCCAGACCAGCCAGAGATACTTAGTGAGACCCTGTCTCAAAATGTATGTCTGAACTGGGACACAACTTCACAATTGCTTCAGGTCCACTTTTAACCCCAAAGCAAGAAGTGCTGTGGGCCGGCCTTTGAGCCTTTCTGAACCCTGTAGCCCGAATCTCACGGCAATCGCTGTGCCCTTCCAGGTGACTTTTCCAGTTTTTAGGAAAGACCCCTCAGAGTCGATGGCATCCGCGTGGTCGTCAGGACCCTCCTCGATGAGATTCAGCAGCTCCCTTTCCACTCTGTTCCTCACTGGCCAGCCATTTCAGAACTCCAGTCTCTCCGCCTGCCCGTCTGCCCTTACCAGCCAGGTAGATGCTGTAAGTCGGCTGGCCTGGAGCAGAATTTCAGTGACAGGCAGCGAACGCTATCCCGAATTGAGATGTGCCTGCCCCGTGCCACACACCTTGCTTCCCTCCTGTGCGCTACCCTGCTCGGCCAGTACATTTGAGCTGTGCCTATCCCGTTAGTGGGTAGAGATGTGGTAGGGACCAGTCAACCCAGAGGGCTAAGGGCAGGAGCCATGGTTTGTCTACTTCATTTTCCAACCAAGCTTTCAAGAGTGCTTGTTGTTCTGGCCCGGGACTGGGTCTAAACCTACACTGTGAGATGGTGTAAATAATTTTGCCCCTACAGTTACCGTGACTGGCCACTCCAAACTTCAGTTGCATCTTTAGAATATAGATGAAGCAGTATTACCTGGTGGGGTTGTCCTAAGGATCAAATGAGCTGCTCTAGTAAGTTCCTTACATATTTGCTACATCAACAAAAGGGAGAGCAGCTCCCATTGTTTCTGTGTTTGTTATCATAAAACATCATTAAGATGGGCCCACGCTAGACAATTAGGATTTCATAGGAGGTCCTGAGGCAAAGAATGCAACATTAGTCAAGAAGGCGGCTTCAGAAAAAGAGGGAGAGGCAGGCTAGAGAGTTGGCTCCCTGGGTTAAGAGCAGGGCCTGCCAGGGCATGGTGGTACCTTCCCTTAATCCCAGCCCTAGGAAGCCAGAATCAGGTAGGTTTCTATGAGGTTGAGGACAGCTTGGTCTATGTTGTGCTCGCCTTTCTATGCAGTATAAGCAAGGGTGCAGGGAGGCCATGGAAAGTCTGATCCACGGGTGGAAAGAAGGTTTTTATTACATATATGAGAGACAGAATAGTCAAGGCCTTTGGGGAAGTCCCCAGCATCCATGGCTGCCTCTCTGGGCAAAGAGTCTAGAGAGGCAGATTGGCAAAGGCCAGGGCTGCCTCTCTTGGAAGCAGAGAGAAGAGTGGAGCAAGGGAGAAACCTTGTGGGTTATAGAGAAAACAAAAGCAAAAAAACAAAAAACGAAACCCAGTAGCTGCAGGGTGCAGGAGCTGCAGGGTAAGGACCTGAGCAGCTTAGAGGTTAGCGTTGGCTCTGACTTACACTGTAGGTATATTTCAGTAAGGAGCCAGATACCTCATCCTTCAGAGGAAGGGGGAGAGGGAAGTGACTCTTCTGGCAGAAGTTTCACAGCTTCCTGAGGAGTGCTGAAAGCACCCACCAGCAATCCCTGTGTGTTTCCTGCGGGCTCCAGCCTGAGCTCAGCCGAGGTTGCCACCTTGGACACAGTGGGCGTGTCCTTTTAGGGTACTGGGGGCTTTCCTTCAGACCTAGCCTGCAGAGCAGCAGATGCTCTTAGGAGACTGGGTGGGTGGCCCCGGATGAGTCTGTGTGTCTGGGGACCTGTGGTGGTGGCTATGTGACATTGAGGAGGAAGAGGGTCCCCACCAGAAGCCTCTCCAGGAAATGTTATGGTTATGTGGGTGTTGCTACTATATATGTCCTTGGATCTATTGTTGTATGTTTTGTCCTGATAGATTTATAAAGCACACTTTAACTTTCAAAACTGTCCGGGTTTAGATAATAAATTATAGACTCTGCTTCTGTGGTGGCCAGGAGCCAGCTGTGTTGCCTGGCAGAAGGAGCTGGCCTAAAGCTCATTTCCCAGCTCCCCTCTGCCTCCTCCCTGCACATCCCCTCCAGCCGAGCTTTGGTGAGTGAGGGGAGAGGAGGACTAGAAATGTGGGTCCTGTGTAGGAACCAGGAAAGCGCTGCAGCCCTCCGCCCATCCCCCATCTTTTGCCTCTGAAGCCTGTCTGAAGCAAGTCAGTGGAGAGAAATAAAGAATAGACTCAGTTGGACTCAAGCCGCAAGAAGAGGCAGATTTTTCTTAATGTAAGAGGTGGCAACCTCCCCCAAGAAAAAAAACACCCTGTGGCAAGACACCTAACGACACAGACGTCTGAGGATCAGTTCTGTATCAGAAACTAAAGAACGGTGAGGGCCTGGCGAAGCGAGGCCCAGAAACTGCTTTTTGGGTAAACTGTTTTCTTGAACTGTGGGTGGGCGTTAAGTGCCTGTTTTTATGTGTTTGCTGCTTTCTGTAATCCATAGGCAGTAGATTTCTTAAAGCATTGGGCCTATTTTATGGTGCCGATTTGGGGAGGGGACGTCCTTTAACAGTTAGTTATCTGGGGAAAGAGCCTGAGACAAGAGTTGTCTCCATCAGATTGGCCTGTGTGTGAGGCTTGATAGATGTGGAAGGGCCCAGCCCATATGTGCTGCCGTCCCTGGGCTGCTGGTTCTGGGCTGTGTATGCAAGCAGGCTGAGCAGCCATGGGAGCAAGGCGGTGAGCAGCGCTCATCTGTGGCCTGCTGGAGTTTCTGCCTGGCTTCCTGCGCTGACTTCCCTCAATGGTGGATTACAGTACAGCACTATAACCCAAATACACTCTTTCCCTCCTCCACGCTGATTTTGGTCAGTGCTTTTTCATTGTAACAGAAACCAAACTGGGGCAGTTGGGTTTTCTTTTTCTTCTTTCCTTCTTTTTGGTTTTTTGAGACAGGGTTTCTTTGTGTAGCCCTGGCTGTCCTAGAACTAGTTCTTGTAGACCAGGCTGGACTGCAACTCACAGAGATCCACCTGCCTCTGCTTCCCAAGTGCTGGGATTAAAGGTGTGTGCCACCAATGCCCAGCTTCTTTTTCTTTCTTTCTTTCTTTCTTTCTTTCTTTTATTTATTTTTATTATTATTCTTACTTGATATACTAGCTCTTGGACTGTTATTAGAAATGAAATGATCAAAAGTGAGCAAAATTTTCTTTATCTGTCTGAGCCTGAGATGTTTACCCATGTTTAATGGCTACAGCGCTCTCAGGTGGCCTTCCATCCCCCCCCCCCACCAGAGGAGACTGGCAAGGGAGACCAGAAAAACCACGTGTCTGGGGGGCAGCTTAAATACCCTGTGGGAGTGGTCTTGAGCATCTCTGGGGGAGGGTCATCATTTGTGGGGCTTTCTGAGATGCAGCAGGGTTTGGAGGGAGATGAGGGAGGGGGCTTGGGTGAAATTTCCACCTTAGCAGTGAGCAGAACAAATACAATCAGCCCTTCTATTGTCCTTCCTCCTTTCTTTCCTTCCTTCCTCCTTTCTTTCCTTCCTTCCTTCCTCCTTTCCTTCCTTCCTTCCTCCTTCCTTTCCGTCCTTCCTTCCTTCCTTCCTCCTTCCTTTCCTTCCTTCCTTCCTTCCTCCTTTCCTTCCTTCCTCCTTTCTTTCCTTCCTTCCTTCCTCCTTTCCTTCCTTCCTTTCCTTCCTTCCTTCCTTCCTCCTTCCTTTCCTTCCTTCCTTCCTCCTTTCCTTCCTTCCTCCTTTCTTTCCTTCCTTCCTTCTTTCCTTCCTTCCTTCCTCCTTTCCTTCCTTTCTTCCTTTCTCCTTTCCTCTCTTCCTTCCTTCCTCCCTCCCTCTCTTCCTGTTTTCTTCCTTTCTCTCTTCCCCGTGTCCTTTCTCCACTACCCCTTTCCTTCCTTCCTCCCTCCCTTCCTTCTTTTTCCACCCCTCTTTACTTCCTTTTCCATCCCTCATCATTATGTTGCCTGGGCTGGCCTTGAGCTCCTGTGTTCAGGTGATTCTCCTGCCTCAGCCTGAGTAGCAAGGACTACAGACACATGCAGTCAGTCATTTATGATCACACCCTTGCTTGTTCGCTAGTTAAAGACAGTGTTTATGCTGGTGTAGCATCTTCCTCAGTATTTTTAGCCATGTTGGCAGCCTAGTGAATGGACATGACTTCTCACAAGAATTTTGGCCTCAAATTCTTGTTCCATCTTCTGTTCCTCTGAGTTGCCATGGGCCTCATGAAAATATCTGAGAATTATTTTGAACTGAAAGTGTAAGCTGTAGACTGGAGCCTGAAGATGCTGAAATCCTCTTCAAAGATTAAGAATAAAAAGAACCAAGTGGTGGTGGCGCATGCCTTCAGTCCCAGCACTTGGGAGGCCGAGGCAGGCGGATCTCTGTGAGTGTGAGGCCAGTCTGGGCTACAGAGTGAGTTCCAGGACAGCCGGAGCTACACAGAGAAATACTGTCTTGAAACAAAACAAAACAAATAGGAAGAAAGAAAGTAAGAAAGGAAGGAAGGAAGAAAAGAAATAGAAACCAAACCAAAGCAACAACAACAAAAAGAGGGCATGACACACCTTTAATCGAAGTGCTCAAGAGGCAGAGGCAGACAGATCTTTTTAAGTTCAAGACTACATAGTGAGTTCTACAATAGCCAGGGCTGTGTTGCCTCACAAAACCAAAAGAAAAAAGAGGAGGAGGAGGAAGGGAAGATGGTGAGAAAGAAGAAGAGGAAGAAGAAAAAGGAAGGTAGGTAGGAAGGAAGGAAGGAAGGAAAGAAGGGAGGAAGGAAGGAAGGAAGGAAGGAACATGCTAACTTAGCAGAGTTAAGTCTGGACTGGTCATGACTCAAGAATCAACATTTGGGAGGTGTGAGTTCTTAGGAAGAAACCAGGATTAGTCAAGGGTATCTTGGAACACAGAGCAGTTCTTTTTGAGGGACTCAGGGTACAAAGAACTTCTATAGCCAGAGAAAGGGGGATCAGACAGGCGGAAGGCAATACAAGCAGCAGTGTCTGCATCACTAGGCTCTATGTCTCCAAACACCCAAGAAAGCAACCTGGGGGAGGAAGACTTTATCTTGGCTCATGATTTTAGAGATTTCAGTCCGCCATCCTTGGCTTCTTTCATTCTGGGCCGTGATCAGGCAAAGAACATCACAGCTGTGGGAGAAAGTGGAGAGGAAGCAGGCCAAAGAAGAGTTGGGGACAAGGAACATCATCTAAGGCCCTACCTCCTAAAGTTCCTAGGACTTTCCAAAATGTCGCCATTGTTCAGGCACCAAGCATTCAGCACATCCCGTACTTGCACCATGACATCTTACCAAGGACAACTCCAAAGGAGCACGCTGGGAAGATGAGAAGGGAAAACAGTTGAGGATCAAAAGCTTCCTTCCCTCACCCCCCATCTTAATAAATGGAGTGACAGAGATTACCCAAGTACCAGTAATTTCAAGGCTCAGTAACAAAAGTCACAATCACACAGAGATGTTTTGTGTGAGCCTCCACCTCACCCCATCAGTCCCCTCGCACCTGCCTCGGGAAGCCCCATTTGGACCAGTCTCCTGTCTCAGGAGTGCGGGATATGGTAAACATCTGGCCGAGTGATGCGAGCTATTTCAGAGTCCAGTTTCAGATCTTCCAAAAGCCGAATGGCGTGCGCCGTGACAACTGAAGTTGGAGGGTTGTTCAAACTGCTAAATGTAGCGGCATGGTAGAAACATGC
Organism: Mesocricetus auratus; assembly: GCF_017639785.1. Classification (NCBI taxonomy): domain Eukaryota; kingdom Metazoa; phylum Chordata; class Mammalia; order Rodentia; family Cricetidae; genus Mesocricetus; species Mesocricetus auratus. The sequence continues at coordinate 14,299,400 of NW_024429193.1, forward strand.
CAGGTCACGATGGGAAAAACAAGAAATTAAAATAGATAGTGACCCCGAGGGAAAAAAAGTAATGAATCAAACAAGAGTCATTGTCAGGGAAATTTAGAGAGTCCCTGAATGCTCTATGAGATGCTCCTTCAGGGCAGGAGAGAGGGTTTAGTCAGTAAAGAGCTTGCCATGTACACATGAAGACCTGAGCTTAGCTCTGCAGTACCTGGGCGGGTGCCGCGAGTCTGTAAGCCCAGCTCTAGGGAGGCAGAGACCGGTGGATTCCTGGCGTTCCAGGTTCAATGAGAGAACCTATTTCAAAAAAGCAGACGGAAGCAGAAGGCTGAGAGGTTGAGTACTTGGTTTAGCAGAGGACACCTCACGGTGGCTCGAACCGTCGGTAAATCTGCTTCTAGAAGATCAGATGCCCTCTTCGGCCCTCCGTGGGCTCCTGGCATGCACATGGTGCACACATACACACACAGGCAAAATGCTTACACACTGTGAAAACATTTGAGAAAAATAAAGTAGTGACTGAGGCAGACACTTGAAGATGACTTTTAGTTTCCACCTGCACATACATGTACACACACCCACATGCACAGGTGTATGCACATATGGACACATATACACTAACATGCTAACGTGCAAAACTAATTAGTGGAAAGAAAAAAATCAAAATGCCTTGTTTACATTGTTGACTGGAAAAGCCAAGACCGTAATGCTGTTACGCAGTCATTTGATAAAAAAAAAAAATTCCAAAGCAAATGATGTATTTCTTTGCTCAAACTAAGAATTAATGCATGTTTATAATTATAATTTAGATGACGTTAAGTATAAAACTTGAAGAGCTCAGTCTTATGATTTTGCCTCGTAGTTTCCAAGTTCAAGCCTTCGCCCCTTCCTATTTAGTGTAAAATGGAGTCTTTGTAATATCTGTCTAGTAAGAGGTCTGCATGAGGATTAAATAACGAAGAATGTGCTGGGAACATCAGGGTCTGTACTATGATGCTCTTTGCATGTGGACAGCCAGCTAGCTTCTCAAGGTCAGGACCAGGGTAGGGCATCTAACATGCATCTGCATGACAGGAGAGTCACTGAAGGAAACCTCGAGAACAAAGAAAACCTCTTCTTCAGAGACAAGTTTACATCCCTTGCATTTTTCATTGCCATTATTTGCATCTCTTTGCTTGGAAAGCAAACAGGACCCGTCATAGCGGAATACTTGTCACGCCTGCTGCAGGCAGTTGCCTGCCCCTTCGCTCTTCCTGCCATACGAAAGGGCCTCTTAGGCTTATGGAAACAGATGCCAACCTGGAAAGGGAGTAGAGGGCGGGGAGGGGAGCCTGGAGGTGGGGTGGGAGGGGGGGCACTGTGATTCTGAGAAGGCGGTGTCTCACCTGTGCACAAGCCTCACTGTGAGCTTTCTCTGGAGCACTCTCGTCTTCTCTAGGGCAGGGTGAAGAGCATTTGGTTGCCCCCATGTGTCTCCAGAGCGCTGTCATCAGCCAGTCATTCACAGGTGCAAGCTGTCCTACTCTCCCAATTCCAGTGATGATCTTTTTGCTCCTCCTTCTTGAATCTGCACCTGTCCCCACCCCTCCTCTGACCCCAATTTAGGTCCCTTTTCCCCTTGGGATAGAACGAGGTGGGGAAAGCTCTTTGCTTTGAAGCGTGTCTAAAAGACTAGCCATGTCTAACCAATGTTGTGACCCCCAGTACCCAAGGAGAAGGCAAGGATTGCAGAGGGTTCATGCAAGGGACCGTGCACAGTGTCTTAGGAGATCCGGGTGAGCTTCCTAGTCCTCTTTTACCTTGGTGTCTGATAATCTTGCTACTAGACAGAATACTTACCTGGATGACTTGCTGTTACAGGTGAGGAGGGATAGAAAGAAAGGGAGAAGGAGGAGGCCGTGGCTTATGGGTCAGGTCGTCCTGCACTAGCCTCCAGGGTTTCCCAGGGACATTCAGTCTGTTGGCATCGCAGCCATACATCTTGGGATGTACGTGGTCTATGGACACAGGTTGGAAATGTCTTACCGTCAAATCCCATCATTGTTTACTGATCTAATGTCAAACACAGCTGACACTTTGTTCATTACTTCTGGGCCTCTTTGAAGACCTGGAGACCTCCGGCACTTCTCCAGTGCTGTGGGGACTTGGGGTCTCTTTTGGGCTCCAGATCTGGAGATACTGGATGTCTTCTTGTTCCTGCCCGTGTGACACATGAAGTAGGACAGAAGGGCCCTTGAATCTCTTTGGAGGCTCTCTCATCCCCCGCTGCCTTCAAGAGGCACTAGTCATGGACTCAGCAAGGGCTAGCCTGATCTGCTACTGTTTTTAAGGCTTCAGTCTGAGTATCTGATGCCATCTTAGGGTGAAGTCATGGAATCTTTTGCATCTTTAATTGGCACCCCTCTCCATTCCCCTTTTGAAACAAGGTCTCACTTGGCCTCTGTTTCTGTCACCACACCTGACTGACAGAATTTCACATGCACAAACGCGTGTGTGCACACGTGCGTGCGTGCATGTGTGTGTGTGTGTGTGTGGTGTGTGCATGTGTGGTGCGTGTGTGTGTGTGTGTGTGTGTGTGCGTGTGTGTGTGTGTGTGTGTGTGTGTGTGTGTGTGCATGCCAGAGGTCAATATTGGGTATCTTCCTCATTTGGTCTCCACTTTTTCCCCTCCTCCTCTTCCTGCGCTTACCCACCTTCTTGAGACAGGGTCTCTTGTAGGCCAGGCTTGCCTCAGATTTGCTTGGTAGTTGTGGATGACCTTGAACTCCAAATCCTCCTGAATTTGAGGATTACAGGTGTGTTCCCCTGCCCAGTTCATGGTATAGTAGAGACGGAACCCAGGACTTCACGAAGTCTCAGAAGCCCTCTACCATGGAGCTACATCCCCAGCCCTCCACCTTGACTTTTGAGACAATCTCACTGGAGCTCACTTGAGACTCTCTTGAACTTGATCCAGCTAGAGTGGCTGGTCCAGGGACCCTCTTGTTTCTTCCTCCCTCGTGTTGGGGCTACAGGTGTCTGCCACCAGGTCCAGCTTCTTATGTGGGTGCTTGTGTGGCAAGTGCTTTACTGAGTGAGCCATCTCCCCAGCCCAGGACTTCTCTTTTGAGTCTTAAAACATAAACACACGTCCTTCTGTACATCCCTCCTCAGAGATGGAAATACTCTAGGCCAGCCACAAGTTAAATGGAGAGTCATGGTGCCAGGTACCGTTGACGTGTCAATGGGTACATTGTCCCCACACAACAAGTGAATGTGAGATGCTACCACCCCCGACTTCAAAGAGAGAGCCATGCTGGGAAGGCAGAGTCTGCCCTCCATGAACCCACACTGCAGGCATGGAACCTCAGCGTGCCCCATTCTGCTCAAGTTTAAACCTGTCAGGTCTGCTCAGCGTGACTCAGGTAGACATCCTCGCCTTTTGTAATTACCAGCACTCGGTGGTTTCACCTTTCTGTGGACAGTTATCTGGAAAGGCATTGCCGTATGTTATGAGTAGTTAAGTTTACCCAACATACAAATCGTTGTGGTCGTGGGGGATGTGACCAGTGTCAGGGGTGGTACTGGGTCAGTCTGCTTTCTTTAAATCTTCTCCAAACACTTTAGGTTTGGCAAAATGAGGATTGTACCTTGCCAAGGCCCTGTGCCTGCAATTTGTAAACCTCTGTGTATTTTCAGGGAAATGTAGTCCATATGTTTCTGATTGATTTACACTTAACTCATCTAAACGTTGCTTTGCTAGTGTTATTTGATGTCCAAAGGGCTTCAGAGCCTGTTTACATCTGTCTAAGCTGCTTTCTCCCCCTTCGAGACTCGGGAAGATCTGTTTTGCCAAGAATAAACTAAGTTGAGCCACCCTGTTGCCCCTCCCGCCTATACCCCCCAAGTTTGAAACAGACTCAGGTTGCATCTGAAATAAAGACCTGAAGCAGCTGTGTTTGAGGTTGCCTGAACACTACTGCATACTTCATTAAGAGGAATTGGAGCCCAAGGCACCCCTGCTGGGAGAGGCACTATTGCTGACACCAACCCCCGGGGCAGTCAGCTTTCTGGGCCAGCCTTTTCCCTCTCGGAGTCCTGCTCTCAGCAGTGACTGGCCAGTGACCTACCTCCATTGTCTCTTCCCACAGGACCCTGTCACTCAGAAGAATGGAATAGATTTTCTACAAGGAACAAAGAGTCCAATTCTCCGATTCTCTGGCCAGATTGGTGATAACAGTCTTGTCAAGCAAGACTGTGGTTTTCAAACAAAACAAAAGCAATCTTCAGTGAGTGCTCTACACCGTGGAGCCCTAATTTTAGGTAGTTTGCATTTGCCTTGCAAATGAGCCCCCAAATTGCTAAGCCACAACCATTAGAGCCTTCCTGTCCAGTGCCAGAGTACGCATGGGGAGTGAGCACAAGCTCCGCCATTGTGGAAGCGGATAGACCGCGTGTTTGAGTTCATTTGGTGCCTGCCTGTTCTGTAAACAGAACAAGAGAGGGGACAGGCTCACTGCAACTTTGTGGAGCACCATGGGGGGAAACAGAGGGAGGGTTCGTTTGGAGGAAGTACTTGGTTGAGGACTGAAGCATGTGCAAGCCAACCTTGTTTAGAATGTCCATATTTGAGACAAAGAACTAAATGATGAGTCATTGACTTCCTCAATGCTCAGTTTCGTCTCTGATGCTAATATCACTTGTGGGGGTGCAATCTGACTTATGTCTATTGCTTTTTAGATGCCAAAAAGTATTAGGAAACATGTCCTGGGTGGAGGGAATGTTGAAGCATTTAATGGGGGATGGGGAAGGTGGTCCCTGACACATCACAGCAAATGGGGATAAGGACAAGAGACAGCCAGGGTTCCTCATCACAGGGCTGAAGATTTTTTCTATATCTAATTCTTTTCTATTCTCATTAAGTGTAAAAAGGCTTTTTATTTATTTATTTATTTATGGTGTGTGTGTCTTGAACAGGTGCTCTATGGCATGTCTAAGGAGGTCAGAGGTCAAATTCCAGGAGGTGACTCTCTTTTTCTACCATGTGGTCCTGGGGATTGAACGTAAGTCATCAGGTTTGGTGTCAAGTACCATTACTCAATGAGCCATCTGGCCAGCCACAGAAAAATCTTAATCAGTATTAGTTAATACTTTGGTCTTGATTATTTTCTGGCAGACTAAGGAAGGGAGCTGTGTTTATTCTGTGGATCCCTCCAGCCATCTGGAGGAGCCAGAGACTTGACACGGACCACTCAGGGTGATGCAACAGGTGGCTAATAGGCCCAGTCTCTGCCGTGTGGATGAGCTCCTCAGGAGTCCTCAGAGTTATACGGAAGCACAGCGTTCATGGACTGCCTTCTCTCTATGTGCCCAGCTATTTGAGCATCAGGGGAGAGAGAGCCAGGCCTTGAAGCCTGGGTGGGGACATGGGACTACTGGCATATCTTTGTTAGTTCTTGCTATAGCCATGGGTATAGCAGCAAGACTCACATGGGGCCTGGGCATACCGAGCTGAACCAAACCAAGGAATAGGTAGACTGTTTCTAAACCCTGTGAGGTGATGGCCTTGTCAGCAGCTAGAAGTGAGAAGTGTGATGTAACCCAGCCTGTGTTACCTCCCTTGCCCCAACAGCACTCTGAGTTAAAGTGATACCGTCAGCTGTGCCGAAGCCAAGGAGTATGTGACCAGCAGGGGGAGTTGAGCCGTCTCAATCACCACTTCAAACCTCCTTGGGGCTTAGACGAGAAACTTCTTACGTTACAGTCAGATGTCATCCAGTGGCTCCTAGGGTCCTATTTTATGTTTTGTCTATTTTAAGTTATAGATTTTTGGGGGGAAGGGGTTGAGACAGGGTTTCCCTGTAGCTTTGGAGCCTGTCCTGGAACTCACTCTGTAGACCAGGCTGGCCTTAAACTCACAGAGATTCACCTGCCCCTGCCTCCCCAGTGCCGGGATTAAAGGTGCGCACCACCACCTCCAGGCTGTAACTTTAAAAAAAATTGTATCCGATATACTGTGTTAGACCTCTTTATGTGTGGAGTTCAGGTGCATTAAATACATGATTGCTGTTGGCCGCCCCCCCTATCACCCCCCCACAGTTGTCATTCTACTTTCTGTCCCTGAATGTGACTAGTTGCTTCAGGTAGGTAGAGTCACACAGTATTTGTCAGTTGGCTTACTTTGTGGCCCTGCCGTGTTTTTATCTGTCTGATGAATCCGACGTTTTTATTTTGAAACTGCAGCTAGGAGACAAAACCAGATCTGTGACTTATCCAAAACAAACATGGGTGACGGTTATTGTTGCGGCCTTGTTCTTTATTCTGCAGTCTGTTTAAAGCCCAGCATTTTCTTTTTAACCTCTAACTACCAGTGATTTCTCATACCGTCCTTCACACTGTAGGCCTTTCTGTAAGGCGGCTCCAAACCCTTGGTAACACAGGCGGGTTTAACCCTTAGGGATTGAGTTTGCGAAAGTGGGTTCTGGGAGCCAGGGTTGAGCTCACCTCTGTTTGGCTCATTCCAACCACTGAACCTCATTGTTGCTGGCTCCAGGCAGCAGACACCTTCACTGCTGGTCTTTTCTTCTAGATGCTTCTCTCCCCTATCAAGTCGCTGACTTGGTTAGGGCTGCTATTGTCATGAAGAGACACGATGACCAAGGCCATGTATATAATAAGAAAGCATTTAATTGGGGGCTTACAGTTTCAGAGGGTGAGTCCACGGACATCATGGCAGGGAGCATGGCTGCAGGCATGCATGGTACTGGTGCAGTAATAAGAGCTTGTATCGTGATCCACAAGTTGAAGGGAATGAGAGATGTGTGTGTGTGTGTGTGTGTGTGTGTGTGTGTGTGTGTGTGTGTCTAGGGTGTGTTCGTGTGGGACTGGCCTAGCATGGGTTTAGAAACCTCAAAGCCCACCTCCAGTGACATACCTCGTCCAAACAGGCCATGCCTCCTAATCCTCCTCAAAATAGTTCACCAAGTAGGTAGGGACCAGACATTCAAATTCTTGAGCCTACGTGGCCCGTTCTCATTCCGAGCAGATCATGCTCAGATCATGGTGTGGAAACCCCGAGACTTTCTTTATCTAAAGTGTACTGATGGAAACTGCTGAGTCTCTAAAACCATTCAGGCACATCTAAGTCTTTCAGGGATGCCGCCCAAGCAACAGCTGCTCCAACAATGGTTTTTCATCTAGGCGTGAGACACACAGAGTTTGTGGTGACCTGCTGGGGTTGAGGAGAGAGTTGTAGGTGGGATGCATGGCTTCAGTGAGAAAATGCCCAAACATTTTAAAATTTAAAGCTAATGCTAGCCAGCCAGAATCTAAGTTATTTTTCTTGGGGCCATTCTTCCACATGGGGAGTTTGATGGTGGTTTTAGGTCCTGAGGAGTTCATGCCTTTTGACCCATGCTGGCTGATTCATCTTCAGAAGCCTGAACTGTTGGTGACTGGATCTATAACAGAACTTTCTGGGGCTTCCCTTTCTAATCCCCGCTCTACCTGTCTAAGTCCTTGGTGAGGAAGGACGGGTCTGTGGCAGCTGTAAGGGTTTCTTTTGGCATTTGCAGTCAGGAGACCTGAAAACTGGTCCTTGGTGCCACTAGTGGGGTGGGATGGGGGTAACCACACACTTAATGACACGATGTTACAGTGATTAAGACAGAGATCAACAGATTATTTTATTCTATCCCCTAAGAATGTGGTGCCTAGTTCTACATCAACTCTGTGTTTCTCTTCACCTAATAGTTCTCTCTCTCTCTCTCTTTCTCTCTCTCTCTCTCTCTCTCTCTCAAACCCAAAGAGTGAGTTAGTGCTGACGGATTCTAAAGTGCTCAGGACCAGTGGCTGTGAAGGATGACGGAACATGTGTGTCATGTGAAGAATTTTGAATGGTGTTTATTTTTCATTGCTTTTGTGTTTTTGAGACAGGGTCATCCTATGTAACTCAGGCTGGCCTTGAACTTATCACCCTCCTACTTGAATTTTCCTGAGGGCTAGGATGGCAGACACGTGCCACACCGGGCCTGGCATGAGTGGGGGCTGAAGAGTCTGTTTTGGGTAGCTTTCCTAGTGGTTTGGTATCACTCACGGTGGGTGAGCTCTGGTCTAGACATCTCTCTGCCATAGGCAAGAAGGTCTTTCTGGCGTTCCAAGGAGGTGTCAATCATCTGTGTTTACAGACTTTGGCCTGGACTCCACCCAACTGTGAAGCCCTCCTAAAGCCTTATCGCCATTTACTGGTGTGTGCTTCCCTCTGCAAAGATTATAAGTGGTTTGTGACCATCTCCCTGCAGCCCCTGGGTCTCCCGCCTCCCCGGCTCCCATCGCCTGCCTCTCCTTCTCATGGAGGGCTTGTCATGTGTTTCTTCTTGCTGTCTTAGAAGCTCACGTTTTCCAGCTCTTCCTTCCTTCCCTACACTTTCTCCCGTCTGGAGTCTGGTTTACTTTTCTTCCTGTCTGACTACTTCTAATATACTAAGTCAATAAACAGATTCTCTGTGGTTACATATGGCAAACAGCTGAGATTTACAGTCGAGAGTAAAATTTCCTCATTTGGGGAAAACCCATCATTTCACAGATTTTAAAAGTGGTCATTCTGGTCTCCAGGGCAAATAAGAGTGCTTTATAACCTTTCACAAAAGCTTATGCCTTGATTAAATTTTTATTATGAATTATTAATTAAACCAAGGAAATGCAGAGGCCCAAAACTTTGCTTAAATTTGCTCCAGATTGAGACACAAACCAAAGGCGGCAAGAGGCCCTGAAGGGGAGGTTAATGATGAGCAACACACATAAAGCTATTCCAGTACTTTCATCTGCCAAAGGCTCCAAACCAGCCATGTAAATGAGCCCACGTGCCCAGCCAGAGCCCAGTTAGAAACAGGCCTGGAAGAAACAGGACCTTCGCTGCCTCAGCTGCCCTCCCTGACCTGAGTGCCCTTAGTCTATGGAGCACTGGGCCTTTAGACACTCAGACTGGGCTCTGTGTTCAGGTTCCACGCAGTGTTGGGCCTGTAGAGATGTTGAAGCCTGCTGCCTTGGAAGCTGACCCACAAGCCAGGCGGAGCTGGGTACCACTCTCAGATCAAGTGATTAATTCTCCCAGGGCTGTCCAATGTGGTTGCACAGGTTGCTCGTTGTCAAGTACATTAATAGATGCAGAAATATAGCTCCTACATCCCTTGCCAGACCCTCCTTGAGAAAAGGCGCCTTGCCCGGGGGTCAATAGGACATACAGGGAAGAGTAGGGGAGGGGTGGGTCTGTATTCTCCCAATAAGGGTATCTTCTTTCTTGGAACAAAGAAAGAAGGTTGGCAGGCTATACTGCAACCAAGAGATGCTGGCCACTAAAAAGCTCTCAATGGCTTGATGGGTAAAGGTACTTGTACAAACCTGCTGAAGTGAGTTCAATACCTGAGTGATTCCTAAAAGTTATCCTCTGATTACCAATCACACACACACACACACACACACACACACACACACACGGGGGGCGGACGGACGGACACACAGACATGAGAGATTTCTGAGTTGTAGCACAACCCCTGATTCAGGACTACTTTCTCCCTCTCCACTTTCTCTGGTCTCTTTGGTTTCAACGGGAACACAGGAATAAAAGATGCATACTGCACATCTTTAATGACTTAAAAAAAAAAGGGGACTTCAAACCTGCATATATTGACCCATGCTTTAATCCTAGTGCTTGGGAGGCAAAGGCAGAAACATCAGAGTTCAAAGTAAACCTTGTTTATATGATGAGTCTGAGGCCAGCCTGGGGTACATTCAACTCTATTTTTATTTTACTTTAGAAAATGAGAGATAGCCATCCAACCCTTTGCCTGTGGACAGCCCCTCAGGACCTGGTGTCTGCACTTCCGAGCTGGCTTCTCACTGGGCTGTGCCCAGCAGGAAGCTGACTTCTCTGACCTCAGAGGACAAGAGGGTTAAGAACTTTCCACCTGCCCCAGGAAGGGAGCACCCCCCCACCTCCCATTATCTTTAGGCGTTCCCTAGTTATGCCCAAGAGATGCCTCACAGAGACTGGCATTTGTTTGGAGCTTTCCTATACTGAATGAGGTGAGTGCTTGAGGCAGATTGGCAACACTGCTTCCCTGCGTGACATCACATAAATGAGTTGCAAGAACCCTGTAAAGATAAGGGCAGTGGTAGAAAGAATGAAGGGTGTCGTTTCCTTTCTAATATCTGCCCTGAATCACAGCCCCGAAGGAAGACAGAGAACAGATACTGTCATGGGGCTGAGGAGCAGGGCTGCGGGGGTGAGGGTGGGGTGTGGGGTGTGGGTGGGGGGTGGGGCGGGGGTGGGGATCAGAACCCTGCATGCTGCTACCACAGGCTGTGTGGAGTGGGAGTTAGAAGTTAGTCGGGCTGCCCTAAAGGGTGGGGCTGGGGGCTAGCCTTGACTGACATCTAGTTTTGTAACTGTAATTGCATACACCGTGTAAATCCATCAGCACTGGTACCCACTCAGTTTGCCGGCACCTAATTAATATCTAATGTGAATCCAGAACAGCCAGGAGCCTGGAGGAGTGATGATAACACATCCACCCCCAACACAGGGATTACTTCAACCCTGGAGGACTCCTTCCAGGAAAACCCTTCCCTTCCCTCTCCTCGTCTACCCAAAGTGAACGTAAGGGCAGAGTTTCCTAGCTGGAGCTCCCTGGGGTAGAAGGTCTCTTTGCAGAACCCCCTTTGAAAGGCCTCTCCATGGGTGCAGCCGAGCAACGGGCCTCCAAGGTTCTCCTGGAGGGCTTCTAAAGAGTGAGGCGGTGGCAGGCCAGGATTTTGGGGTGATCACACTGTGACGCTTGGTTGCTATCTTGTTGAACCAGTGGCTTTGCTAATGAGGACAATGGCTCCTAGGCTGGAGGATGCAGAGGTATGGAGCTGAGGCAGGGGATTGCTCAGTATTTTACCCACAGTGTTCTTGTGTGATGAATGCTCCTACTGTTCTCCAATAGGGCATCTGAGCCGAAGATTTTCTGGTGAAGTCTAGGAGAAGGGAGGGAGGGGACCAGCCATGGTGACCTCACTTCTGCTTATTCTTCTAACAATGGAGGCGGCGGCTGGAACCCAGGGTCCTTCATGCTACGGTGAACTACATACCCCAAGCCTGGCCTCGCCTCTCTGTGACAGGTGGCAGGTAGGTGTTCCATGAGCCCAGGGGAACACAGTGGTCCCCTCAGTAGGTAAGGGCCACGTGTGTTCCTTAGCCAAGCTGGTCGAGGGAATGGGTGTGAGGATGGGAAGAAGTAGCTAGAGAATGAGGGCTGTGTGAGGAGGGCGGAGCAGACCTGAGGGAGAGGGACGAGGGAACTGGTTACCCGTGGGCCCTCTGGCCTCCCGTGAGACGTACAAGGGCCCACCTGGCTCAACTGATGCTTTGCAGTGTGTCCAGAAGGTCTTAGACGCCGCTCAGCACACTCCACCACGCTGCTGGGGCAACAAGTGGCTCCAGAAAGTTCTGACTTGCGTTTGGGGTCACATGGTGAGTTTGTGGGCCAGCAGTGTTTGCTGGGCTGTGGTTCCTCTCCTGGTTTTGCTGGTTAAGGTTTCACATTCCCCTTTTCGTCAATGCAACCAAGCTGAGGAGGGAAGAATTCATGAAGTAAAGTGACCTGTGCTAGGTGACCTTGGGGTCCAGTTTCACATCCCCTCGCTTTATTTTCTGAACTGACCGATGCCTTGGGCAGACTACTGAGTACCAGTTAGCAGTGAGAGAAAGTTCTAGGCCGGCGAGTCCCACCGCCCACGCACCCTTTGCTGCCCCCACTTCCTTCTTTGGGAGGTGGCAGTTGCTGGGCAGCATGACCCCTGAAGGAGGAGATCAGCAGCCTCAGATAGGACTCAGATAGGAAAGTTTTATCGCTGAGGGTTTTGCAAATGTGCCTCCCTCTTCTTCTGTCCAGATCTGAACCGGTAGCCAGATAAACTGCTGTGTTTATCAAGTCTAAACAATTGTCAGAATGCAATTAGCCCAGCGGCTCCAGATAAGCAATAACTACAGCTAGCCAGGACCGCGCTTCTGGGGACACCATCATTGGACTCCCAAACATGCTCAGAGTCTCCTTTCCCTGCTGCCCTAAATTTGAAAGGGGATTTGATGTCCTAACACATTTGTTTTGGTGTTCTTTACCCACAGTGGGACATAAAACCTGATGGCTTTTATAGGTGGATAAATCCTTTTAAAAGGCCCTTTTGTTATCACCGTGCCATGTTGTGCACTAAAACCAAGTTTTAAGGGACCAGTGAAACCCTAGAATCACAGTTGGCTATTTCTGGAAGGGACCCTGAGTACTTGGACCTCGGCCCCTTCCTGGTATAGACAGGAATCACCGCACAGAGGGCCTGGGATTTGTCAAAGCTGCACGTCTGTGGACTCTGGGCAGATGTGGGTTGGAAGCTTGGTGGGGCCACTGACCCGGGGCTGACCTTGGATAAACTCCTGGAGCCACCGTTTCCTCGTCTGTTGCAGGGAAATCTACAATCTGGGCCTCACAGCACGGTTGGGGGAGAGGAACAGTTTCCCTTGGTCAAGGTCACACAGATAACCAGGCAGGGCCGAAGCCAGAGCTCCGCAACGGCATCCTGGTTCCCAGGTTTTCAATCTTTCCACTTCGGGGTCTTCTATTTACCGTCAAACAAGACCGGATTTGCCTTTGTCCCTCTAGAAGTCCAGCATGTTGCATCTCCAGATGGTCTGAGGCGCAGCTCTGCTCGGGGACTCGTGTTTGTACGATGACAGCATCTATATTTTTTCTGGATGAATTAATAATCGACTTGCCATTGTATTGAGGGAAAACCAGACATCACCTCATGGTCTCAGAAAGGGAGCGTCATTTTTCCCGTTCCTTCTGGCAAATGAGCTACTTAGATTTAGTGGCAGCAGGAGAGGTCTACGTGAGTATTTGCCCAGCTGAAGGGTGTCACTGGGCCACAGCCAGGAAACACCCCACTCCTACCCCATCCTGCCTCGTGGCTTTAGAGATTGGGGCTCTGACTCTGAGGTCCCATGACTAATCTCAGCCAAGTTTGAGGCCTTTTTCCGGGAGTCGTCTGGGCCTTTGACACTAGGTGGCGCCACAGGAACGTCCTGGCCATTTGAGGCTTGGCGGCTGCTGGCTAGGACGCCTGGCCCTGGGAAATCTTTCCAGCTCCCTCGACCAGAGCCCTCCCATCCATGCCCTGGCTCCAGTCTTAGGACGTCCCAGGTGCTGCACAACAGGGTGAGGGGGATCACGCCCCGTTGCTGCGGCCCAGCATTTGAAGTACCGAAGGGTTGAGCTCTTTTATCTGGGGTCTCTCCCTGCCCCGTTATTAATTACTCATTTGTCTTGAGTGGCATCAGCAGGAGGGCTGGGGTGTTGAGCAGGAGGCTGTGGAGCCCTACAGAACCCCCTCCCCAATCCCCCCATCTGGGACTGTGTAACGGGTAACAGGGGCTCAGTTGTCACCAGCTTCAGGCACTCTGTGTCCCACCCTTGACGGATGCGCTCCTGGAGCTTCTCAACTTAGTGCTCTCATCGTTTTTTTTCCCCCCTGGGAATCCCAGATTCCCTGTTATATCTCAAATCACAAGGTGGTTTTCCCAGTGGCTGTCCCCTATCCTTCCTGTCTGTGTCGCCACATCCTTTGCCCGGTTTAGGCAGCTCCTTGGCCTCTTGGGATCTCCGACTCGAGACCCTGCCCTCTAGTACAGAGCTCCGAGTCATCACAAGCTTTCTTCTAGTTTCCACCATGGGAAACCCGACCTCTACCACCCTGAGCCTCCAGTCCCCGCTGTGCTCCTTTGCCAGGCTACCCCCGTGCGGATTTCTAATGTAAGACACACTGGCGTGGGCATTGTCCCCCAACCCACAGAGCGCTGCCTTGCCCTTGGTACTCTGGAGAAGCTGACCTGAATTCTGGGGTGACTGGTCCGTTTGCAGCCTCCTGAAAGCACACAGAGGTATACTTGTCGGCCTGTCCGATTGGGGGCGACTTGATTTCAGAACAGTTTCTTCTTCCCCAGAAACTCCTCTGTGTATTAGGGTGTCTGTGCCTAGGGCAAAGCGGGGACCCTAGGGCCAGGGAAATAATTCCAACATGTACTTTGACCATGATATCAAAGGCACGATGGGTTGGCAGAAAAGAAAGAGAGACAAGGTTCCAAGGTTCCATGTGACTGCCTTCTGGCCTCTGTGCCTTCCCCTCTGCTGTAGCAGAGCCAAAAGAGGGTGAGTAAGGTGTTCTGTGTGCTCAGCCTTAGTTTCCGACTGCTGCCTATCTCATGGGAAGCAGATCTATGCTAAAATGCCCTAGGGGTTAATGATAAGAACACAGCGAACAGTCCCATCACTGCCAAGCCACAGTCCCTGCTCTTTACCACCCTGACCGTGCTGAAATCAGACAGCATGTTTTACGGACCTTTCCTCCCCCGGGTGGAAGGGAGAGCATCCCAGGGCTCTCACATGTGGCCATGCACGGGAGATAAATCGTGCAACACTGAGCATGTTCGTGTCCTTATTCCTGCAATGGAGCTTTATCCAGATCCTTGCCTTCTGGAAGGCTCTAAAATGCTAGATGCTATTGTTGTCACACCACTGGGATGGCTCTGCCTGTGGCAATAAGTCCCTGTCATCATCTCCTATGTAAGTCATTAGAACTGGGAGACCTGGTAAACCATCCGTGGCTAAACCCCAGCTACTCCTTCACCCACGGAAGCCTATACTGTTGAAACAGAAGAAAGGGTCTTCCTAAACCCGAGACTTCTGCAGCGTGATCCACACACGTGCTATTAGGGATGCCCGCTCTTGATCTAAGAATTTAAATATTAGGACAGGAGTGTAGCTCAGTGGTGCATGCTGGGGCTAGAAGGTTCGGGGTCTGGGTTTGACCCTCAGCACTGCTGAAAGGGTTGTCGCCTTCAAATGCTGCAGGGAGCTCAGGAGGCCTCACAAGCTAGTGGGTGATTGAAGCCAAAGGACTTGCCTGGATTTCTGTTGGGATCTTTTCCAAGACATGCCAATCCTCCTTCCACTTGGGCCTGTAAGCACCGCTGTATCTGTGAGAGTTGTCTGCCTCAGGTGGCTCGAGATGGCCATCTCACAGCTCTTCCCTCTGTCCCCACCCTCTGGTCCCTGGGCCACTTTTTAAGGCTATGGATGAGGCTGGGGTGGCAAGCCACCCCTAGGTGTGAAAGCCGCAGACTACTAATGCTTTTCTTGGAGATGGTTCCTTTGCTTGCTAGCCAGCTTTAAACAGCAGTATTAAAAATGGCTTGATTATTTTGAGAAGGTGGCCTAATTAGAAGCTATATACTCCTTCGACGTATGTGTTTATACATAGCACTTTAGATAAAATACATATTTATGAGTGTGTGTGTGTGTGTGCTTGGCAATTTAATTACCTGGGCTAAATTGTTAGAAGAAATACCCAGAGTGAGCCCCTTCTCTGGTGCTAGATTCAGAGCCGAGTCTGCCACAGAAGGGGTAGCCTCTCGATGACTCCACAATGGAAGTCCCAATTGCACAGAGCCCTGCCCCAGTGTCAAGGGACAGTGTCTTTGACACAAGCTGATTCTGACCTCTGCTGTGCTCTGAGGATGTCCCTTTTCTATTGAGTTGGACGGGTTGGGGAACACCAGGGCAAGTCCTTACCACAGCTCTGAGAGACATTGACTTCAGGCTTTTGTTTCTGGAGCTGGCTGTCTAGCCTTCCTAATGAGCAAATATGTTCTCTTTAAGGAAACAAACAAACAAAGCAGAAACACCAATTCATCTGGATTTTCTTCATTTGTTTTAAATACAAACAAACAAAAGGATGGTGGTTATTTCTTCACCAACTATTTCCAATGCAAGTTGCCTTGTTGCTCGGGGTGCTTGGATGGTGCTTGTCACCATAGGACCCACAGGGCCAGTTCCAACTGTTACTCAGTAAGGCTTTTTTCTTTCCAAAATTCCCAGTGTTCCTTTAAGGCCCATTTAGCTGCGGGTTTTGTTTATTCTCCCGGCAATCAGCATTTAAAATAAGACAAACAAGCGTTTTTTTTCCTGGGCTGTGAATCCCTGCCGGCCAGCCTCCACCTGCACACCTGAAGCCTAGGCGTCCAATCGAATTTCCCAGTAACCTAGAGCCCCTTCAGAGACCTGGCCCCTCTGCCTATCAGGCTGGGAATAGAGAACTTGAGCAGCGTAAATGCAATTTTAAGAATTGCTAATGACGCTAGAAATCTGCAATGCAATTAGCGTCATTGGATTTGGCTGTCCTCCGAAGGCACAAACCTCCTTGTCATACTGCAGTGGCAGAGGAGGCAAGTGGGCCCACGCGTGCCCAGCCCAGCCCTGGGGATGCTGGCAGCCCCATCGCACCAAGACTGAAGCAGTTGGTTTGGCTTCCTGTCCTTGTGTCGCTGCTGACTTCTTTGTCTCTTTTCTGGGTCGTGGGGGGTTAGATGCAGGGTTGGCTTGTAACCTTCCCTATCCAATCTTCCAGGAGAGTCACTCTGTTATCTAGGAAATTGGGCCCCACTCTGTGAGCTCATTTTGCCTCCTAGTATTTCAGTTCAACCTTGATTCCTCCTGTTCTGGACCAGTAATTTTGGCAGGGTTCATTGTCATCTCTGCAGTTATGGGGACCTCCCAACACCATTACCCACCACAGGAGCTTTCTCTCTCTTCTCCTTCTCTCTATCTTGCTCGCCACCCCCCCCAACTGTCTGTGTTTCTCCCCACCCCTCTGGTTCCCTTGTCTTCCTCATGCTCCACAGGTGAGGAGAGTTTAAAACGGTGTCTGAAGAGGAGGAGGCAGAAGTACAGGCAATGGGGGCGGGGTATGAATGTGAACTGTTGGAAAAAAAAACAAAGCCTTACTTCTTCATAGGAAAATTATTCTTGCTTCCTGGAAAACTAACACGGGCTATGCATGCAAATCCTGTTAGCTGCCTAATAGGCTGCCGAATGCCACAGATGATCTTAGTGGGCCTGTTCAGTTCAGCAAAGGTTTCTACTCTGGGGATCTTCTTTCAAACACAGAGGCTCAAATCAGAAGCTCACAGAGGGGAGCTGTTCCCCCAAGATTCCAGATGTGTCTGCGAGACAACACGTTACGGGGCAAATTGATTTCACCCCTGGGAAAGTGGAGATTTTTCAAAGTTATGTCTGTGAAGCTGGCTAATGCAATTCCCCATTAGTACATTAAAGTGTGCCCTTATTAATTCAAACATAAAGGCAACAAAATAAGCTGTTAAATTTAAAATATAATACATATATAATGAGGAGAATGTGTGAAAGCCTTATTCAAATGAAAATACAGGAGTGTTTGAACTACTGAGGTATCTTTTGTATTGAATTATGAGCATATGTAATAGATTTAATTATTAATTTCCCCATTGTTCTATGCATACAGACAGGGTTCAAGGCACAGTCATTCTCTGGCTTTCATAGATCTAATTTGTATAATTATTGCCTGAATAAAGAATTGCTCCAATTCCTAGCTCTCTCTATCTCTCTCTCTTCCCCCTTCTAAATACTGTTTCCATGCTGCATTCCGAAAGGCGAGCACCTGCCACTTCTTCAAAGTCAGCTGATCATTTGGAATGATGGACGGCGCGGCCGCCGATGACGTCCCCTTTCAAGTCTCTTTGTCTAAGTGAATTATCGTGCGTCCTTTTAATTTTATTGAACAAATTACATTTGTCAAGGTCTATCTTTGTAAATAAATGATAACTAGAGACACATGGATGCGTATTTCTGCTGTTCAAGGGCTCTTGTTCCATTTCTGGAAGCCAGATGAACATGGAACAAAGGAGAAACTTTCCTCTAAAAGCAATTATCTTTCTGCATTCCCATCAGTATAATTATATTGCAGGGAATTTTAAGGAGCTGTAGAAGTAGAATTGAATGCTTAAAACTGTGTTTGCTGAATTGCTATGCAAAAGTTGAACAGGCTGTACGGCATCAGGCAAAATAGTAGCTCGCTCCTGGCCACATTCCCCTAGGTTCAGGTTGTGCCTCAAGGACAGAGGTGGTGTGGGGTGACCTCGTCCATGTTGAGGGGTCCTGTGTTTCTTGAACAGAATCTGTAATGACATTTCTGGATCCTGAGGGCTGTTGGCAAGGTGACTGGGAATGTAGACAATAAAACCACCCACTTCCAGTCTATCTGGAAGGGTTCTGGTTTGCTGATTGCTCTCTGCCCAGAAGAGACACCTACTAGCTTGTTAAGTAATCCACGAACTGGGGGTGGAATACAGAAAGGACTGTTCACCGGTGGTGGTGGCAGCGCTTACTTTAACCCCTAAAGCAAACCAGCAGCTGACTTGAAGAGGTATTGAATGTGGTTTGTGTGGCTGCTCTGTCAATAAGGCGTATCAGCTAGGGT
This sequence comes from Mesocricetus auratus, assembly GCF_017639785.1. Classification (NCBI taxonomy): domain Eukaryota; kingdom Metazoa; phylum Chordata; class Mammalia; order Rodentia; family Cricetidae; genus Mesocricetus; species Mesocricetus auratus. The sequence goes on from NW_024429193.1 coordinate 14,317,760, forward strand.
CATTTCTTCACCATTGGCTTCCCCACAATTTAGTGAGCTGTAGCTACGAAGTAAATTGTACTATCTTATCACTGATGGCTCAGAAGTAGTGTAGTGTGTGTGTGTGTGTGTGTGTGTGTGTGTGTGTACTCAAGTATCTTTCCTTAGGACATGAATACTCATTTTGAGACAGGGTCTCTCCCTGGCCTGGAACTCGCCAAGTAGGCTAGGCCAGTGAGCGTCAATGAGCTGCCTGTCTCTACCTCCCCACCATCAGGGCTGGCAATCACTTTTGCCAATCTAAGAAGCACAAATGGACAGTTTAGAATGGAAATGGTCATTAGTGAGAAGCAAAATAGAAGACAGCAGAACTCTGGCAGATCCAGTGTGGTAACTTTGAACTACTAGGCAGCTGATGGAAAAACACTGTAGGCTAGCCATTCTGAGAAAAAAGAAATCCAGGAAGGTACAAGAAATCCTTGTATCTTCAAAGAGAAATGGGTGTATCAGAAGCCTGGAAATGAGATTCCATGTTCTAGTAGGTGGTAGGGGGCAGGGGGCAGGGCACAGGCCAAGGGTAGGATGTCAGCTGCAAGGTGAAGAGCTGGGCTGGGTGATCAAATGGCTTATACTTTGATGCTGTGCTCAAGGTCTGGAGTTCCTGTCTGAGCTGTTGACCTCCAACAGGAATGGTAGAGGGGAAACCCCTGTATTGGCATTGTATGACTAGAGCTTCATGAGCGTGTTGAAGGGAAAGACAAGTTTATCCTCCTAAGGAAACTAGTCTGGGGGCTTTGCTGTGTTGCTCTTTGCTGTTTTGCTGTTCTTTTCCTGGGATATCAGCTGTATTAGTAATAAGCAACCCAATGAATCAAAGCCAGTGAGTCATCATGGATCAGGAAGCAAGTGATTCACACAGTAGGTTTAAAATCTTGACTTGGGCATCTCAGTTGTAGACCCTGCTCTGCCAGGACAACTTGAACTCCTTTCTGATTCAGAGCATCGCACGAGCTGTGCAGGGATGGGCATGGACAGAAAGTCAGCACACTCAGCTGAGAGAGGAATCTGGGTCCCATAGAAAGCACTGGATCCTCTGCCTCGAACTAGGAATAGAGATGGGTTCACAGGTGTCCTGTGGTCAAGTCTACTGTGAGTGAGTCTGATGGTGAGGCCGGACAAGAGCATCCGAGGTCATAGTCTGATGGTGAGGCCAGACAAGAGAATCCAAGGTCATAGTCTGATGGTCAGGCTGGACAAGATCATCTGAGGTCATAGTCTGATGGTGAGGTGGGACAAGAGCATCCAAGGTCACAGTCTGATGGTGAGGCTGGTCAAGAACATCTGAGGTCATAGTCTGATGGTCAGGCCGGACAAGAGCATCTGAGGTCATAGTCTGATGGTGAGCTGGACAAGAGCATCTGAGGTCATAGTCTGATGGTGAGGCCAGACAAGAGCATCCAAGGTCATAGTCTCATGGTGAGGCCAGGCAACAACATTTGAGGCTATGGTCTGATGGGGAGGTGGGTCAAGAGCATCCAAGGTCACAGTCTGATGGTGATGCCAGACAAGAGCATCTGAGGTCATAGTCTGATGGTGAGGTCAGACAAGAGCATCCGAGGTCATAGTCTGATGGGGAGGCCGGGCAACAACATTTGAGGGCATAGGACACAATGACAAGGGCCATGGGAAAGTGAAGCTTGCACTGATGTCCAACTAAGTGGGGGATGTGAAGGGTAGTAGAAGAAAGAATATGGAGGACAAGGGGCGTAGAGGGGCAGGTGTGTTGAGGAGCTGCCTCATGCTTCAAGATGTGAGGAGGAGGGTAAGGACGAGCAGGAAAGGACGGGAAGGTGGAGGGAACCATTCTGTGTCAGATGAGAAGGGCTGAGGACCCGCCTAGAAATGCTCAGTGGCACCGTTAGTTTGAGGCCAGACTGGCACGCACAATTATAGGAAAATGCTAAGGAGTCACAGAGTGCCATGGCTTAACCTCAACCACTCTGGCAGTCACAGCTGGTTACTGGGGTCCAGAGCCAAGTGAAAGCAAAAGTCCTTATTCAAAAGCTACGAAGAGGTTCTCTTAGAGGCCCAAGAATGAGGTAGGCGTGGAGGAACACACCTACAGTCTATGCAACACTTTCTCATGAATGATGTCTGCCATTTAACACTGAGTACACATTACTCGTACTGTACTTTAAGGTGGGGAAATAGCTCAGAGACCAGCTCCACCCTCATTCCTCTAGGCAGAAGAAGACTTGGAGCCCAACCCAAGGTATTTGATTTCACTCTGCCATGAGAGTTGACCCCTCTCATTTATCCCAGGCACCTGTGTGGGTCCTGAAGACATCAGTAAAGGACCTAGCCTGCTCTCTCATAGAGCACAGATCTTAGGAGGGCCTAGGTGTCATGCTTAATCAGAAGTTCTTTTAGGGTCAAGGACAGACATTATTTACTTTCTCTCTATCTTTATCTGTGTGAGTAGCACAGTTTAATCCACTTAACCTAACAGCCTTCATCTCCTTTTGTTTTGTTTTATTTTTGAGACAGAGTCTCACTATGTAGCCCCAATTGGCCTAGAACTCATTACATAGACCTGAAATCTACTTGCCCCTGTCTCCAAGTGCTGGGGATAAAGGCGCATGTCACCATGCTTGGCATGGCCTTGTTTTTTTGAAACAGTGTCCCTTATTGAGACCTGGAGCTCACTTATTAGCCTGAATTGGCTGCTCAATAAGACCTAAGTATCTCCCTGTCTCTGTCTTTCTGATACTGGGATCACCACGAGTGCCTGCCTGGTAATAGGTTTTCACACAGCTCCAGGGATCAGATCAGATCATCATGTTTTTGTAGCAAGCACTGAGCCATCTCCCTAGCCCCTCTCATCCCCTTTTAATGAATTAAAGAGTTTTATTAGCAAGGCACTCCTACAGGGACTATAGGGAGAGAAATAAACTGTGATTATTGTGTTATCAATTTGACATAATCTAGAATTGCCTGGGAAAGAGGCCTCTGGGCATGCTTGACTGCTTTAATTGAGATGGGAAGACCTGCCCACTGTGGGTGTTACCATTCCCTAGGCCGGGGGGATCTTAGATTGTACAAAATGGAGAAAGTGAGCTGAGAGCTAGCAGTGTAACTCTCTGCTTCTTGTGTGTGGGTGCAATGAGAACAACTCCCTACATCCCTTGCTGCTGTGGCTTCCCTGACAGCAAAGAAGTAGAACATGAACCAAAACAAGTCCACCCTCCTTTTGCATTCATCAGGGTATTGTCATCACAACAATGGAAAAGGAAACTAAGCCAGTATCTTACATGGATGTGTGTAAATAAATCAAAACCAGATCCTAGACCCTTCATCTCCACGAGGGGACAGAGGTCTGTTTAGTTCTTTCCTTAAGAAAGAACATGAGATCTGTTTTAAGAAACATAAGTCTCGGCGCGAGACTCAGTGCTTCTGATGAGGAATGGATTTCAAAGTATTAAATGGTTGCTGAGCAGTAGTTCCGACAACCAAACAATATGGGTCAAAGACACTTAGCTGGCTGACATCTTGGCCCCTCCCAGTGTCTCACACCGTAGAAGACCATTAGTGTTTGACACCATTGCGTGTGTCATTGACATTAGTTTGACACCATTGCGTGTGTCAAACGGTGTTAGCATGAACTAGTCTTCTCCTTGGTGTACTGCCCCAAAGGGGGACTGACAGATGGCTCTGGGTAATAGAACATGAACATTTAGGGTGTGGCAGGACCAGAGGGAGTCAGGAGACTGGGATCCTTCACTACCGGAGGCTGCCCATTTAAGACAAGGGAAAACTGAGTCATCTCTTTTTACAGGATGCAGCCTGGTCCTGATGCTATCTCTATAACGTGCCATGAGCCAGAGATCCTGGCAGCATGTGCAGTGAAGACCGACAACCCACACAAGCCTGCACACTGTAGAAGGCCTGGACCTCATCGCTGGCGTATCTGACCCGACAGCTAGGAAGGGGCTGAAAGTACGAGAAATGGTGAGTTGGCCTAGAGGACTGGTCTGAAACAGGCCTGGGGACCTCAGGGAGTCAGGAAGCCTGATGAAACCTGCAAGGCATCTTGGAATGCAAAGACCATCCTGGTACTAACTGGAGGTCCCTGGTCCCTTCATTATCTTCCTAGGCTTGACAGGGTTGTTGTCACATACCCAGGGCTTCTTGGTTGTGTGTTTGCTCTGTGTGGTGTGACTCTTCCTAATGGCATTTCTTTTCTGGCCTGTGGCATCATTGTGCTGTCAAAAAGTCCCTCTCCATAGTAACAGACGCTTCCACAGAGTTAACACCTCAACCCATTAAGCTTAAGTGCTTTTCAAAACATTTTATTATTGGCTGAGTGTTTGTGAGGCAGCTTACCTTGGACTCCGACCGCTTCAAGAGGTTTGTGCCTGTCTTGTGTTCCACAGGAGCTGCGCCACAAATACAGCACATTCCAGCACCCTTCCCTTACCTCTCTTCAGTGTGGGAAGGCCGTGAAGAATTTGGAATTCAGTTTTTATATTGTTTCTTAGCTCATTGAAAGAAGGATGCCTCTTTTAAAAGGCAATTTCTTAAATTGCATTTTGTGGGGCTGGAGAGATGGCTCAGTGGTTAAAAGTGCCTGCTGCTCCTGCAGAGGAGCAGAGTTCAGTTCCCCGCACCACGCACATTGGGTGCTTCATAACTGCCTGTGACTCCAGCTCCAGGGGTTCTGACATTCTTTTCTGGCCTCTGTGGGCACTGATGAACACATGCACATGTACTTACATGAATTTCTAAGGTCTTTAAAAAAATTGTACTTTACAGCCAGGCGGTGGTGGTGCACACCTTTAATCCTAGCACTTGGGAGGCAGAGACAGGCAGAACTCCGTGATTTTGAGGACAATCTGGTCTAGAGAGTGAGTTCCAGGACAGGCCCCAAAGCTGCACAGAAACTGTGTCTCAAAAAACAAAACAAAAAAATTGTACTTTACATGGATAGAATATGCCCACTTAGGTCAGACGATGATCGCACAGGCAGTGAAGGATGTTGCTCTATGTAGAACAATACACTGGGTTAGGATGTTGCTCTATCTAGGAACAATACACTGGGTTGTCACCTTCTGCATCCTTTCTGGTCCCTTCCTGATATCAGGGTCTCTAACTTTGTTGGTGGATAAGCATCTGCATATGTGTTCATGCCTCAGTCACTATGAGACAACTTGGCTGTCCCCAGGGAATAAACTTCATTATACTAATATCTTACTAGAATTACTTAAGTAGGCACACCCGTGTTTTACTCAAGAACCTTGCATTGCAAGCAAATTTGATCTATTTGTGAGGTATTTTCGGGGACCTGTTTTGGTTTGTGTGCTTGGATGGATGTTAAACAGCAAAGGATCTTGATGTACGACAGACACAACGCTGGCTGCTGTGGAGAGCCATGGCAGGCTTTTTTCCCCCCTCCTGCATGGAGCATAGAGTTTTCAATGTCGAAATGGATGCATTTAAACCAACAGGATAGACAGCTTAAGCAAAAACTAGAGTAAAGAACCATGATAGCAAACCACGGGGCACACTCGTAACAGGTGAAATAAGAGCCATTCACAAGGAGATTTGGATTTCAGCCCCTTGAAAAGGAACTATAAAAACCGGGCGGTGGTGGCACACGCCTTTAATCCCTGCACTTGGGAGGCAGAGGCAGGCGGATCTCTGTGGGTTCGAGGCTGGGCTGGACTGATAGCCTCCAAAACAATACAGAGAAACCCTGTCTCGTAAAAACAAAACAAAACAAAAAACAAAAAAACAGAAAAAAAAGAAAAGGAACTATAAGACAGTGACAGCATCTAACCTTCCGATGGGTAGATAGTGGCAAGGAGGCTAATGAATAATTTGTAAATTAATCTGTGGCTAACTGTAGTGGCTTCAGGACACCTCACTGCTTTGGGTTGTGGCAGGAAACGCCATTGTGGTGAAATAGAGTCTAGAGGAGGAGGTCCAAAGCTCACCGCCATCTTTGCTTCACTTATGTTGCTATGGGACTAGCCGCCTTTTCCTGAAGGTAGAGAAAGAAGCCCACATCTTCCCAGAGCTGACTTCACCACTCAATAGTACAGTTGTTTCCCTCACTTCCTGCTGTGTCTACATAGGCTCAGTGGGTGGGGACTTGGGAGAGGTCTGCTGTGCTGCCCTCTTCAACAGTCGAGGAACCCGGCTGCAGTCAGGTCCAGGGAAAGACAGTTGGCATTGGGCTTCTGTTTGAAGACCTGACAGCAAAATAGAGAATGGTTGCCATAGGGGGAGATGTTTGCCTCATCTGTGGCGTGTCCTTGGCAGGTGTGTGACAAACAGGAGCCTATCGGGAGGTGAGAGCAGTTCCCTGCTCCAGCATCACCCAAGAAGTGATGTGGGTGGCACTGAGGGTGTTGCTGTTGAACTCAGGGGCAGGATTCCTGGGGGGAGCTGGTGGCAATGGGCATGTGAATTGTGCAAATCAGACCTTGTGGTAATCCGTACTTGTCATCCATTGTCCTTAGTGTGACTTTGACTAAGCAAAGCAAAAATATCTCAGCTGTAGATTTACATGGAGTGACATTGTACTTATTTTGAACACTGCCTTCCAGCCACCAATTGCTTGTCTGTATTAGTGACGAGTGTTTTCCTATGACCACACATGTGTTTTCAGTCTCAGGTTTCATGTTTTCTGTGTGTGTGTGGAGGTCAGGGGTCAATTTTCTTTCATCATGTGGATTTTTGGGATTCATTTAAGGTCACTGGACTTGGTGGCAAGCACCTTTACTTGCTGAACTATCTTGATGGTTCAATGAGCAGCTGACTTTTAGCTAACACTAGGAACTTCTTCCTAAGACCCTTCTAAGGTAGGTGCTATACTTATTCTACCTCACAGATGGAAGCAGAGGCATCCGTGTTAGATGGCACTGTGCTGTGTTGTGGGACAGGACTCAAAGCCACGCTGCTAGTTTGGGGTCTTGCTGTAATCACTTTGTTAATGGGCTCCTGATGTCATTTCACCTCCTCCTCATTTTCCTCCTCCTTCTTTTGAGACAGGGTTTCTCTGTGTAGCCCTGACTGTCCTGGAACTTGCTCTGTAGACCAGGCTGGCCTTGAACTCAGAGATTCACCTGCTTTCCGAGTGCTAGGATTTGTTCTTTTTTTATGTTGTTTTGTTTTTCATGACAGGGTCTCACTATGTAGCTGTGGTTGTCCTGAAGCTCACAATATAGGTTATACTGGCCTTGAACTCACAGAGATCTGCCCGCCTCTGCCATCCAAGTGCTGGGTTTAAAGGCGTGGACCAGATCAACAGGCTCACGTGTCATTTGTTGTAACTCGATATGGGATTACAAGCCCAAGGGATAACAAAAGGAACCCAAGGGTTGCGGACATTCTTTCGACCACCAGGATGAGTGAGCAGTCCCTGTCTCATCTGAACAGCTCGAGGCCTCACACTGCACTTGCTTTTACTCCCATAGAGAAGCATCTGCATGGTTCTTGACCATCCATCACCTCATGGACCATCATGCTGGAGATGAGACTGAGACAGACCTGGTTCTCAGTCCCGCAGGGTTACCAGTCATCCTGGGAAATCAACAAGCCAAACAAAAATGTAGAATGAAGGCCACACTGGTCCACGCGTAGAATAGCAACCTCTGGTGTTTATTAGGCATTTTCTATGAGTGGTTATCTATTCTCTCTATAGATTCTTTCATCTAATTCTGGTTAAGTGGATAAGGAACTTCCCTATGCAGTAGATACTATTTTATCTCCACCTCACAGATGAGGACATGGAACCATAAAGTAATGTAAGGAAGCACATCTAGTGGGCCTAACTTTGTTGGGTGTTTGGACCTTCCATTTTAGTCCATTAGTGAACTCAGCTGATTGTGAAAACACAGCGTCTTAGTTACTGTTCTTTTGCTGTGAGGAGACCATGACCACAACTTATAAAAGAAAACATTTAATTGGGGGCTTGCTTACAGTTCCAGAGAGTGAGTTTGCTTCCATCGTGGAGAAGATCATGGCAGCAGGCAGGCAGGCATGGTGCTGGAGCAGTAGCTTACATCTTATAACTTATATCTTATCTGAAACATCTCAAGATAGAGGTAGAGAGAGACTGGAGATGGCATGGGCTTTTGATACCTCAGAGCACACCTCCTTCATCAAGGCCACACCCCCTAATCTTCCCTAAGCAGCCCACCATCTGGGAACCAAACATACAAATATATGAGCCTATGGGGGCCATTATCATTCAAACCACAATACACAAATTCAGAAGTTCTTCATTCATTCATTCATTCATTCATTCATTTACCCACTCAAAAGCAGTTGCTAGGTATCTTCATTGCTTAAGATATAAAGAGAAGGAGCCGGGCGTTGGTGGCTCACGCCTTTAATCCCAGCATTCGGGAGGCAGAGGCAGGCAGATCTCTGTGAGTTCGAGGCCAGCCTCGTCTACAGAGTGAGTTCCAAGACACCCTCCAAAACAATACAGAGAAACCCTGTCTTGAAACCCCCCAAAAAAGATATAAAGAGAAGGAAGGGTAGAGAGATGATAAGATAGTGTTGGTACTTAAGTACTCTATAAATATTAAAGAACATTGAGGCAGTTGCTGGGGAGATACCTGAGTGGTTAAGAACACTTGCTGCTCCTATGTACCATCTGAGTTTGGTTCCCAGAACCCAGATGGTGGCATAGCAACATGTAACTCTAATTTAAGGGGATCTCTTATGGCCTCCTCAGGCACTGGACATGCATGTGGCACACATACATACATGCAGCGAAACTCTTATACACATTAAGAAAATATAACAAAGGCCATGGAGAGGCAAGATTTTGCTCTTTGTCTTCAAATTGCTACACACTTAGAGTAAGGAAAGGGATCCAGGAGGTCATCTTGGCTTGTATACATGATCACCACATTATAGGACAAAGAGTATAGCCTTATAAAGGGAGTGGGTTCTACGGTTAGATTTCTGTATGACCTTGGCTAAGCCTGGAACTTCTAGAACAATAGAGTGAAGCTCCTGACCCTCATTTTGCAGACAAAGAAGCTGAAGTTTACAATGTTGTCACTAGCTAGAGAAATATTTAAAAAACTGTCAAATTCTGTGATTCCCTTCCAACCTCTAAGACTTGTCAATCTTTGCTTGTAAATGATTGTTGAGTTTCCCAATATTCAACCAGAGCATATGTTAGGGACTTTGGCAAGCTGCAGGTTTGAGAATAGAGTATCGTGAGGGTTTCCTAGAGCCAGCAAGGGAGTGTCAAAGGAAGAGCAGACAGCAACGTGGACTGCACGGACTGAGTGCTCTTGGCATGAGGTGGGGTGAGTGGGGGCTTGGATGGGGACTTCCGGAGTCAAGGTTGACTGCAAAGCAGCAGCAGTAAGAAGGAGAGGAAGCATTTGGGAGGGTGGGAAGCAGAGGGGGCAGGGACAGGAGTGGCTTCTTAGACGTAAACCGTTTTCTTACTCCTCTAGTCCTCTAGCGTTCACATCATTTTCCTGCATGAGGATATGTTGGCCTTCTGAATTGGGCTTGGTCCACTTTGGATAAATAGATGAAAAGTGTCTACTATTAATCTCAGGCAGCTGTGATGGAAGATAAACCTCCTACCCCGCCTATACAAAATCAGAATTGCTCTAAAACGTTCCAAAATGTTTTTTTTTTTTATGTGCATGACTGCTTTGCCTGCCTGCATGTAAGTGCAGCATGTGCATGTGCTTGCCTGTGCCTGTGGAGGCCAGGAGAAGGTTCAGATCTCATGGAACTACAGTTACAGAAGTCTGGAAGGTGCCAGGAACTGAACCTGGTTTCCTTTGCTAAAGCAACCAGTGCTCTTAACCACTGAGCCATCTCTGTACCTCAAGCCCTTGGTTATTATTATTATTATTATTATTATTATTATTATTATTATTATTATTTCATGCTACGGATTGAACCCAGGGTCTCACATGTGAAAAGCATGCATTTTACCACTGAACCACAAGCCACCCCCACAACCAACCTTCAGCATTCACTGGAAGTCTTTATTTCTTCAACAAGAAGTCTTCTTATGGTCCTTCTCATATGCCAGACTTAGGAGCCAAGAATTCCGAGTAAAGAATCTCCTACTTACCTGAGTACCACTGGGGTGGATATTTGAAAGATAAAAGAAATAAGGAAGGAGGGGAGAGAGAAGGAAAAGGGGGCAGATGGGAGAGGAGAGAGATCTGCCACCTGTTTCTTTGGGCGAGGCGCTCCTCCGGTTGAAGAGCCACTTTGGTGTCATTAAAGCCATTAAAAATAAACATTTTTATTTATTTTGTTTGTTTCATTTTGTTTTGTTTGAAGCAGGGTCTTTTCTATAGAGTGCTGGATGTTCTAGAACTCACTCTGTAGACTAGGCTGATCTCAAACTCAGAGAGATCCACCTGCCTCTGTCTCCTGAGAGCAGGGGTTAAAGGTGTATGTATGCACCACACTCAGCTTAGATTTTGTTAAAAGACAAGCTCTAATTCCAAGCATGGTCATGAGTAGCTGTGTGTCCAAAGGATTCTGCACACCCCTTTTAGGAAGGTCAAGTTGACTGCACCTATGAGGCAGGCAGACGGCCCATCCCAGACACTTGAGAGACAAGGATGTCACTGTAAAACAGGTAAGCTGCATCCCCAATACATGCCCCTTATGAGTGTGATGGGCATCGCCTCAGCTGCCCCAGCATTGTAGGGTGATAACGGTCTAGTTCACAAAAGGTAATTGCTCTAATTAAAACACTTGACTTATGCGCTTTTACTCAGTTATGTGGGTCTTCTTCACAACCTGAGATGAAGGGCATGTGGAGAAAATCTTGACAACACTCCCAAGGCTGTGTGCAGTTTAGTCTGTGATTGTTATCCAGCAATGTCTAGTCATTGCCCTTTTCTAGATCCCACAGGCATAACCACAGTCTATGGCTTAGTGGGTCCAAGTACACTGACAGGTGACTAGGCCATGAGGATTCTCACCTAGCTTCCTGTTTTGAGGAGCTAAAATGTTTCCCTGGGTGGGAATGAGCAATTCCCTCTCCCAGGAGATCAGTTATCTATTTGATCACCTAGACCCCCATCTCTACTTAATCACCTGGACACCCACCTTCTCCCATGGGTGATGTATAAGCATCACTCCTCTTCAGGCCCCTTGCGGACCTTGGTTTCCTAAGCCTGACCTCCTGCTGCCTGGATCCAGCAGCCAAAGGCGCTGTCTCTGTCCATGTGGCCAGGATGCTTCTCATTCTCTCTTGCTCGCCAGAGTCTTTGTTCTTCCCACTTGAGCGAACCCTGTTTTGGGTCAGGTTGTTTTCTGCTGAAAATGTCTTTGAAGACATTCCAGCCAGAGGCCTGTCTACGAGCCTTAAAACTTTCTAAGTGTACTTTTGATGTCCCGGGCACACCACTCACTGCAGCTGCTATTCTCCCCTGTTTTACTGGATGGTCTCTTTGAAGATCCCACAATTGCATATTACATTATTCCGAGAATAGAGTTGCTTCTTTCCCTCTGGGATGAGACCTCTGAGTGTTGATAGACTCAGTTACTATTGGATAGTTGGCTATGTGCTATGCTAGATTAATTTTTCCTATGCTATCCTCTCTACTGGACCCAGTAACATCCTAGTCTAGGGGCTTGTGTGTGTGTGTGTGTGTGTGTGTGTGTGTGTGTGTGTGTATGAGAGAGAGAGAGAGAGAGAGCGAGAGAGAGAGAGAGAGAGAGAGAGAGAGAGAGAGAGAGAGAGAGAGAGAGAGAGAGAGAGAGCGAGAGACTTTGTCTTTCCAAGAGAGACAGCTCTTTTCCGTGACTGCTTGTGCCCAATGGCCTGTCTTAAGTTTCCAGGTCCTCTAGGGAAACTCACTTTGGCCTTACGCACAGCTGTCTAAAACTCATCGTCGGCTCTTCCCTCCTTGATGTCCTTGGTTTCTGCTGCATGTTGGGGCTTAGGAATCCTCATCTCAGGGCTTTAGTGGTCCAGGTGCCACCTAGCTGGTCTGCTGACTGTCCCGCATTGTTCTCAAGCTTGGAGCTATGAGCAAGTGCTTCCACGCAAGACACAGCTAGAGAGCTGGTCTCCCCCAAGAACAACGAACCTCTTTTCTCTGTGGCGGTTCAGAATAGCACCCTTCCCTTGCAGCTGTGTGAGAAGAAGCCAAAGGCCCATTCTTAATGCCTGACGACTGAGGCTCAGTGCGCACTGCTGCTATCTCAGCAGGAGAGCAATTTGCAACCATTTAAAACCCTTTCCCTCCTCCCTTTCCCTCTGTGTGTGTGTTTCCTCACACACCAGTCCATATCTATTAGTGCAGATGGTGACAAACTAACTCCCCATTGAAAGGGCTCAGAGCAGAGGGGGAAATGGATTTTTGGCCTCGTTCTGGCCTTATAAACAAGAAAGCTTGAATGATTTTAGGTTCCCGATTCTTGCCTCAAAAGAGCACAGTTTGCTTCTTCCAAACACAAGAGGTTGTAAATTGGTAATTCATCTCAACCAAAGGCCACATGATGAGCAATTGTAGAAGTATTTCTTTTTCTTGTTGTGCAAAAGAGGAACCAGACATCTGAGTGTGGGTTCCAGCTGGATTTCGCCTTTCACCATTTGCAGCCCCAAGGCACTGTCTCTGCCAGCCCGGGGCTCTGTGGCACCTCCTGCCTGTTCACCTGCAGGACCATCACAAGGGTGGGTGGCTTCAGCACTGCTATGAGGGGTTTCTCTCCCCCACCCCCACGGGAGGGGCACTGCTCTAATCAAAACACTTCACTATATTCCTTATTGTCAGCTAATCCTGCCTGAACTCATTAAATAACAGTGTGTGGGTTATTTGCTGTCAGTGAAATTATCAAAGGCATTTTTTTTTCAGTCGGGGCACACGCCAACTAAAACAATAACGAGGAAATGTCATGATCGGCCCTGACCAGGTGGCCCTGCCCATTTTAGATGACCTCTTAATTTCAGCACAAGGGTCATCCGTGGGCTCTTACAGTAAGTCACCGCTCACCACTCACATGAGAACGACGTGACCTATTAGGAAACGCACTGTACTCATTGCAGTTAATGAGATGTGGAAAGCCTTGTAATGTGATTTGCTGGGCCATATGCTGTAAAGGGACACTGCTGACTCCATTCCTCCATATTTAATTTAAGCAGTATGCAATACCTTCTTCATATGGCTACTTATATAATAAAAATCAACTCGGGTTATAAAAAAATACACCATTGTGGGGTTTATGATTTGGTGTGCTTCAATTTCATGTCTTACATGGAAACATCTGTAAGTAATGTGTGCAGGTCTAATTTTAAATCCCGCCAAATATTTTCCATTTAACATTTGGTTTAACTGATATACTTGCAGAGCTGTCGGTAACAGATCTGTACAGTGTTCCCTAAGCCGTAGGCCTGCGTTGTTTTTTTTTCCCTAAATGATAACTGTAATTCAAAATTTGCTTTAAAAATATTTTTCATATTAACACATACAAAATATAGCTGATTGGACCTCTTGATGATCCTGCTGCAATTAATCTGTTGCCCCTAAAAGCAGTTGTGCTAGCTTTAACTTTCGCTTTAACTTCTGTGGTAGGAAAACATCTGAAGACTGGAGATTTGGTTGTGGGTATGGAAGTCCTCAGGACAAGGTGATAGGAGTCACTGCTGGTGGGAAAATGATAGTGAACACCACTGTATAACGATACTCGAAGCTATATAGGGAAAACAATATATTTATTTACCACAGAGAGAGAGAGAGAGAGAGTCGCACAGACCAGGAGTTAGAAGCATGGCTGGCTTCCAGGAGAAAAGGGAAGCCCCTTTTCCTTTGAAAAGGGAAGGCCCTTTTCCTTTCACTTCCTTTTATCTCTACCTTGACCCCGCCCTGTTGGGCGGATAGCTTTGTGGGGTTCACTCCTACACCACTGTAGGAAGGGACTGAGTCCCTTCAGGGCATCCAGTAATCTACACTACATTTCCTTACTTAAAAAAGGCAAGTTCTCAGTAATTCTCAGAGGAGCCTGGCCCTCCGATCCATCCACAGATCTGAGCTTCAGAACTGGTAAAAGCCAGCCTCTCCTTTGTCTGCTAGTAGGGTTACCTAATAAAATAGAGAGGGCCCAAAATGTGAGTTTCAGACAAACCGCCAATACTTTTTTAGTATAAATTTATCTCAGGCTGTATTTGGGACATACTTATATTAACCCTTGAGTGTGGCAGTATCTGGAGCTCACCACACTCCACCGGGTGCCCCGTATTCAATTGCTAGATGGATACAGAGCCAGCCCTGCCACACCCGGGTCAGGCAGGCTTGCTGACTGCATCCTGTGGATGGCCTGAGCCCGCAAGAGGTGGGCAGAAGCCATTAATGACTCCCTGGGCATGGGGTGGTCCCTGGAACCCCCACTATGCTGTTAATACAGTTAATAAACACACTCCTCCCGGGGCTCCAAGGAACGCTGACTCAGCATCGGGGCAGAGCGGATGCAGGACCCCGGAAACATAATTAAACTGTTTCCACGACTGACTCGAAAATAAAAGTGTGGGGTGGAGGGTGGAGAGAGAAACTTGAGGGGGAAGTTAAACAACAAATGGCGAGGTGTGCGTGAAACCTCAGGGAAACTGTCGGTTTTGCTTCAAGGGAATTGAATTGTGAAACTTCCAAGTTGCGAAATTTCACTCGGCTGATGCCTGTGAGAACTGGAGTTTGTTTTAATTGTCAATTAAAGCTGGGATCTAAGGAGCCTTAGGGCGGTGCTGGCCCGAAGGGAACGCGGTGTGGGCCGGAAGGATGACACTGCCGGCCACTGGGGGTCAGGATAAGCTCGCAGAGTGGCCCTTGGACCGGCTGCGCGGTTGGGAGGGCTCTGCCCTGGGGAGGCACCGCCTGGGAGCCAGGGCCTTGAGCTCCCTAGTCTTCCAGGTTGTTAGAACGTCAGGTACTAAATGGCCTTTCCCACAGTGCAGTCGGCTTTGTGCAGATGACCACGACCTGATAACAAAAGAAGTGTGGCCTTGCTGAAGATTTTATGTAACCGAAAACGACTCATTTGCTTTCACAAGGAATCTTAAGACAGAAACAGCCAAGCCCTGGATTTTTGCCTTAGAACTTGTTTCTTAGAACTTGTTGAGAGGGAGGGGGGAGAGGGAAGGAAGGAATGGAGAGAGGGAGAGAGGGAGAGAGAGAGAGAGAGAGAGAGAGAGAGAGAGAGAGAGAGAGAGAGAGAGAGAGAGAGAGAGAGAGAGAGAGAGAGAGAGAGAGAGAGAGAGAGAGAGAGAGAGAAACCATCCCCCTTCAAGCATACACCGAAGTTTGGATGTTTGCGAGCTGCTGTTGACTTCTTATTAACCCGAGGATGCGGCCTCAGAGGAGATTCCTCCACCAAGGGATTAACCAGGCAGAACAGTTAGGGAATTCGAGGTCTTGAGAGGCTTGAGATCAAGGAGTCTAAAATGTTTGTAAGGAAAAAAAAATCCTCAGTGGCTTGGGAGCTTTACGAAGACACTTTAAAAAAAGAGTCAAAATTGCCCTTATTTAAGAGCTTTGGAGATCCAAATATAAGCCTCTTTTCTTCTGCCAAGAAGGCCACTTACTCATTTGGTGTGTCTTTAATGCTTGAAGGAAATGCTGGCATTCCAATTCGGTCCCCAAACAGAAGTCCTACAACCAACTTTGTAATTTTTCACAAAGTCCATTTTTTTTCCTCTTTTGGTGCCTCAGATTCATGCTCTATTTGGGGATGATGTATTGAAGGGAGACTGAATGAGTGATTTTCTCAGACACTGCATGAGAGGCAGGCTTGGTGTCTTTCAAGTGGCTCCTCAGAACGAGGGTCACGTCAAAAGGTTCTTTGACAACAGTCACTCGGTTTGGAGATGATCCCTCATGAACATTTCAGTCATGCATTCAGCCACCTTTAGTCAGGACTCCTGCATCCTTGTGGGGTTGGTTACGGGGGTTTCAGTGTCTGAAAACCGTCAGAGTCTGATGGGGAAGCCTAGGATGAGAAGGGACACAGTGAGCTGTGTCTTGACACAGGATTCTCGAGAATGGGGAAAATCATTCTTTTCCTTCTGGAAGGAGGAAAAGCCACAAGTTTATTTAATCTTTCCTAGGCAACTTATTTTTATTGCATTTTTAATTTCCTCTCTTGCGTTACCATGACCCTTTTCACTGGCTTCCCACGCTTGGTGCTTAATTACTTATCATTAGCAATGTACACGGGGGCCTTGCTGCATATTTATAAATGTGATCATTAGTACATGGAAAGACAAAGGCTTCTTTAAGACTGTCATTAGTTATTCTGTTTTCATGGAAATGTTCATTAGGAGAAACTACCCACCTGGTTAAATAATTATAATTAAGAACTGGTAATCTCCTTTGCATTTTTAACTTGATCTTCCGTCTGTTTGCATGAGGCTAAACAAGCCTTATTTGGCTAGTATTCTATCATCCTTCATTTTCTCAGCAGTTGTCAACACACACAGACTCCTTGCTTTAAACTGTCGGTGCTGACTGACTTGCAGCATGATGGATATAATTTTGGTAATCCAGTGGCTCATCTCGGAGCCTGTAGAGCAGTCATGGAATGGCGGGTGAGTCAGAGCCCGGAGCCCAGGAGCTTCAGTTGGTTCTATTCTCTGGACTTTTGTCCAAGGCTGTCCCTAAACTCCTCAGCCATAAGGATGCTGGGCTGGGAAGCCACTGGCCATCACCCCCATTGCATACCAAGTAAGACAAGTAGTGGTTGGATGGTGTGAATGCTTGAATGTCAGTCTTTATGTGTTGTTGATTAGCGACGTCCGCAGCAACATGAAGGTTGTGTCCTTGCCAACACCCAAGCACATACAGTCTAGGCATGGCCTTCCTGTAGGTAGCAAATGGCCGTGAAGTCTATCCATGGACTAGGTGACAGAAACACAATGAAGGAAGCACGGTCATATTGCCACCCACTCCCCTCTGCCCGACTGATCTGAGGCAAACTGATACCCTGGGCCAATGAAAGTTTGCCAGCGATAAACCACAATTGTGGGAAAGGCTGGGGCAGTGCATGAGTATCATCTGTAAACAATTAGGCAGGCGCTGCTCATTCAGTGCCATTTTGAGAAGCTAAGGAAGTCTGCAATCAGTTATATCTCCAATTACCATAAAAATATATTAGCCATTCATTCATTTATTAATGATTCATCAGTTAACCACACATAATGAGCAAATAATTAGCAGTGCTGTACGGTTGCCAAAATTGAAAAAGTGTTGGCATTTTAAAGATGAAAGGTTGCATTTATGCAAAAGTCTGGCGATGATAAAGTTAATATGGAGGATCATTATAAAAGTGGCTGTCCTGCGTTGCAGGCTGAGGTACCACAAAACTTGCCTAATTGAAGTGAAATTAACATTCTCCCCAAGTCTGCTTGTTGCCGCACACAAACGGCTGGGTCTCTCCTGAAGATCTCCCTTCAGTGAGGTGCACCACACAATACAAGTTAATAAAATGCCAGACAGCTAGACTGTGTTCTTTGTTTGCTCGGTTCAGGGCCTCGTGGAAAACAATAAATTGCATTCATGTCAGCTGAGGCCCATCCCTTTGCTAATTACTGTTTGGTGCTGAAATGACTTCTGTGAAATTGGGAGCGCGAGGAGACGGAGAGCCGTACAAGGGAGGCTTTTCAGAGTTTTGCAGTAAATGTGAGATAGGCCTCAGGCACACAGATGTTAAAACTCTGAATTCCCCCACAGATTACACTAATGGAAACCCTGTCAGGGTAAGTCAAATCCGGGTCTGTGGTCAAAATCTAATTAAGGTTTCTGTACTTAAAAAGAATATGAATGCCTGGGGGTGGCGATGAATGTATAAGAAACTCGCTTGTTTGTAAAACTGTTAGCGTGAATAGTAAGTACCATGGGCTGTTACCTGCGATGCAACACCTGCTTTCTCAGCCGTGTTCTGCTTTGCCGAAGGAACGCACCAGAAGGAAGGGTTGTTCCAAAGGTCAGTGAACTC
This sequence comes from Mesocricetus auratus, assembly GCF_017639785.1. NCBI lineage: Eukaryota > Metazoa > Chordata > Mammalia > Rodentia > Cricetidae > Mesocricetus > Mesocricetus auratus. Next base: position 14,335,736 of record NW_024429193.1, read on the forward strand.
TGCTCAGGCCTCAGTGGCCTCTGCCTTCTGGGTCTGGGACAAAGCATGGTTTGAGGTCACGGTGAAAATGGATCCTTAGAAGTTGCCCTGGAATCCCAGAGGATGCCTGGCCCTGCCACATGAAAACCACCCCAGATGATCCTGCCCAACTGCCTGGCGCCACGGAGGAAATAGTTTTTGCGGAGGGTGTGGGGCTGGCCAATCTTTCCTATTGGGCAAACAAAGGGTCGCCTGCTCGAAGCTCACCCTCCAGCCGCCTGGAACAGCTGCAGTGTGCAGGCGAGGCCCTGCTTCTAATAGAGGAAATGAATTTATAATGCCGCCGTCTCTTCATTTTCACCAAGCACAAATTTCCCCTTAAATACTTAAAAACAACACCCAGAGCTGGATATACCTTAAATTTCGAATAAATGAAATCTTAATCCAGTCTGTTGCTGAGGCTGAGTTGTTATTAAAGAAATAAATTTGAAACAGCAAGTGGTTTGAGAATTTTTGAATTTAATTATTTAAATCTACTTAGGGTAACTCTTGTGTGCTATTTCAGTTTCCCATGGAGAACATGAATTCCGGGAAAGGTGTCCCATGCAGGGCCTTGGAAATATTAACTTTCATGTACCACTGTGGCGGTGTCGGACAGACTCTGCCACCCTCCTGCGAGAAAAGGAAAAGGAAAAAAAAACTCTGAGATGTTTTTTCCCTTGTGACATTCAGTCAAGGAGTATGAGCCATATTTTTCAAAGAAAGAAAGCCAAGTCCTCCTTTCAACTTCCATCAGCTTCAGAGTTACCGTTTAAACGTCATCCGTCTGAAGCTCTTCAGAGAGCAGGAGAGCATGTAGTCATTGAACCATGCTAGGGACCAAAAAGGAAAGAAATTATTACTGCTACAATTGAAATGGCCGGTGACTTATTTCGTGTGTTCTCTGGCTTGGCAAGTGTCCGGAGCCTAAATTTTGACATTTGTGAAAATGGGTTGTCTGTTGTAAGGAACAGGTTTAGGCCTGAGTTTCCTGGGCCTTTTTGGTGTCATTCCAATCCTGGGGCTTGCCTTAGTTCTGGCACTTGGCTTTTGTTCTGCCAGCAGAGGAGGGCTTCCATGAGCAAGCAACCTAGCTTTCTAATGGTGCCTACTTTGGGGTGTGCTCAGGGGGGCGGGGAGGAGATGGTGCAGTATCAGGGCGCAGACTTGGGGCAATCTTCCTTCCAGCTCCCTGAGACTTTGCCCATGAGGCCTGATAGGTTTAGGAGTCCTAAGAGGGTTAATTGATCGTCCACCTGCACTCTCTGGAGTGGAGTCACACCCACACAGTGAGATTCTGAGGCCTGAGTCAGAGAAATGATGATCGTCCAATTTGTTTCTCCTTCATGGCCGGCTATTTGATATTCTAGTAGTTAGGACCTTGGAACTGCCAAACAGAACTTTCCCACACCCAACCCAGTCTAACAGGAGGATATTGACTTGGAGTGATTTCTAGATCCTGAATCCTATTATTATTATTATTCTTTTTTTCCTGCTCAATATAAAAATCTTCATGGAAGCCAAAAGTCTCTAAGGAAAAAGCAGATCTTAGTGTGGGGTCCAGACTCAGTCCCAACCTTGTTTCCAGTACATGCAAAGTGCTGTGGAAATTGCATAATTCAGTGTTCAGAGGATGAGCGAACGCTTTATCTTTCAAAAGAGCAGACACGAAGTTAGATTAGGGGTTTCCCCAGGAAGTGAGGCCCTTAACCAGTGATGGCTCACAGGGAACATCTGTAATAACAGCAGCATGGACTTACAGCTGATCGAATTCTCTTTAAAAGTCTACATACATTTATAAATCAATGCCTCTTGTGGATGCTCCAGGACTTTGGGGAGGAAAAGTTGTAGTTCCCACTCTTGGGGGCTTCTTGGATTAGCTGAGAGGCTGGGCTCCCCAAAAGTGTGAATCACACTTCATGTAGCCAAATTCTACATAGGTTCAAAGCCCAGCATGTAGGAACCAATAAATATTCGCTGAATGAGTGGGTCCGTTGGAAAGGGAGTGCCATTCCTCCTGTCTATTGGGGTGGCTGTGGAGATAGACATTAGCATTTATGACTTAGTTTGTGCCCGTGTGCTTCACAAGCACACATTATTAGGTATTGCAGAATCAACAAGGGTCCCAAGCAGCCGGTTACGCTGCTTTCCTTGTTTTTATGAAGTTAGTGACATTTAGATTCTTTTGTTGGACAGATGGCAGAATATCACACCTGTTGGAAAAGTGGGCATTTTGGGAAGGGACATTAATTTGGGACTATTTACAATAATAAAAAACCCACACTGGCTTCTTAATAAGTATACACATGTTGTTCCCCCCAAGAAGTGACCCAGTTGAACACTCAGTCTTAGAAGCAGCACTTCAGAAACATCACCATTCCTTAATGTCCTGCTTTCTCTGTTTCTCTGCTCTCTGGAATGGCTTTAATTTTTTTTTTTTGCATTCAAATATGTGTGTGTGTGATAGCTCACATTGGATGTGAGAAGACAGTTTGCTGGAGGTGACCCTTCCCCTCTCCCATGTGGCTTCTGGGGATTGAACCCAGGCTGCTTGGCTTGGCTGAAAGCACCCTCACCCACTAAGCCATTTCACTGACCCTATCTTGTGTTTGTGTTTTGTTTTGAGACAAGGTCTCATTGTTTCACCCTGTCTAGCCTGAAACTTGACAAAGCTGGCTTAGACTTTTCAGTGGGTCCCTTTGCTTCTGCCTCGCTGGTGTTGGAACTACAGGCATAAACCACAATGCCCGGCTTCCTGGATTGGCTTTTATTCTCCAATTTGTTCATGGTTTTTCTCTAGTCTCATTTCTCCCTGCTCTGTCCTTCCCGTCTCCTTCTTCTCCCATCCCTCACTATGTTCCTCTTCCCACCTTCCCTGTCAAATTGCCATTTCTCAGGAAGCTCTTCTAACTACGTCAGGGCTTAACTGGGCTATGGTCTGCTACAGTCTCCCAGGGGCTCCTGAATGGATCTCCAAGCTTCCAGCCCTGGATCGGATGCTCTGTGGCCTCCACACTGACAGCGCCACGACCCTGCCAATGCCATGTTGTTCCTGGGGCCTTTGCTCTGGCTAATGTCTCATGTAGAAGACTTCTGCAGCCCCTGTCCAAACTCCTCGTGTTTACTGATCATCCCTGCTTTGAAACCCTTCTTTGCTTCCTTGATTTTCCTGCATCTAAGCTCCTAATGCCCACAATTTAGGAACTCTTTCATTGTACTCTATAATTTAGTCTTAGCTTCCCATATAAGCCCTAAGCTTCTTACAGCTAAAAGAGGCTACAGTGCTTATTATGTACAATGCTCTGTATTAAGGTGCATTGCATTATTATTCCATTTAATCTCCATGACAACCCTATGAGGTGGGCCTTTTTTCCCCCCATTTCCATTTTACAGATAAGGAAGCTCAGGCCCTGAGAACATGTCTGATTCACCCAAGGCCATCCCTCCTTCGTACCACCCTAACCCCACTTTGGGAATTAAGGGCTTGCTGCTCCAGTTGCTGTCTGTGCTACTGGCTGGCAGCCTCACCCGCCAGTCCTCTCTGCTAATTGTCTTCTGCTGAATGAGGCCTCATCACTTAATGCCACACCTCCTTAGCAGGGACAGCTTGTCTCCACAAACTGGTGTGGGGGGGTGTTATGAAGATCTGTCCCCCAACCTGGGCTTGGGGCAACTTTTAAGTTCAAACCAGGCTCTCTTGGTGAGTTCAGCTGAGACCTTTATCCTGACTTTGTCAGGGCTTAATTTCTTCCTTGGCCCCGCCTGGGTTCCTTCCTGTTTTCCTTTCTATAGAGAGCGGTCCCTAAGAGAACGCACTAATAACTTTCTTGTATACAAATATCTGATTCAAAGCCTGCAGCTTCTCAGAGAAGCCAGCCTAAAGAGTTGGTACAGGCGTAGTCCGAGCATGATGCCATGGTGATGGAATCTGAAGGGGGCACACCAGCTGGCCACGAGCTAGGACCGCATCTCTGGAGGGACATGGGACAGAGACGGATGAATGCCGAGCTGGAATGGCATGCTGGCTGGTGAATGTATCCAACATCTAGGTAATAGGACAATAGTACTGGGCGACTACTACTAGGGGGTCATAAATGCTTTAGAAAAAGAGGTAATTAATTTAGCAATTATTATGGGAACCAGAAAGCCTTACTGATTAAATGTAAAGCAAGCCTGATCTTTTATAATTAGGAGGCAGACAAATTAGACATTAAGATAGTAGAGCCAGAGACATTCTACAATAGCAGTGTTCCAGAGGAATCTGAATGCTCAACCTAGGTGAGTATACTATTTTTGCCAGGCCAGGCTCCAAGGACCTTAAGACATATTAGATGGAGGTATCTGAGTAAGTTTGCAGGTCCCACCCTCTTTGGACCTGCACGAGTTGGTCAGTCCTCTCTGTTAACCACTAACATTATACTAATTTTGCTTGAAGACAATGAAGAGGCCTCTGTTCCACAATGCAAAGGCCTCTGTGACCCACTCACATGTGTCCTCTCTAGGCAGCCAGACCAAAAACCAGTTCTTGTTTTATCAGACTTAGAGGTCTTGGATCACAAAGAGAGGCAGCAGAATCACAGCTGGACTCTAAGCTATGGCTACTGGCCGAGCGCTAAGGGATCATTATTTTAGCAGTGGTATTGACCTTAACTAAGAAGAAGCAGGGCTGCTTTTAGCCACTGAGGGCCGTTGGACCTGTGTTCACCACTCATGTGAACTCTAGGGTATCTCTAGCTAGTCTGTTTACACAAGCTTGATGGTACACGGACAGGCACAGAGACCATGGTACACGGACAGGCACAGAAACCTTGTCTGAGAAGAGGTTCTGGAGCTCAACCTCTCAAAGGTGAGGGCTTTGGGTGCAAATAGGTTCACCAGGCAAGCTGCCCAGACTAGAAGAGATTCTGATTGAGGGTGGCATTGCCATCAGAGGACAAAATAGTGATCTCAATGGCAACCTTGAAGCTAGGTGCAAATGTAGCTGACTCCAGCTGCAGCTAGGGGCTGTGACTACAGGGCTTGAGTCGGTCAGACAGAGGTTGCTACTCTTAGTGGCTTCTTGTCATTGTTTTCCAGACTATTTGGCTATTTGGTACTAAGTCAGCATTCCTACTTCTAGTCTACCAGATTAGACTGTCGGGTGGCGTTCATTGTCTAGTCTACCAGATTAGACTGTCGGGTGGTGTACATTGTCTCCCTACAGCCCTTTCCCACTGTCTGAGGACAATTATCCACTGCACATTTCTTGAGTAGCTACTGTGTGGTAGGTTTTTGCCTTTGGTATGGGAAATACAAAAATGGTTAAGAGAATGAAGATGTTTTCTCCTGCTTTTAGGAGAGTCAGAATTTGGTAGTGGAAAAAAAAAAAGAAATTTAGTCAGACTATTACTAAGCACAACTGTAACCGGAGGCTTTTCCGTCCTGCTTGGCCCCACAGTTTTTCTAAATAATCACTCAGAGGCTTAATATTAATTATAAATGTTTGATGGATGGTTCAGGCTTATTACTAGCTAGCTCTTACATTTAAATTAACCCATTTATATTTATCTGTGTATTGCCATGTGGCCCCTGGTTTACCGGTGGTGCTCTGGCTTTTTGTTCCCTGGGTGGCTGCTGGTGTCTTGTAGACTCGGCTCTTCTCCTGTGTCTCTGCTTGGATTTCCTGCCTGGCTCTATCCTGCCTTGCCATAGGCCAAAGCAGCTTTAATTATCAACCAATGAGAGCAACACATATTCACAGCGTACAGAAAGACACCCCACATCACACAATGGTAGATACGGCGATAGAGAGGTATGACATGTTTGGGGAGAAAGACAGAAGAGGACAACTTGTGGGAGTCGATGACTGAGCCTTCCTTCGAAGAGGAGGTCTGGACGGAGGACTTCTCCAGGCAGAGCAAAGGTTTTGGTGATGAAATTTCACAGGTGGATGTTGCTGTAGCAGAGCTCAAGGCAAGGGCAGAGTCACGCAGGGCAGGGATGAGGGCTTCCTGTGTTCTCCACTTCCCTGCTTGCAGTGGCCTCTCCTATTTCTTATGAAGGTTGAGTACCCTCTTATGACATGAGACGTGCACAAAAACCACACCTGAAGGTTGGTATGTCAAGAGCGTGATGCGTTTATGCCAACCTAAAACCTTAGTTGTGGCAGATGCCAAGAAAAGCTGGCGGCTCTTCCACACGGCCGATAATGCCTATTTGGCTTTTTATAGATGGTTGAAAATTGACCATTTTCCACAAATTATTGATAGGGAAATTGACAATTTCTCATATACCCAGAGCTGCAGAACACCAGCAGATTGAGACACTAACTCAGAAGGCCCTGAAAACTGATGAGGAATGGAAAGGCCTCATTGCCTGGAATCAGTTCACTGTATGCATTAAGCTCTTGGATGATAATTCTGAAGGCAGATAACCGCACAAGATGTCATATAATCAGAGCACATAAATCAAGATTAAAGAAAGCATTGAATTCTAAGGTCATCATGCCTTGGGAGACAAGAAGAATGGTCAACTACTTTGCAACAAGCTGGTGGTCAAGCTTACACTAAATGTCAAGTACAATTCAACATTGGATGTAGATGAACTCAAATTAGAGACAGAGGCCGCCTTTGCCTTTTTAGCTTTGTTTTTCCACTAACAACCATAGACAATGCACAATTGTGAGTTATTAAAGTTTACCGTGGGTCTACTATGATGAAAAACATGTTTGTTTAGAGAAATGTGCCATTACTGAGCCTTTCTGATGGCAGCTCGGTCATGGTTTAGCACTTGGTCTTTCCTTATGTCCCATCTGGCCCTCATGGATATGGCTTTAACATAGTCCAAGATACCAACCTGCGCACTGCATACAGGAACTCTTGAGGGATGCTTTGCACCTGAGAGCTGACTTTGAAACTATTCATCATGACAGAGAGATGCAGGCTATCCTTCAGAAGCAAGAGCATCTTTTTCCTTCTTCAGTAACACTGACCACGTGAGACAGCCAGGAAGGGGGGTACTGCAGGCAAACATTTGGAACCATCCTTCTGTAAGTAGCCTTGGCGAGCAGAACACCTGCGGTGGACTGAATGTGGGAAAACCTTTAAAAGGTGTTTGCTTTAATCTGTTAAAACCACTGTGAAATTTAGTTCAGATGTTATGTGGGTCTGGGTGAAAATGGTCAGATTTCCACATAGATGGACCAACTGTGAACGGATAATCCTCTAGAGACTGCCAACCGGCTAACCATTCCGCCTCCCCATCACCCTGCTGCTTCTCCCTCCCCTCTCCCCGAAGCCCTCTTTAATCTCCAATAAGGTGGAGTCTTTAAGTGCAGAGTTCTTCCATTAAAGTTCAGTGCTTCTCCAGGGATTGCCCTGCGCAGGAGAGGTCAAAGCACAGATGTCAATTGACGGAGCTCATGAGCTGGATGGAAAGACTGAAAAGGGGTGAGTGTGACATCTGGGGCCCCAAAGACACAGAACACACCTTCTTGGTACACTTGATAACTGCTTAAGAGAAATGACTGGACTCAGGTGGACTTCTTGGCTCCCAATCTGGTAACGCCAGTTTCCTCAACTGCTCGAGTCATAGGGCAGAAAAAGAGGTAGAAAATGTGAGGCTTGTGGGCCCATCTCTGTCACTCACTTTAGGATGTGGTTTTCCTTACTGGAAGCCTGGGGAACGAGGCAGTGATCTCTGAATTTCCCCTCACCTTCAGACTTTCACAGAGGAGACTCACATACGGCCACCTTGGATGGTTATATTGCTACTGTATGTTTTCTTTAAACCGAGTCTCAAATCCACTCAATATGAAACAGATTAGTAATGAGAACCAGAAACTTGGGAAAGGCCACCCTCAGACTCAGGGAATTTACTGCCTTTCCCTGGATGTTTGTGTTTACTTCTTCTGACTCCTAGGTGGGGGTCCCATTCTAGGGAAGTAACATTTATATGAATCCAAGTACAGGGAGAAGTTTTATCCTTCATCTCCCCTTCCCAAACAATCTAGCTTAGTTCATCATCTTGTGTTGACATTACTTATGAATGCTAATTAACTCATAAATGCTAATTAATAACTCCATGTGCTTCTATTTACTGGCAAATATAGGTATCCAGGTGCAGTGTAGACCTGGTTTCAAGCTCAGGGTTTCTCTGTCTCTGAGCTAAGAGTGTGGATGAGTTGACTCTGCTGTATAAGCAAAGTCACATTAAAAAAAAGTAGGCATGACCATTAAAACTCAATTCTCACAAAAGCACCATCTTCCGGCTTTCCATTAAGAAAATAAACCAGGGCCAAATCCAGCCATATTAGTTCTTGCTCTCCAGAGAAGCTAAATCCATAGAATGCAAGTATAGATATATAGAGAGGTAGCAGCTCACAGGTAGCATATTCAGAAGCTGGGTCTGCAAGACTGGGAGGTATTTCTGTTCCACATACCATGACCTGAAAACCAAGGGAGTTGGAGGAACTAGTTCCAGCCAGACTGCCCAGAAGGTGTGTGGAGACTCAGGGCGGGAGGAGGCAAAGAAGCCAGGAACTCACTCCCCGCCCCCTCTGTCTACTCAGGTACTCGGGTGGATTGGATATGCCCACCAGTTGGCAAGGGTGATCTTAGTCTATCAATTCAAATACTGATCTTTTTTTAGAAACAGCTTCACAAGAACATAGAGAACTAATGCCTTCCCATTATTATCCATCCCTTAGTCAAGCCGAGGTATAAAACTGAGCATCACAAGATAACTAGCAAGGTCAGGTTGAATTTCAAATCTACGGGACAAGGTTGAAATACAGAGGTAGGCAGTGATCCTGCCTTAGGCTGACCTTGGTGTATACCAAGGTGTTTTGTCCTTGTCACAGAGTGGTTCAGGGACCTCAGAAGTGTAGAAAGGAGAGCTTGGTCAGGCTGGACCCAAAGGGAGCCAGTGGCTGTCTCATAGGCAGAGCCGTGCAGACTGCGTAGTCCAGTAAATGGTCAACTGTATAAAGGCCAGAGGGCATTCTAAGAGGCCAGGCCCCCCCACCCCCGTGATGGTGTTGACTTAAGCTTGAACTTGTGGTGTTTCTTGGGAAGCCCCGTGTTTTCTTGTGGCTGGGTGATTAGAAGCTTTCGGTGAATGAGATGAATCTTGGCCTCGAGTCTCACGATCACATTACTTGGATTTGTCACACCAGGTTTCAGGGCAGAATTCTCCCACAGCGAGGCCATGTCTGTGTTATTGCCTGTGAGTGCTCTCTTCGAGGGTTCTGTAAACTGAGAAAGGAGAGTTCGGTAGATTGGGCGAACTAGCAGAGCTAGGAGGCAGTGTGATGGTGGGATTGGATGTCCGCCTTGGGTCCGGCTGTAGCACCAGTTCTGACCTAGGTGGTCCTGCGTGTGGCGCTGCTCCCCTCCGTCCCTGCCTTTCAGAGCTGCCTTCCCCAGCCTCAAGAGCTGGGCCTTGATTCCTCTGCCAGCTGCAGTTCGCTCCTGAGCCTCCCACTCCCCCACCAAGCCTTTTTGAAGTAGAAGTCCTGCTTCCCCCAACAGTATTCTCCAGCCTCTCCCTTCTCTCCTCTCAGGACCTTTTGCTTCCCTTCCAAGTACTGACCCTGGTTGTTTTTAAAGTCACTGTTAAATAAATCCCGAGCAGAGTCCCTCAGGGAGAGGGCCGTGAGGAGAGCGCGCAGGGCTGAAGGTGGATATTCATATCCTGTACAAGAGCCTGTCTGGGGAGTGGTGCGGACTATTGCTTTTGGATGAGCCTTCTAGGTGTGGGCAGCTTTTCTTTGTAAAGAAAGAGAGTCTTTCTAAACCTTGTTCTCTTTTCAAAGACGCTTTATGGGTGGTGAGGATAAAGCTAGAGGCAGACGAAAGAGTCGCTAACTGTATGTCAATCCACCTGCTTTTTAAGGGGCGCGTGGGAGGGGTCTTCTCCTCTGTGCCTCTTCCCAGGGGTGCCAAGAACACCTCTGACACTGTTCCCTGGGACAGTCAACCCCCACCCCCACCCCTGGCTGGTGTCAGACACAGGCAGGGCCAGTGGCTGTGTCTACCAGCCCCAAATGCTGACAGCTGTGTAGTCCTGGGATAATTGCTCATATCTGTGTCTTCTCCCTTCCAGGTCTTGGAAAGCGTGCCAGGAGTGGACGCTGTACAGTATGGTGGCCTGCAAAGGCAGCCCTTCCATTTACGTTTCAGACTCCAAGTCAGCCGCGTCAGAGTTTGAACCGGAGCTACAGGGGATAATGGGTCAGATGCAATTAGCGGCCGGGAGACCCGCACACTGCGATCTTATTTATTTATTTAGTTAGTTTGCCCATCAAACTCCAAGAATGCTAGTGCTTAAAAGCAACCAAACAATTGCTCTCTTGTACTGAAATAAAGTCCAGTTCGTTCAAAAATCAACTGCACCGCCAGGTGGAGCACACTCTGGGGTTGACCCGCCTCCCACCCCCAGTGAAATCTCGTTAAATTAAAAACTTGGTCCAGAAACAGGGAGCATGAATGGAATGGAGTCGGCTCCTCTCAGACCAATTCCTCTCTTCTCCCCTCCCTTTCCCTCCTTCGGAAGAGAATTCCCCGCTCCAGTTGTATCCGCGTTAGCGACTCTGCAGACGCTCAGCCATCTACCCTGTGAGTTCAGTGTGCTGCTTTAACGCGACTGAAAATTAAGGGGCAGCACCGGGCCGAGGCAAATGGTTTTGAACAGCATGGGCATCCATGCAATCCCTGCGTTTAACTAATAGTCTTGTAAACTGTACGGTGCGCTTTAAGTCAGCCGGGAAGCGCAGCAGCCCCGTGTTAAACATCCACTTAAGGGTTCACGGGATGAGAGGGCACACTTAGAGCATGCAGCCCCTTCTCGAGTTTCGCTGTCTGAAAATTTCAAAGCTGACCCAAGTCAACCTGAAAAATGTTTAACACCCTGGGCCCCGAACACAGGGAACCCTGTGATGAGCAGACATTCAATTACTTTTTTTTTTTAACGTGAGAAACGTTTTTGTGAAATAGAGGCCCTGCAAACGAATTGGCAGCAGCAGAAGCAGTGAGTGAGGGCCAAATCTTGTGGGGGAACATTTACGGGAATAGCAGAGCTCAAAAGAAAATGTGAATGGCAGACACCTTCGTTTCCCAGTCAAATGAACTGACTGAGAAACAAAACATCTTAATGTGTTTTTAAAGGGAGAACTAACTATTTATATGATAAAAGTAAAAGCGGCGTTATGTGAGTTCTATTCTTGAGTAGGAGAGTTGAATGGGGCCAGGAAGAGTGATCTCATGGGTCCATGTCTTTTTTTTTTTTTTTTTTTTTGGTTTTTCGAGACAGGGTTTCTCTGTGGCTTTGGGGGCTGTCCTGGAACTAGCTCTTGTAGACCAGGCTGGCCTCGAACTCACAGAGATCCGCCTGCCTCTGCCTCCCGAGTGCTGGGATAAAAGGTGTGTGCCACCAACGCCCAGCTATGGGTCCATGTCTTAAGTCACCAAGCAAAACTGAAGATTAAGAGTTCCAGTGATGGGGGGGGGACTGCATTCAGGTTCTACGTCATGTTGGCTGGTTTGATTCTCAACGTTCAGACTGGTTAGGATACAAAAACCTGGGAATGCTAGAAAACCGCACTGTGTAGACCGGATTGTGTCAGTCGAGAAGCAGAAGAGCACAGCTATCTTAATCCTCTAGGGAGGCAGAAGCAGGGGGATCTCTGTGACTGCAAAGTGAGAACTTGGAGAGAGGGAGGGAGGGAGAGGAGAAAGGGAGAAGGGAGGGAGGGGGTGGGAGAGAGAATAGCTGGTTGGGGAGGAGCAGGCCTTCTGGTTTTAAGAGACCCAGAAAAATCTGGAAGAAGGAGTGAAGGAGTCGGGCCATCCTTTATCTTTCTAACAGATGCATTTGGATACAGGGACACAAGAGCGACCTCAGTTGTCCCTTAGAGTCAGAGGAAAAGAAGTGGGCTGGTAACCTTTGACATCTCAGGCTCCAGCACCTCAGTTGATGCCTGTTGGCCCTGACCTCTTCACATTCCAATATCCCGAAGCCAGGTTCTCCTAAGCCCACACTGCAAATTACCTTGGTGTTGTGGATAAACACTCCCTGGTTCAGGTTTGGTCTAGAGACCACCCGCAGCACTCATGCTCCATAAACCTCCGAAACCACTGGCTTCTGGGCCCCATATTTACCAACTTGGGCAGAGTGGAGCCAGGGTTTCTGTCTGGCTGCTACTGGTGAGAATCACTGCTCCACGCTCTACTTAGAGGCCACTGGACGGATTCTTTAGCAGGTTCCCTTGGTGACAGTCATTTGCTCAAATGCGGAAGTCTGAGCACAAGCCCCTCATTGAACAAAAAGTCCCTCAGCCGCGTTATTCATTTCTCCCCCTAAATTGAGGGGAGGCTCTGTCCTTTAAAATAAGCCCAGTGGTACTTGAAATGTCATTTGGCAAGAGATGAGGGATGAAACAAGAGGGGGAGATTAATGACGAACAGGATCCGAGTCCTTGCTAAAATAAAAATGGATTCACACCCGTCTCCGGCGGCAGACATGTGGCAGCTCATGTGGACAGGTGCCTTGTGTGGAGAGAGGCCCTGCTGCAGGGACATGGGATGCAGAGGACAGACTTCACAGGCAAGCACAGACTCATGTGCTCTTGGGAGAGGTACCACTGTTCTGTGGCACAGGCTTTCCAGAGACACGCCAGCAGACAATGTTGCCTGAGGGACGGCATGTTTCCGAGTCCAGATGTTGGATTTGCAGGCTTAGACCTTGGTTCTGTTCTTGTCTCTTAGCTTGGCCTGACAGCCCAGAATTTTCTGTGACTGTTTTGGGGCTCGCATTTGGTGAAGCATAAGAGCCTAGAGGAAGATAGTACTGGCCAAAAGGTACTGTGGTTATGAGCTCCAGCTACGAGTTGGGAATGTAGCATTCATCTGTATCCCTTTTGAGTGTTTAAATTTTGATCAGGGAAATACTAAGTTATTCCTGGGGGGTGGGGGGAAGAAGGAATAAAGGCAAACTATTGGCCCTTTGTGGTCCGTTGTACTTGAACTTTAAAGTAGCAGGTGCCCACTGGAGTTCAGCATTCGATACCTAGGATACATTCAAAGCTATAGTACTGGGGAATGGCTTCATGGATAAAAGGTTTTTCAGCAATAAGACCTAAGTTCAAGGCCCCAGAATCCACATAAAAAAGCCAGTCTTTCTGGATAGCCCCTCTCTGAATACTCTGCTTCAGCAAGAGAGCTAGCCTGGACCCCTGTGGGAGAGATGTGCCCCTCCACCCCCACCCCTGAACAGCAAGGGCTGGGGTGGGGTGGTCCAGGTAGCCTGGACTGACAGGGTCAATTACCACCCAGGTGGTGGGGTTGGTGCCACCTAACATCTACCCTGTCTAGGACCTGGTGGAGTTTGTGATGGAACGATTCCTGCAGGATCTCCATGACTTGGATATCCGAGAGTAGTTTTGGTGAGGATTCAGTGATAGAGGCCTTGAACCAGATGGGGAACTCATTGCAAAGAACATTTGCAAGTAAAGTTGATTGGACAAAGGGTTCACTGTGTTACACCATGGCTCCCAAAGTCACAAGCATGGGGAGGGAAAGAGGGAGAAGTGGGGAGGTTCTTTTTCATGTTGTTTTCTTTTTGTTCTTTTGTTTGCTTTTTGATGTTTTTTTTATTTTAATTTTGGGGGCTGCTTCATGGGGGAGGAAGATTTGGAGGGGCTGGGAGGTTAGCAGAATTGGGGTGCATGATGTGAAATGCCCAAAGATTGAGTAAAGAAATTATGTTAAATTTTAAAAAAGCTGGGCTTCCTGACATACACCAGTGCTGGGGAAACAGAGGCAGGTGGACCCCTGGGTTTGCCTGGCCATGGGAGGCTGCAGGCCATTGAGAGACCCTGAAAAAGGCAAACGGTACCTGGACAAAATCATATGAGGTTGTCCTCTAGCATCCGAGTGCATCCTTGTACCCACGTGAACACACATATAGACACACACACACACACACATACAGACACAGACACACACAGACAGACAGACAGACACACACACACATACAGACACAGACACACATATAGACACAGACACACATATAGACACACACACAGACACAGACACAGACACACACACACACACAGACACACAGACACACACACACATACAGACACAGACACACACACAGACATACACATACACACACACAGACACATACACACACACAGGCGCACACACACACACACAGGCACACACACACAGACACATACACACATACAGACATATACACAGACACATACACAGGCACACTCAAAGGCACACACACAGACACACACACAGATACATACACACACACAGGCACACACACACATACAGACACACACACAGACACAGACGCACACAGACACATACACAGGCACACTCAAAGGCACACACACAGACACACACACAGATACATACACACACACAGGCACACACACACATACAGACACACACACAGACACAGACGCACACAGACACATACACAGACACTCTCAAAGGCACACACATAGACAAAGACACAGACATACACAGACACACACAAAGGCACACACACAGACACATACACAGACACAGACATACACACACATACAGACACACACACAGACACAGATACATACACACACACACAAAGACAAAAAAGACACAGACATACACAGAGAGACACAAACATACACACAGACACAGACACACAGACATACACACACAGACATACACACACAGACATATACACACACACACAGGTACACACACATACACACAGACATGCAGACACATACACACACACAGACACACACAGAGAGACAAACACACACAGACACACACAGAGACATACAGACACAGACAGACACAGACATGCACAGATACATACAGAGACACACACATAAACACACACACAGAGACATACAGACACAGACAGACACAGACATGCACAGATACATACAGAGACACACACATAAACACACACACATAAACACACACAGACACACACACAGAGAAGACATTTATGAATGTGGCTTTCATTATCCTTACAGTAGCAACCCTTGCCTATGGAAAATGCTGCTTAATAAGAACTTTCCCAAACTCATGTCCTCTTTGAGATAAAAATTTCCACACTAAATTTCATCACCCTACTAGAATTTCCTCTGGAATGTTTGTGCTAAATTCCTCTCTCCCTAATGGAAGTATACAACATAAAACCCAGCCTGAAGACTTTCAAACACATGGGAATGCAGACACACGCAGAATCGGAAGAGGCACTGGGCTGAGGAAGGCAGAGAAGGCTAAGGGGAAAAAAGAGTTAAGATCCCAATAATTAAGAACTAAATTTACTTGGCTCCTTTGGTGTTTGGAAGGCTTGAACAGCAGGACAGTGTATGACTTCATTATATGCCCCGGGCAATCCCGGCAACTCTGGTTTGCTGAAGGAAGTTGTTGAGTTTTTTTCTTTTGGTATTTCCTGACTTCATGTGCACAGTTGTGAACTTAATTAGCACACGCGTGGTTCTGCACCCTCAGGGGAAAGGGGTAAATTTTGTAAAATGTAAATACAGAAAAAAGAGCTTCTTTGCTTACCGTTCACAGTAGTCTCTCTCTCTCTCTCTCTCTTTCTCCCTCCCTCCCCCCTCTCTCTTTCCCCCTCCCTCCCTCTTTCTCCTTCCCTTTCCCTGTCCCACTTCCTCTCTTTAAGATGTATTTATTTTATTTTATGAGTCTTTTGTTCACATTATGTCTGTGCACCATGTGAATGCCTGGTGCCCAAAGAGGCCAGAGGAGGGCACTGGGTCCCCTGGAACTGGAGTTACAGTTGTGAGCTGCCATGTGGGTGCTGGGAACTGAACCCGGGTCCTCTGGAAGAGCAGCCAGTGCTTTTATGTGTGGAGCCATCTCTCCATCTGCTCTACTCTCCTTATTATATTATGTATCAGGGAAAATGAAAGCTATAAGCAGTTTTACAGAATCCAGTCTTTAGACACACTAAAGCACAATACCTCGTGATTCCTCCAAATCTGTTTTACCTTGTAGACCTTCTGATCTGCTTTTATGTGAACAAAGATGGCAGCAAAAGCTAGTCCATTGACAGCATCACAATCATGTGGTTTTTAAACATTATATTGTTCTCATTTGGAAGTGGCTTGAATAATTCCTTTTGAATTAAACTCTATGAATTTGATCAATATCATTATTTTCACGAGGCAAGTTTAAACCAATAAAGTTTCTTCTTTGTTCTTTTTCTCTCCCACCCGCCTAAAAATATAGAGCCACAACTTTGGCGTATAACTTGAGCGTGAATCTGTGATATAGAAAAGATGACATTTATAGATGGGTACATTTATATTTAATTTCTTGTGTGTGTGTGTTTTTCTACTTCTGTTCGTCAAAGATACGACATCATAATTAAGAACATTTTACTTTATCCAATGAAGAGTTTTTTTTCAGTTCTCTTTAGTTGGAAATTTAATTATAGAGCTAATTAGGAACATAGTGGGTGTTGGGATGACAATGACTGTCTTTAACTGGAAAGTCTTACTACTTACAAAGCACGGAAGTTTTTAAATTATGGAACACTTAAATAATGGATTAATAAGTCAGTAAGTACGAGTGTACCAAGGGAGCCGTCACATGCCCCTCAGTTGGCGAAACGCTGAATGGGAGTTTGATCTCTTCAACTAAGTAGTTACCCCTCTGCCTTTCTAGAGAGCTGGGGCGGGGTGGGGTGGGTGTCCATGCTGAGTCCCAGGGGATTTACGTGCTGAATTCCGGGTTTGGAATTTCTGGACCAGAGCTGGGGCAGAAGGTGGAACACTGAAAGCTGCTTGGGAGGAACACAGTCCAAAACTCGTCTCGGTGCATGGGGGAACTTCGAGGCTCGCCTCTGCTACACGAAGCTGAGGAGTCAAGCCAGAGCTGCCTCCTCAGCCTCTGCTGCTCTCCACTGTGCCCTCTGCGAGGGACTCTGGACTCCGACAGAACAGGGCAGCATTCGGAGGTGGCTCAAGGGCGAGTTTTAGAAGTAGCTCTTGCATATATGGGGTGGCCCTTTGGGTGTTGAACCTACCCACCGGTGGTGGGACGGGAACAGAGGGAAGGAATCTGTCCCTTTTCTGTCTGGTCAGGGACATGAGGAGTCAGGTGGTGCAGGATGGGGTGCAGGAACTAGTAGCCAAATGCAAATTGACCCCTGTATTTTGAGATGATTTCTTCTTGATCTCTGTAGTGGAACAATCATTTGTTCACTCATCAAGTATCTGTATTCACAAGAGGACCTACTGTATGTAAGATGTTCATCCAAAGACAGGAATACCAAACACAACACACCAATACTTTTTAAGTATACATTACCGGAAGATTGATCTTTGCAAATGCCTGGGAGAAATCTGAAATCAGAATCTCCTCTCCTTGGCTCCTTTCTTGAAGGATCCATCAGGAAAGTTAAGGTCCCAGAAAGGCAGGCAAGTTTTTTTTTCTGGAAACTGCTCGAGGTGGGCCAAGTCTGAAGGATACATCTGATGAAGTCTCAGCTTTTCATGATGACTTCAGGAGAAGGTCAGAGAGATAGCTGGGACTCTGAAACCCACAGCAGGCAATTCCAAAGTTCAGTCACTTGCCTCACTCCAACCCATTCCCTCCTTGACCGCAAACCTGAGTGTTTAATTGAACGCTGTTGGTGCCTTGCTGTCCACGGCATTGTAAAGGAAGACTTAAGCCAGACTAGAAAGAGACATGAGGGTGAAGTGGGGGTTCCAGTCAGACCCTAGCTGGGTGCTGGCACCTCTCTCTCTCCCCACACCATGCAGAAAGCAGCCAGCCTCCCTAAAACCAGAGTGACTTGCCGAGGGGGTGTCAACCCCGCCTCTTTTGAGACAGGTTTTCACTATGTAGCCCTGAGTGGTCTGGAACTTACTGTGTAGACCAGTCTGGTCTCAGAGGCAGAGGCCTATCTACCTCCATCTCCCAAGTGCTGGGATAAAAGACATGCACCATCATGCCTGGAAGAATTTTAAATTATGTGTGTGTATGTATGTATGTATTTAGTGTGTGTATGTATGTATGTATTTAGTGTGTGTGTGTATGTATGTATTTAGTGTGTGTGTATATATGTATGTATGTATATATGTATGTATGTAGTGTGTGTATGTATGTATGTATTTAGTGTGTGTGTATATATATGCATGTATATATGTATGTATGTAGTGTGTGTGTATATATATATGTATTTAGTGTGTGTGTGTGTGTGGGCGTGTTTACATGAGCACGAGTGGAAGTCAGAGGATAACGTGGAGAGTGTACTTTCCTTCTACCATGTGAGTTTCCAGGATTGACCTCAAATTGTCAGACCTGATGGCCATTGCTTTTACCTCTGAGCCATCTAGAAGGCTTTATCCAGAAGGAAGTTTATTAAAACAAAAAACAAAAGTTAAAAAAATAAAAAAAACCAAAAACTAACAAACAAAAAACCCACCAAAAACTGGACTAACAGAAGGGAATGAATCAAAGAAATTTCACTCTTGAAAGTCACTTTCTCACCAAGCAATCAAATCCAAGTTTCCTCTAAGCTTCTTCTTTTCTGTTTACAAAGCTCACAGATAGGGCTGGAACCATGGCTCAGAGGTCAGAGATCAGAGGTCAGGTTCAGAGGTCAGGCTCAGAGGTCAGGCTCAGAGGTCAGAGGTCGGCCTTGGAGAGTTCTTGCCTGGTTCTTTACAAAATTCACAATAAGCTTGTACATTGCAGTTACCCTACTGCAATGAGGAACACAGAGATCTATTTATATGTGTGTGCACGTGTTGTGTGTGTGTTTGTTGTGCACACATTTGCGTACGAAGGCTGGAAGACAGTCTGTGGTGCTGGTCCCTAGTTGCCTCCCACCACTCTTTCCTCTCCTTTCTTTCTTGGTTTTTTTTTCATGACAGGGTTTCTCTGTGTAACCCACTATTATCCACGGAAGTGGTGGTTCCTGCCATGCCTGCCTTCCCCACCACATGGGACTAGAGCCCCTTAGAAACCCTAACCCAAACAAAGCCTTCCTCTCCCATTTGCCTGCCAGGTATCTTGGTCACAACAACACAACACAAAATGGATGCAGTCTGCGAGGATGAAATTCAGGCAAATCACCTTGGGAAATCTGCTGTGTAGAAGGGCTAGAAGTGGGTGTGCTGGCCAGGTTCGGGGCCTCTCTGGTGAAGAGCAGTGCTGTTGGTTGGTAGCGACTCTGAGAGGGTTCTAGACAGTGAACCTAAGGAAATGTGTCCAGTCCTGGGGATGACAGACTGCCACACCCTGGTCACTTTCCCATCCTGTCAGAGTGATTTCCATGAGTCACTGTCTCAGGATCAACTGGACAGTGAAATATTCATTCCAGTAGGAAACGTAAGGGGGACGAGAGGTGTCTTCAAATCTTCGGAGAGGAACCCACAGTTTCTGTAGCAGTTTCCCGTGTAGTCTGTCACTGGGTCCCACAGGTTCAGGAGCAAGAACAGGGCATCTCTAAGACACAGGACAGTGGAAGTGCAAGCCTTGGTGCCTATTCTTGCTTTCCAGAGGCCCTGTCCTTATTTTGAAAAAGTTACTACCTTTTTGTGTGTGTGTGTGTGTGTGTGTGTGTGTGTGTGTATATATGCATTTTGCCTTCACGTATGTCTGTGTACTGTCTGTGTGCAATGCCAGGGGAGGGCAGAGGAGGAAGCTGAATGTCCTGGAGCTGGTGTCAGATGCTTGTGAGTCTCTATGTGGGTGTTGGGTATCGAACCCAGGTCCTTTGGAAGGCAGTCAGTGCTCTTAACCATTGACCCAGGACCTGGATAGTCAAGAACTGGGAAAGGCGTGGCTCACACTAGCTAACAGGCGTGTCATCCCAGGAGGAGGACAGCCACTCTCCTGCATGTGAATCTGGGGAGGAAGAACAGAGCCAAAGGCAGAATTGACATCTTACTAAGAAACAGGACTTAGAAAGCTCTGCAAATGAATACGCTATCATGTGGCAACCGTTTGTTTGTACTTTAACAAATAAAGCTTGCCTGAAGATCAGAGTGGGCAGCTAGCCACTAGTTAGCCACAGAGGCCAGGCAGTGGTGGCACACGACTTTAATCCCAGCACCAGGGAGGCAGAGGCAGATGGATGTCTGTGAGGTCAAGGTCAACCTGGGCTACAGGTGATGGATCCAGTCTAAAAGAGAAACAGCTGGGCAGTGGTGGCTCACACCTTCAATCCCAGTACTTGGGAGTCATAAGCTTTTAATCCCAGCACTAGGGAGGTGGAGACAGAAGTGATATGGCTGAGCAGGGAGAGGAATATAAGGTGGGAAGAGACAGGAGTTCATTGCATTCGGTTAGAGGTTCATGGAGACAGCATTCAGTCTGAGGATTCGTAGGGACAGGGTTGCCCCTTTGGTCTGAGGATTCGGTAGAGGTAAGAACTAGTGGCTGGCTGCTCTGTGTCTCTGACCTTTTAGCATTAACCCCTACATCTGACTCAGGTTGTTACTACTAAGACCAATTAGAATTCTCACTACACTACCATTCCTTGACTGGAATCATGGACCGTTTAAGTGGAGAAAGGGAACGTCTCCTTTGTACATGTTTGCCCCTCTCCTTCTCTTCTTTTTATGGAGACAGGATTTCTCTGTGTAGCCCTGGTTGCTCTGGAACTTAATCTGTAGGCCAGGCAGGCCTTGAACTCAAAGATCCACCTGCATCTGCCTCACGAGTGCTAGGATTAAAGATGTGCACCACCACACCTGGCTCACTCTCGACTCTTGATTGTGGATAAGATGTAACCCGCTGCCTCAGAAACTGCTGCCTTGACTTCCCCACCACAATGGACTGTGCTCTTGAACTGCGAATATAACAAGCCCCTTTCAAACTGACTTCAGTCAGAGAATTTTATCACAGGACAAGAAGCTAAGATTATATACTCTCCGTTTCCCCGCCCCCTCCCACTCCCCACTCCCTACCCTCCTGCCCAAAGGAAGGAGCCTATGTGGGGAAGAAAGTAAATCTTGATAGATTTATTCTGCTGACCTTAAAAAGCACCTACTGTGACCTTGGCACCAGGGATTCTGAGATGAACTAGACTCCACCCTTTTCAAGGGAACTCCTGGTGAGCGTGTGGCCGGCAGAGACAAAGAGGCAAGAGGTAACCTACGGCAAGGGGTGGTAAGTTAATGCTGCTGGAGGGGAGAGGAGGGTACCGTCTCATGTGGGTCAGCCATGTTCTAGAACCTTCTAGATAGTTTCTTCTAAGTTGCCTCAGAGGATGCACACGTAACCTGCGGTTGTTCAGAAACGAAGGCTTGATAAAGTGAGAAACCTTATCGAGGTAGTCAGAGGAAGGCTTAACTACATAAAGTTCACGCCTTTGAGATGTCCACGCAGGCGTGGGCGAAGGGAGTTGACACTTCTGTTTTTATTTTAGCTATGAGTGGCTGCTGGGCCCAGCTCTCTTGTGCCCACCCAAAGGTGGTCGTGGGAACAGAAGAGCGAGACCAGCCTTGGGCTTTGGGCTAAGGCGAAGTGACACATTGCACAGTTCTAAGAAGCTAGGAGACACTGAGCCAGCTCTGTAGGGGACGAGGAGAGGCTGAGGAGAGAGTTGCCTGGATGGCGGGCCTGTGGCGTTAAGCAGACGGATGGACGGCAGTTTCTACGTATGTCCTGTGTGAGAGAAACAGAAGTGAAGGCACAGATCCTACAGGTCATTTAGTTCATCCTCCTGCCTCCATTTAAAACCTCTTAAAGCATGGCTGACAGAGAGCTGTTTGTCTGGCTGTATGAAGAACAGAAAAGCGTCCAGAGGTGCAATGCCCTGTGTGGAGGAGGGACCACCACTGGTGGTCTCGCCCATACACAATGAAGAGGCCCTGCTGGACTGGGTCTCATGTCCTCAGCCCCCAATGAGGCCTGTGGCTGAGTGGGGGTGGGCAGAGAAACTGAGACCAGACGCCTTGTCGCCTGAGCCAAGGGCACTCTGGGGATTAACTCCAAAGTAGTTTCCTACCTTTGGATAATTATTGTGTTGGAAATGAAACCTTTGGTGTTCCTTGGCCTCATTTTGACACCTGCCATCCCTCCTTTCCCTTGTTGGAGTCCTATAGTAATGTCATTAAAAGCCCTGGAAAATGTCAGCTGAAACCAAGGTTTCTGTCGGTTATAACCCATGAAAAATGTATTGGATTTAATATGTTTGGTTTGGGAAATCAGTTTTTGTCCACTATAACCAATTGTCTATAATAACCATGTCTGTTGTAAGTGGTGTGCACTGTAATAACCCTCATATAAAGGGTAAAATGAAAGACAACCATTTCAGATAGTAGCCGCAGCCGTATCAATATAGATCACTGCCTAACGTACATCAGATGATTGATGGCTATTTTTAAGGCTTTTTCAATTCAGTGCCAGTGCCATCTAACGGCAGTAAAGCACAGAGTATTTGCTGATACCCTTCCTGATAAACCGTCTGGTTGCAAGAAAGAACAGTGTAAGAATTGAAAAGACACCAGAAGCCATTTCTTGAATTGAAATGATCCATCCCCAGTGTCCAGGCGGGAGGACAGGCCTCAGAGCAGAAGGTGGGAACTTGCTGGGATACACGGAACAGGCTCTGGAAGGACACGCCCTCCTGGCCAGGGCGAGGCTGTTTGCTTCTGGGGACGAGAATCAGGAGATGCAACCGGAAGCAGAGGGAGAATCTGACCTCCTTGTGGAGGCAGACCCTTGCACAGCTGTGAGATCTTAGCGCTGGCGGATACATTGAATCCTCAGATGAGCCCCACGGGGTGAGCGTGTGGTCAGTCTCCTGCCTTGTAGAGAAGCAGAGGAACCTAGCTATGACACGTAGGGACAGGGCTGAGACTAAAACCTCACACTCTGGCTCTGGATTGTCAGCTCTACCTTACCCACTGCGGTGACACAACATACGTGGTCACTTGAGCACGTTTTCTCCGAGTATACGTAGGCAGCTTATGGAGCTCTTTGTAGCTGACGTCTGCACCCACAAGCACCTTCTGGAAACTTCTTCCGAGCCCTGCTTCGCTTGTGGTTCCTTCCTTTCCCCAGGAATGTGCCCCCAAACATGTTCCGACCAGGCTGTCCTTTTCTCCCTCTCCTCCCCACACAAGAGCCCACTTCTCTTCCCAGCTCACTGGATACCCGCTTTAAACACTTATTTCCATAATTATCATTTTTTTGGTATTAGTCCCTCAGTGTTGACAATAAACTTCTGGAGCAGAGAACATTTGTTATGGCTGTGCCCACAGCGGTAGCCCAGGAATGAGCCAAGTGTACAGTAGGCTTCAAGGGTTGTTGAAGGACAAGGAAAATGAAAAAAAAAACCCTGGTATTTTCTATCTTTCTTGCCCTTTACTAGAGACGAGAAACATAATACATCTTTTCCTTAAAATATCCATGTTTTGGTTAAGGAAACAAAATTCCACCAGCGCCAGGACCCTCCAATATGAACTCTATGCCACTAGGAGAAGTCTTGCTTCCCTCCTCCATGTGGGCTTGCCTTGGGAGCACACGCAGGTACTCACAGTTAGGACATGCGCTCGTCTTAGGTAAATTGAACCAAGCGTGGAGAACTCACAGGTGACAACCAGCTTCCCAGAGACTGCGGGGGTGAAAACGGTATCCACACAGTCCCTAGAAGTCCTCCAATGGGCTGTGAGTATAGAAAGAGAACCTTTGATCCCGGCTATCAAAGGGTGCAGAACGATCAAGAAGAATTAAAACTGATGGCGTGCCAGATGCCACCTGCAACAGAAGGTCATTACTTCCCCTCGTTAAAACGGCCTCAGTTCTGGGGCCCGATCTGAGGCTTAATTGAAATGTTTCAAATAGTGGATTATAACGAAGATGAGGCATCCCCTGCCCATTTCGTGACCTCTGCTCAGAAAGGCAGATTGGTAATAAGGTAAAAAGAAAGAAAGGAAGAAAAAAAATCTAAGCGATTGCCTGGAGACAGTCAAGGCCTCATGATAGGAATCTATGCAGCTCTCTGTAAGGAGGACTCTCCAGGGAGCACACAGAACAGGGGTGAAGTGTGAAGGCTGAAGACCATGGCCTTGGAGTTCCAGCCACTCCCCTGGAGTCTACCTCTCTGCCACTATTCCTATGACCTCTCTCTTCCCAAGAACGAATACAGGGACACCGGGCAAGGCTCTTCCCCGGGGATCATAATTGTCCGTTGTTGTAAACGGCATTCTTGTGGTGCAGAGGGTTTATTGCTCTGGCATACTTCTTTCGAAATCTTTCTATCTAACTTGAGTAACCATGTGTGGCCTGCTTGATAGAGGGGGCCGAGGACGGCCCTCGGGTCTGTAGAGGATAGAGACTGCACTAGGAGAGGAATCTGCCAGGAGATAGCTCAACTCTGATGCTATCAATTTTTCTATATCCTGGAAAAAAATCACAATGCCTCTTCCATTTATGCTTTGCAGACGATAATAAATCGCAAGTCATATTCCCCCAGAGGTTTGAATGCCTTCGGGCTCTCTTCCCCTTTTTGGTATGATTATCTGCTCTGGCAATGAAGCCCGTGTCTGAAGTCTTGTGATTATCTCAACCTCCAGCTGGTTTGTTGTGAAAAATCTCCATTTGGGGCATGCTGTTGTAGCAGGTGACACGAAAGCCTGGCAGAATTTTCTGGATGGCACAGCCATTCTGGCTTTGGACTAACTGGTCCTAACCAGGTCTGAGTCTCTTAAATGATTGCTTAGTGTCTAGAACTTTCCACGGCCTCGCTGAGTGAAGTATGACCCATTGCCTCAGAATCACAGGGCGTGCTTGGTCAAGATGCAAAGTCTTGGGCAGTAGCGAGATGACTGAGTGGGCAGAGCACTTGTGCAAGCATGAAGCGATGACTTTAGATCCCTGGCACCCACCTGAAAGCTGGCTGTGGTGGCAAGTGTAACTCTGCAGTGCGGTTGAGGAGAGGTTCAGAGATCCCTGGTGCTCATTGGCTAGCCAGTTATCCGGATTGCTGTGCTCCAGGTTCAATGAGAAACCCTGTAGAAAGCAGCCGTGCCGTGGAATCAACCTTTTTTGTGCACTGTGAAGATTTGTCAGTTCGGTGGGATGCTCACCTTCAAGCTGCCTTCTCTCGTTTCCCAGGTGATCACGTTCTCCATCCTCACTCTGCGTCTCTACTGCCCAATTACATCCCATTGCTACAATTCCTCCCCAAGGGAAGATAGAAGCAACGCCTACCCCTTCTCCTAAGGTCCCAGTGGCAAAGTGGGACACAATTCCCCGAAGTTCACTCTGGGGGAACCATTGAGTATATTTGGTTTCCACACACAGAGGGTTACTTCTAGCGGTATGGTGCTTCTTCCTCCAGCAGGCGGTACATGGATAACCTTTATCAAGAAGGGTGAGGAATTCTCCTTAGCGGTATTGTCTTCTGGCCCTATGTGCTCTAAACCCGTGGATACCCAGGTGTGTGTGTGTGTGGGGGGGGGGGTCTCGTGACCCTTCCCACCCCTCCATGAGGGATATAAACAGTAAAAACAAAAACAAAAACAAAAACAAAAAACCCAACTGGGATGATTGTTTTGAAGGAAGGTGCAGCTGAACTCCCCCAAGATGGTGGTTGCTTGGCTCAGAGGACAATTACTCTTCCTGCAACCATCACGGTATCCTCGAATGTGGTACGCACGTCTATCTGCCTTGTATACTTCCTCTCTCTCATCAGCTAAACATGAGGGTTTTGCTGTCAAATATGGTGACTAACTCAAGTCAGTGTCTTCAGTGTCTGCCTTCCACAAATGCCTGCGAGACAACTGAATGCGTGGCCTTCCACCGTAGGCTGTGATGCATTTTGTTCTTTGAAAGAGTGCTGTGGGTAGGGCTCCTTGGTAGCAAGCAACAGAGACAAACTAAGTTATGCAAAAGGGAGAGGATTAGTTGTTTGGGTTCCGGTGTGTCCCATGAAGGTAGGAATGCATCCAGGATCTAGGATGAGAATAGAACTTAAAACTGAAAAAAGATCAAGAGACATTGGGATCTGTTTCTGCTCCCAGGCATCCATCTGCTTTTCTCTTTACTCTTAATATTCTTTCCCTCCCTGCTTTCCCTGGTTTTCTTGCTTGTCCTCTCAGGTCACCTGAAGAAATCGTATGTGTACAGATGCACTTAGAATCTGACACACCCATTCGAGGACAGAATGTGGTTGGCCCAACTAGGGTCAAGTGTCAGCCCATGGACTAATCTTTATCTAGAAATAATACCAGAAATTTCCAGATAATGAAGCTAGTATAGACCCTCCCAAATGTGGGCACTATGATGACAAGATTGGTGAAAAATTTAAATGCCAAACAGTTGATGAATTTAAGTGATTAAACTCTACATAACCAAGAGTGACTCTTCAACCACATGTAACAATGGATTTTATTAAACGGCATTCCTTTAAAATTAATTTCCATAGGCTTGTGGGAGTCTTTGTGATTTTAATGTTGTCCATTGTGTGTCCTTAAGCCCTTGATAATTACCTCTTAATATTTTCCTAGAAAAGTACGCTGTAATATGTCACATAAGACCTATATTGCTTGATTATTTTATATGAAGTATAGCAACTGGGTGTCTGGTTTTCCAGGATTTCCCAATTCTGCTTGCAGTTAACGACTCATAGCAAAACCTTAGTCTAGTCAGACCACTGGAGAGACTGGTTGGGATAGAATAAAAAGCAAAGGCCAGATTGCCTCCCTGGATATCAATACATTTACAAAGGAAAAATGTTCCGCTATCAACAAATTATTTTTTCCTTTTCTTTCCAAATCTGCTTCTCTAGGGACCACCACATAGTGAGTTTAAAAGGTGGCTGTTTCACTCAGTTTTTGGTGTCTGGGGGTTAGGGATTGAGGGTGCGACAGCAGTGACAGATGGAATTTCAGAAGAATGAGGAACAAATCTGAAAGTCCTTGGAGCTGTGTTGGACAGTCTCCCAACTAGTGAAAATGTTGCTTTGCAGGAAGAAGGGCCAGGAATGAACTTAGCTGGAGCTGTCTATTGAGATGTACCCCCTTGGAAGTCAGCTTCCCTATAGCTTGCCAGATATAAATATGGATTATGTATCTTTAATGTCTGTTATTTTGGATTTTTCTCAGTGGATATTGGTATATGCATTCAAATCCCATATTCATCTTATCACCATCACTTCAGTTTAACACTTATTTCTAGAATTATCTAATTGATGTCTGCCTCTCCTACTGGACTGCAAACTCCATGAAGAAGGGACTAGGTGGATTTAGGTCGCCATTGTGGTCTCAGTGTCTAGTTGAGAGTCTGGAACTCAATGAGTGTTTGTTGGGTAAACAGATGGATGAGTCAGGAGCTGGTCAGTGATGGTGTGCTCCGGAAGGGAGGCATGGTGGGCGGGGGCTGGGCACTGGGCACCAGAAACAATGTGTTTAGTTTTTTTTTTTGAGCCAGAAAGGCTTTGAGTCCTGCCTTTTCTACCAATTGAGGACTTATTTCTGATCATTTCACTACCTATTTTTAGTTTCCTTTCCTAACTCTTAAAAGGGAAAGAGCACCTATTCCAAAAATCAGTGAAGAATGAATGAGAGAAGATAAACAACAACTGATTTACACAAAATGCTGACTGCTAAGCCTGGGAGGACTGTGAGTCCAAGGTCAGCCTGAGCCACTTAGCAAGACTCTGTCTCAAATATCCTCCTGCCTTCCTTTTCCCTTCCTAGCCACCTCCCGTGTGTGTGTGTGTGTGTGTGTGTGTGTGTGTGTGTGTGTGTGTGTTTGTGTGCAGTTGTTCCTTCCCATTGGACATATCCATAGCTGTCTTGAGTCCAAGCACCTGTGACTGGGCTTATTAACATTCTATTATTGAAGGACGGAGTAGAAGTGGGGAGACTCATTAGGCCCCTCCTTTCTCTGAGATCACATAAGAGGTAAACAATGGCCTGGGACTTGGGACTCGGTAGGAATGTAGTTGCCCAGGGAACTTTAGTGGTGTATTTCTTCACGAGTCCTGCATGCTGTACTTAACACTCTTCCCTGGACCAGTTGCCCCTAAGTGGCCTAGACGACTGCCAGGTGATAAAACTGCGTATGAGTCATCATGTTTCTGGAGTTAACCTCAAAAAACCCAATGTTTCACCAAACTGGACTGAGATGGGACCCTTTCTTTGGTCTGTATATTTTCTGCCCTGAGTACTGCACTCAGGGAAAATCATGTGACATATATTTATACATATATTCATATATATATCATATTTATATATTCATATATATTTATATATATCCATATATTTATATGTGTTATGTACACACATGTAAATGTAAATGTAACACATGTAATGTAGGGCTAGCATATCATGTTGTTTGATGCATATATAATACTATATATTTACTCTTTTTGACAAATGTATCAATTTTATAGCCAGAAATTAGTTTATTGAGAGTCATCCAATGAGTCTTGTCTTATGGATGAGGCAAAAGGGATGAGGAAAGTGTGATTTGTTTTTGGTAGGAATCACCCCTCTGTGTAGGAAAATTATGAATTATGATGTAATTTTGTCAATAATATTTTGAGTATTTAATATACAACCACTTCACTAATATATCCTATGTTTGTCTAATCTTTATATGACCCATGGAGCAGGTTATGTAAAAATAGCACAATTTCATAGCTGAGGAAACCAGTCAAAGAGAGATGATGGTGGCTAGCTTCTCACTGGGAGATGAGCTTCTTCCTGGAGGGCACAGGGGGACGAGGCACAGGGGGACGAGGCACACAAGACTTGGAACTTCAGCTTGACTCTGCCCCCGGAGCTGCATAGACAGGATGGAGTTGAGGGGAACAGGTTGTAGTTTTGTGAAGACAAAACTGTGATATTTTAATAAGGCCAATTTTTGGTGAAATTACTGTAGTTTCCAGAGAGAGAAACAAAACCCTTGAGGGTTTTATAACTGGCATTTCTAGTTCTTGTGTGGGTTTTGCTTCCTCTTAAAGACAAGGAGTGTTTATTATCGTGTAGTTCCTAGCGCAAGACATTTTAAAATGTGAAATTCATAATTTCGTTGCCATATTTAGTGCAAAATACAAATAGGCCTTGATTGTAAGGTAAGAGGTGTGTTGCTTTTAAGTGTCAGCTGTTGCCACAGCCTGGCGACTGCAGTCACTGGGTTCCTTACCCATGGAAGGGCGAATTCCTGCATTTCTGCCTTGCTTTTTTCTCCCTTCTTTCTTTTTTCTCCCATTTCTTTTCTTCCTGCATTTTATTCACTAAATATGTGTAAAGCTGGTGCCAGGAGCAGCTAAGGGCATGCCTGCCCCTTGGGCCGTCTCTCAAGGGTGCAGTGTCTTGGTCACAGTAGCAATGAATCTCTGCTTGTTCAGTCATCCAATGGCTGTACTAGAATCCACTTATTTTGACAGTTAGTGACAGGGCGGGGTGGGGATGGGGAGCAAAGGGCGTGGAAGACAAGGGGGACTGTAATGGACAAAGAATGAGATGAGAACGATGTCCATTTTACTTACTCCTATTTTTATTTTTTAGAATAGTTTATTAGCACACATTAATTACACATAGCAGGTTTGTTATGATGTATGTTTTCATGCATGTGCATAATGTGTTTTTACCACGTGTACTTCCTGTTACCCTCTCTTGTCTCTCCCCTATTCCTGTTGATCCTTTTTCTTCCCAACTAGTCCCTTTCTACTTCCTTCCATTTCCCAGGACATATACATCTTACCAGTGCCTACGTCCCTGAATAAGATGTCTGTCCTTCACCCATCAACTGTTATTCACAGCAATTCTGCATTGTGGATCCTTCTACTATTACTTTGTGCCATGTGATCGTATGAGGAAACTGTGTGAGGCACAGAGATTTAAGATTTCTACAAGAGGCCTGAGCAACCTATGGGGTCCTGAACAGTGGATCAGTGTTTATCCCTCGAATACTAACAGACATTGTGTGTCCATAACACAAAGAGGGTTGCTCTCTCAGCCTGGACTCTTAGGGGAGTGCCTGGACCCTATCCTGAGTGAAATGACAGACTCTAGATATCCCCTATGTGGAAGGAATTGGCAATAGGGTGGGAGGATGGGGGTGATAGGGTGATGCAGGAGGAGGGGAGGGGGGAGAGGGAACTGGGATTGACATGTAAAACAAGCTATTTAAAATTAAAATAAAAAAGATTTCTACAAGGCAGCCCAGGTAACAAGTGTTTGCAGGGAGAGAGTTGAGCAGGAAATCTGACTTCAGAACCTGAGCTTGTAACCCTACTATGTGCGTGTATGGGGTACCATATCCCAGAGCACAGAGAACATGCTGATCCCTTCTCAGAGAGAGTCTTAGGAAGCAGGCAACACTGGGAAAGCAAACCATCTTGGAATACAGCTGTTAGCCTGGCCCGGGTCTCTGACTCTGCTAATTCTTAGCCCTCCACTCCCATGCTGGAGTTGATGTGTTGCAATTCACCTGTCCCTCCATCCTGGAAGCAGACAGGTTCATTACCCCCCACCCCCAGCCTTTGATTTGGGAGAGTAATGTGCAGAGGTGGATTTTGGTGTCTTCTTCCTGCCTGGTTCTCTGGCTGTATTTGTAGTCATGTTTGTGCATTAATATTTTATACTTAGCTAAATTGTGCACATTGCATTTAAGTCCAGGTTTGCCTTGTTTAAAAAACATCCAAATTGGGATTAAGTATTCAAGCGGTAATCTCTTTCCAGGACGTCTGTCTATTAGATTTGCACAACATTAAGAGGGTTATTGAAATACTGTAACTTTAATATTTTTTATCCTTTAGATTGAAATGACTTTTAAATGAATTTCAAAATTGGAAAGGACATTGGACAGATACCAAACACCAGAGCAGCCTGCATTAGTTTTTAGGCCAGTTCTGGTGGAGCCTACATCTGTGTCGGCTCCCCCCCCCACTCCCCCCTCATGCAACAATATGATTTGTGTTCTGCACAGGACAGTAAATTCCCTTGGCGTGTCTGATCTCCCCCTTCTTCCTGTTGGTAGTAGTGCTCCATGCTGACACATTTTCCCCTTCTCTGTCCCTTTGGGCTGCCAGAGAATTCCGTGCTGACAAATCTTGAGTATCCCCAGGAATGGAGCAGGGTGGGGTAAGTGGGGTGAGGTTAGGGTGTGTGATGGCCCTTGCATGTTTGTATTTAATTGGGGAGAGTACAGCTCTAGTTAGTATTCTGCAAATATTGAATATGAATAATCAGATAAGACACATACTAGTATAAAGAAACCAATAAATTTTATTTTGTGAGGCATTAAAATAAAATTTAGATAAAAATTTAAAATCATAGCATATTCCAAATAACCGTTTGATAGCTACAAATAAATCTATTTTAGAGATATGCAAGCACAAATTATGAAATGCCAGGGAAAGTTGATTTAGGCTGCTTTTTCTCTAATATAAATAATGCAGAGTGCCGCAAATATTCAAGTACACTTAACTGAACATAATTAAAATATTGGAATATATTTTAAAAATAAATAATTAAGCAGTTAGAAGTATCTGCAGTACTAATTCACAGCGATAGTTACATGGTGATTAGATTTCGCAGTTCACCCTGCACTTTTGCTTTAGAATGCAATGATAAAATTTGCATTTAATAAAAATTACTATTCTGTAATATTTGAGGAGATGGGCAGGGTCTGTGTCAAGTGCCGAACACTATCTTTGTGTCTCTGATGCACCAACAGATGGATGGAGAGCAGACATTCCCAGCTGAGTTGAGCCGCTGGCCTTCTGAGACACTCTTCGACCTGTGACCATGCTTGTTAACACCATGTCCAGGGAGTTACCTTCTTTTTCCTTTCTAGATGGTGCACTCCTTGAGGACAGAGACCCGGATGTCTTTGTATATTCATGCTGAGAACAATGTTAGAGGGTAGTGGCAGGGTTTAGCTAATGAACAAAGGTGCGGGTGTCCACCCTGGTGTCCTGTACTGAGTGAGTACCATATGTGTGTGCTCCAGGCTTTGCTCACCAGCCTCCGAGCCCCTCCTCCCAGCACTCTCTTAGACTGGGGTTGCTGACTTACCTCTTTTAGTCTTTGTTCCAGTGTCGCCTCTTCTAGGATGTGTTGTTTGCTATTCTAAATAAAGTTATACCCAAATCACATCCACTCTATCCACCCAAAGCACCATAGGAAAGCCTATGCAACTGTCCTTTATTGACTTGCATTTTTATTTTTACTTAAATCGTCTTTCTCGATAGAGAAAAAAGATAAAAAATTAAAAAAGGCCAGCTCCCTCGAAGTAAAGAATTTGTTTTTCTCACTGCTGTGTCCCCAGTCAAGCGTAGGCTCAATGAATGGAAAAATGAGTTGAATTGAAGATGGGGAATAAGAGTCCCAGGAGTAGAAGGAAAGGGATGCGACTGTAGGGTGGGCTCAGTGTTTTGGGGTCCACAGGATAAAGTTAGCCACACATGTTATCCTCCCCCAGTCGCCATCAGTGGTTCCTGAGTGGAGATGGAAACTGGACATTCTCATTTCCTTTACATGCATGTGCTGTGTTCTACTGGCTCTGATCTCACTTGGAAACCTGAGTCTGCTCAGAGGCCATAGCCCAGAGGGACAATATTTAATTTGTCTATGTGGTCTAATGGAGGTTATAACCCTCCTGGGGACTCATGTCCCTCACATCTTCTCTCAGACGTCCATCATGGGGCCCTTCTCCACAAGCATGACCCCATAAAGCCCTGAACCTCACCATGACATCACTGCTGCCCCCACTTCAAAGATCCAGGAGCACCAAAGCCTGTGGAAAATTCCTTGGGCAACAGAGTAGACTGAAGATTGTAGCAAATTCTGGTCAGTTTCTCTTTTGAGAGGTGTTGCCACAGTGTAGGCTGGTTTCATGACCAGCCTTGGCTAACAGAATGAGCATGCAATCCCAGCCTGAGGTCTAACCTCTCAGAGAATCGTGTCTGTGTCCACTCCCTTGAAGGCTTGAGCTGCCATCTGAGATGTGTGGCAGTACTGCTAGAAAGGGCCTGAAAAATCGAAAAGAAGAGGAAGTGGGAGGGGGGAGGAGGAGAGAGATGAAGAGGGAGAAAGGGATTGAAGGGACTCTGGCCAGCTCCAGGTGGTGAGCATGGCTCCAGCAGGCCTTGTCCTTCTCCCCGAGTCCCTCTTCCTCGCTAAAAACTCTCACGTTACATTCCTAAAGCTAGCCACCATGGTATATTCCCTTGTCTGGTAACTTCCTATTCCTGAGGCTGACTACCAAGGTCCAGCTATTGAACTATTAAAGTCTAGTAATCAAAATCCCCCTTTGGCTGCCCTAATTAACATGCTCAATTAAATTAAACACCTCATCCTAACACAGGGTTGCCCGCTTCACCTTTCTAAACTCCCATTTTCCTATAGGCCATGTCTCCCCTCTCTATCCAGAGGCAGTCACACCCTGCCCCCTTTTCTCTTGTCCCCTTCTCCTTCTCTTATTCCTGTATTTGTCTCTTATTCCCTGCCCTCTGTCCCTCTGGAACAAACACATCTCCTGTGTGATGAGAACTTGGTCTTGGAGGTCCCGAGCGGCTATTTTTCCTTTTAGGGGCGGCCTTTGGCACAAGAATATGGCCCTGTCCACTCACTAATGTGCGCTTTTTCATTGATCAAGGACACTATTTCTGCCTCAGAGAATACAAATGATATTTTTCAATTTGTTAGTTTTCGTCATCAATTTGACAGCACCTAGAACTGCCTGAAAGGAGAGTCTCAGTGAAGGATTATCTGTGTTGTGTCGGCCTGTGGGTACATCTGTTGGATACCGTGTTAAGTTAATCACTATGAGAGGACCCAGCCCAGTGCGGGTGGCACTCTCCCTCAGGAAGGCGCTCTTGATCTGAAGGTGGAGAAGTCAGGCTGAGCATAAGCGAGCCCGCGTGTGCACACACGCTTGTTTCTCTCTGCTCTTGAATGGGATGGGACTGACTACGTCAAGTTCCTGCCACCTGGAGCCCTCTGACATAGTGGACTGTGATCTGGAATTGTAAGCTAAAACAAGCATCACCACAATTGTACTTCATCACACAACAAAAACGAAACTAGGATATACCTTCAGTCTTACTGTGCAACGGACATGGCAATATTAAAGAAGACGGCCGTATCCCCAGGAGAATGAAACGACTCCTGGATATAGATCAGGATCTCGTTTTCAACAAAGTCAATGCTACTTAAATGCGACACGATCACACAGAAACAGAATATTTCCGAAACAGAGTCCTTTCTCTGTAGTTACGGGGGAATGTGAAATACCAAGAGGGGAAATCACCATAAAATATTACAAGTTTAGTGAAAAATATCACAAGTGTTTTTCATTTAAAAAGCATATTTTTGTTTTTCAGGCTCAAACTCCTGGTCTGTGCATGACAGGTACGTGTTGTACCATTGAGCTATAGTTTCAGCTAAAACTTTTAACAAGACAAATAATAATGGCAAGAACGGTGAGGGCACAGAAAAAGAAAAGAAAAGAAAAATCTTAAGCAAAAGAACTAATTGCAAAAGGCCTGAATAGTGGATAACTATAAACTGGATACTTTAAAGCATGTTTGGCATGTGTGCGTGATACAGTGTAATGCCCCCGTCTAAGATGACTTTAGATTCTAGGACCACTTTGACTTTGGATTCATAGCTGAGATTTGAGCTGCTAGGTTAACAACCAGAGCTCCATTGTTTGCTTCCACATGTTGATGAATTGAATTTGTAGCTGCTTGGTGATAGTGACTGATGAAAGCCTAAGGTTGTGTCATCAGGCTCTCACCTTCTCATTCCCTTGCCTGGAGGAAGACTGAGAACCTTTTCTCCCACCTGAGAGGTAATAGGAGTGAGCTGGACTCCTAGGACATGCTACTCAATCCTGTGGAACCTCATCTGAGCATGTGTAACATCCAGTAACATGTCTGTATGACAGTGAGGCGGTGCCTGCTCTGCAACAAAAGGCATTCATGACGGGGGTCTGCCTGGGGAAGTATCCTCTGGCTGATGAAGGGGAGCACTGGGTAGAGGTTGGATGTGAAGAGTGACCTGGTCTTCTAAGAACACTGCTGCCCAGTTCCAGCTGACTGCCAGGTCAGTGATGGAAAGGTCCATGTTAGTGCTAAAGTGGACAATTCCAATTCAGTAGAGTGACCAATACTTATAAAAAGCACAGGTTTCCAAAGACATGACTCTTTAATTGCAAGGGCAGCGGTTTTAAACAATTTTCTTTAAGTTAGAAAAGCAATATAAATATAAAATAATAGTTTAAAAAGCACACTGTAAGGTGACAACTCAACTCTAGTCAATCACTATGGCATTTCTTTCTTCCGGTCTCATCATTCTGAGCTTTGTAGTTATCCCTACTGACTTGCCAACTTTGGACTCCTTGCTATGAAGCATGATATATTTAGTATAAATGCAGTGTTGTTCATTTTCCATCGTCCACTCAACTCTCAGGTTTTTATCTATTCTTTTACAGTTACATACACAGACACACAGACACACACACACACACACAGATACACAGACACATACAGACACACACACACACATACACAGACACACACACACACACACACAGAGTTCTTCGATGAGGGTCCCCATTATCCTTTCCATTGAATCACTTCTTCCCAAGTCTCCCCACCTGCTTTTATTCACTCCTCCTCCTCCTCCTCCTCCTCCTCCTCCTCCTCCTCCTCTTCCTCCTCCTCCTCCTCCTCCTTCTTTTTTTGTGATCCACTGCATCTAATCACAGTTACCTTCATGATCACGGATGATGGATTATTTGCTTGAGTCAGGGCAATATGCCAGTGGCTACAACTGCCCCAGAGGAGTGTGACTTCCTCTCCTACCACAACCTTTGACTCTTTATAGCTCCTCTGACATGACTGAAGCCTATGAGCACCCCTCAACCAACCGTGATAGAATGTTGATGGGCCTAGTACATCAACTGTGAGTTCCTGGTGCAGTAGCATGTCACAAACAGAAGTTTTACAGCACTCTTTCCCACCCTCTAGCTCTTACATTCTTTCCGCTCTAGCTTTTGTGTTGTTCTCCGAACCTTAGAGGGATGATATTAATATCCCATTTAGGGTTGAGCACTCATTGAGAAATTCTGCGTTTCTATATTGATCGTCACCCACCATAAACAGAAACCTTCAAGCAGACCGCAGAGAAACACTGATTTATGGGTAGAAATATAAATATTTAGAGGGCAGTTTGATACCATGCCTACTTAGCAAAACAAGAGTAGTAGGTTCTCCCCTATGGCCTATGATCTCTCTAGATATGAACTTTGAATAGATTTATAGTGCTCATAGTATGAGGTATGTGTTCATTCTGAGTAGACCTAAAATCTTATCAGAACGCACTTGGTTACCCCTATTATGGCCATGCCACTGTTGTATTGGTGAACATCGCTTATGCGATAGAATGATATTATGGTTTTCTGGTTGTAGAGTTGGGTAAGACCATTGATAAGTTTTTTTGTCTTGCAGCCTGCATGTATTACACTTCAACAATAGTCTTATCATCTAGTTCTAGTGGATGTCAGTCAAAGAAAAATGACAAGAACTTCTTGTTTTGAGAGCCTTGTTTTGGGGCCTCCCTTTCTGTTGCTGTGAAGATCGTGACCCAAACAACTCTTGTAAAGGAAAACATTTAATTGGGGTGGCTTGCCTGAAGTTCAGAGGTTCAGCTCATTATATATATGCTGGGACATGGTAGCGTGCAGGCAGACATGGTGTTGGAGAAGTAGATGAGAATCCCACATCTCGTAGGCAAACAGAAGTGATCCTCCTACACTGGGAGGCATCTTGAGCATATATGAAACCTCAAAGCCCACCTCCACAGTGACACACTTCTGCAACAAGACCACACCTACACCAACAAGGCCATATCTCCTAATACACCCTCTAGGGGCCATTTTCTTTCAAACCACCACACCGACCAATTGCTGATACGGAGGGTACCTCATAACTGATATTTGGATTTTTGTGGTTGTTGTTAGTAATATTGCTTCTGGAAACATCATTATGCATCCACACAGGCAATTTTCCTTCAAACTGTTTTTAAAGTTATTTTTAAAAGTTTTGTTTGTTACATTTATTGTGTATGTGTGTATGTGTCCTAAGGCATGCACATGAATATGAAGGTCAGAGGACAATTTGTGAGATTAGTTGTCTTCTACCAATTCTGGTCACTGAACTCAGGTTGCCAGCCTTCGTGGCAAATACCCTTACCTACTGAGCTATCTCACTGACCCTAGCATATCTTTTAGTTTTCTTATAAATTCCCATTTTTATACACGTTTTGAATTGATTAGCCCTCCACCCCACCTTCTCACCCTCCTCATAACCCACCCCAATCCATGCTTGAACCCTTCCATCCCCAGTATTTCCCTTCTACTTCATTACCACCTATACTGTACTTGCTTAAGGAACCACCACCTCCCAGGACCCCTTCGTGGCTTCCTGGCCTCTGTAAGCATTCTAACTTAAAGACGAAAGTCTAAGAGTCTCAAGCTAGGATCTACAGCTGAGTGAGAACATGCAATATTTGTCTTTTTGGGACCGAGTTACTCCACCCATTACAGTATTTTCTAGTTCATCATTTACATGTAAATTTCATAATTTCATTTCTCTTTACAACTGAATAAAATTCTGTTGTGCATGTATATCACCTCATTCTTAAGTTTTATGAGTTCGGTAAGGCTATTCCATGGAATATATATTATGGCTTGGCTCTTAGACACCTCCCAAAGACTCTTGTGTTGAAGCTTAATCTCCAGAAGATGGTGCTATTGAAAGGTGGTAGAACTTTGGAAGCAAGTTAAGCATGGGGCTGGTCCCTGAAGAGGATAATGGGATTCTGGCTTTTTTTTTTTAACTTCCTGGTCATCATGAAGTGAGCCGTTTTGTTCAACCACAAGTTCCCTACCAGGACGCTATGCCCCCATATCTCCCAAACAGTAGTCCTTACCCTCTGTGGAATAAGGCATCTGAACCCATGAACCCAAACAGTCTTTCATTTAAATTTGTTAATCTTAGTATTTTCTCACACTAATAAGAAATAACCCAATATATTTACAATTTTAAGCATATACATTCAAATTTCTTAATGACTTACTGGAATTAGATTTGCATTTACTTTCTGCTATGAATAGTTAATTCACTTATACTTTTTTGTAGCTCTTCTTGTTTTCTTTCAGATTAGATTAGATTAATTACATAATTTTTATGCTGCAAAAGTTTACATTTACATTTTCTTTTGTAATTTATATTCTGTGTATTTAGTTCTTTGATTGAAATTTAAAAGTAGTCCTATGCTTGTGCTAATAATAATGACCTCACCATTGCGCTGGCTAGTTTATGTCAACTTGACAAAAGCTGGGATCGCTGAAGAGGGGGAGGCTCAATTGTGAAGATACCTCCTTAAGATCAGGCTGCAGGTGACACTGTAGGGCAATTTCTTAGTGATTGATGGGGAGGACCCAGCCCACTACAGGTGGGGCCACTTCTGGGCAGGTGGTCCTCGGTTCTATGAGAGAGCAGACTGAGCAAGCCGAGGAGAACAAGCTAAGCCAGTAAGCAGCACCCCTCAGTGGCTTCTACTTCCAGCTTCCTGCCCTGTTTGAGTTCCTGTCCTGACTTCCTTCAGCGATTGACAGTGATATGGAAGCGTAAGCCAATAAACCCTTTTCTCCCAAGTGCTTTGGTCATGGTGTTTCACCACAGCCACAGCAGCCCTAACTAAGACAGCTGGGACCGGGACAGTGGGGTATTGCTGTGACAGACCTGGCCATGTTGGTTTTGGGGGGACAGTGGAAGGACTTTGGGACTTTGGCTAGAAGAGTCATTGTGTGTTGAGAGTTCAGTGAGCTGTTCTGTAGGAGTTTGGGAGATAAGAAAGTTGAGACCAGTGCACATCAGTGTAAGGGTGTTGGATCTTTTGGAACTGGAGTTACAGACAGTTGTGAGCTGCCATGAGGGCTCTAAGAATTGAACCTGGGTCCTCTGGAAGAGCAGCCAGTGCTCTTAACTGCTGAGCCATCTCTCTAGCTCCCAACTTCGAAAAATTAAGTGTTTGAATTTTTAAAGATTGTGGGACCTTTAAAATTTGGAATATTTTATATTGTGATGCTCATATTAATATTAGATATTGGTGAATGAATAAAAAAGGCAAGGTTGTGGCTTAACAGTGATGTGTTTATGTGTCAAGTTGACAAGAGGACAGTTGTCCTCTCTAATTTATGTCAATTTGACACAAGTCAGTCATTGGAAAACAGAGAGGCTCAATTGAGAAAATGCCTCCACACGACTGGGCTGTAGGAAAGTCTGTAGGGCAACTTCTTAGTGATTGATGGGGGAGGGCCCCGTCCACTACAATGGGGGCCATCTCTGAGCAGATGTTCTTGGATTTTATAAGAAAGCAAGCTGAGCAAACTATGAGGTACAAGCGAGTAAGCAGGGCTTCTCAATGGCTTGAGCATCAGCTCCTGCCTCCAGGTTCCTGCCCTGTTTGAGTTCCTATCCTACTTCCTTCAGTGATGAACAGTGATGTGCAAGCATAAGTCAAATATCATAGCATTTCTATTGTTTTGAAGAGACACCGTGGCCACAATAACTCTGGTTTTGTTTGTTTGTTGTTGTTTTTATTTCTCAGGACAATGTTTCTCTGTGTAGCAGCCCTAGATGTCCTGGAATTTGCTCTGTAGACCAGGCTGGCTTTGAGCTCATGGAGATCCATCTGTGTCTGCTTCCCAAGTGTTGGGGTTAAAGGTGTGCACCACCACTGCCTGGCCACAGTAACTCTTAGAAAAGAAAACATTTGATTGGGGCTGGCTTACAGTTTCAGAGGTTTAGTTTGTTATCATCATGGCAGGACATGATGTATGTAGGCAAACATGGTGCTGAAGAAGATGCTGAGAGTTCTACATGTTAATCTGCAGGCCACAGGAAGGGAACTGTGTACCATACTGGGTGTAGCTTGAGCATATATGAGACCTCAAAGCCCACCTCCACAGTGACACACTTCCTCCAACAGGCTACATCTACTCCAACAAAGCCACACCTCCTATTGGTGCCACTTCGTATGGGTCAAACATTCAAACACATGAGTCTGTGGGGCCCATAGCCCTTCAAACAACCACAGCAAATAAACCCTTTCCTCCCCACGTTGCTTTGGTCCTGGTGTTTCAATACAGCAACAGTAACCCTAACTAAGGCAATCATCAAGAGGTGTGTGGTTAGACCTAGGACTAAGAAACTGAGCTTGGCTGGGCAGCCTATTCTCCTCACTTGAGGACTCTTTTCAGCATTAAGGTCAAGGAATTATTTTAATAGTATAGGATGCATCACTTATGGGTCAACCACATTCATTCTTAGTCTATCTCTGATGCCTTTGTTCCTTTCCAAAAATATTTTTTGAATAATTATTTTTCATGCATAATTCACAAAAACAAATTTTTCAGTCTTTGCATCTCTGCAAATACATTTATTTTGCATGTGTGTGAACTTATACATGAGCATGCACAGAGACACAAGGACCTTGTCCTGTCCTGCTCTCCCCCTCTGCCTGTGATCTACAGGGATGGGCCAAGCAGAATCTAAACAGGCCTTGCCCGGTTCTAAACTTACTACTAGATCAGGTCTCTTTGGCATAACCATGTCTGTTTACAACCCTTCATTAAATGGCACAGAAAATCTGGTCTCCCTGGATCTTTCACGTTTTTGTTTCTGAAACCCCCTCCATCATATGAGACTTTGTCGAATATATTTGTTTCTCTTTGAAGGGTGTCCATCATGATATTCGGGATGAGTAAGGAAGGGGTATTGCCTCTTTACCCTTCCAGTGAAGCTCAGGTTTATACGGAATTCTAAGTTTGCAGGCATTATTAACTGTGGATAATATGCCTATTATCCTAGTGGTTCCTACATAGAGCCAGGGGAGTCTCAGGATTGAGGTCAGCCTGGGCTGTGTAGGGAGAACTTGTCTCAAAAACAAAGGAGAAAGATAATAAAAACAACAAGAAACACTTTAAAGCATTGTTCTATTTACCTTTGAAATACCAAATGTTGATGGAAATTCCTTCATTCCACCCTTATTATTTTATGGATGATCCCCCTCCCCCATAGCTATGTTTCCTTTTGATCCTTGGGTCTTTGAAACGCCATCAGATCATGTCATGTAGTGGCTCTATTTTTCCTCCTCTTTTCCTCCTTCCTTCACAGGTTAGCAGGTCTTGTAAGTCTGAAGACTCATGCCCTTTCTTTAGGTCAGAGGACGCTCATCACATCATGTCTCTGCTCATTTCTTCCCTTAAGTCTTCATCTAATGATTCAAAAGACCTCAGAAGCCAGCTTTTGACCCTCTATGAATTTGATTCTCACATTTTAGCTTGTCTTGTACCACATTCCACAGATTTCTTTGCGAATGGGTGTAGACACAAGTCCTGACACTCTCATATTTTTATGTTCTTGAGCTATGATTTGATAGGTTTCCAAGTTTTCTTTTTTAGATCTCTTTGTTTTGTTCATAATGCATTCAGATATTCAGATTTTTCCATTGAGTTTTTAAATTTAAATATTATGCTTTTCTGTTTCCAGGAATTAGTTTTTTGTTCTCTGAGAACCGTAAGAAAAACAGCATTTTGTTTTTGGTTATTGGATAATTGTCCTCATGAATCTTTACTGAAACTAATTGAAACTTAAGCAAAATTATCGTGTACTTTCTGACTAATCTCTTTTCTCTCTGAGGTAAATTACTCCCTCTCCCTTTCTTTGTAATTTCACAGAATATTTAATAATTCTTTGAATGTGTCCCCATATATGTATATTCTTAGGAGTTCTTGAGCCTTTAAGAGAAATTAAAAAGCTGGTTTTCAATTTAGTGACAATCTCTTGAAATATCACTTCCAGGTTCCAGAACATCTTGTGTAACAACAATGTCAGAATCCATCCATGTTTGATTCTGTATTTATTGCACCGTTTGGGACTTGTGCTCACTAAATTACATCAGAAGCTAGTGTAGGATGATAACATCTATAATTAGCACCTGACCCAAGATGAAAACACATGTATTGATTCTGCTTTACTCATAGGTGAGTGAATACAGGTTATAATATCAACATTATAACCATTTGAGAAATGAAAACCATTAACAAGTGTTTGGGGATTATACTATAAACTGGAACTCTTGGGGTGATCCAAATCGGCTGACCACCCTATTCAAGGCTGAGCAACTTTTATTTATTTTTAATTTGAATCGTTTATTATTTAGTTTTTTGGGGAGAGAGGATCTCATGTAGCTTAGGCTGGCTTAAAAGTAGCTATGTAGTCAAGGATGACCTTGAACTCCTGTACCTCCTGAGTGGCGGGACCACGCCTCCATGGCAAACTTGTGTTCCTGGGACTTGAGTCCCGGATTTTGTACATGCTAGGCAAGAAGTCCACAAACTAAGGCTGATCCCCGGCTCTAAGAGAAGCTGTACTTTACACTTTTCTCCAATGGCAGTTGTATTGTCACTGTCTCCTCTCTGCTTCAGTTTGAATGCCCAGTTCTGATTCAAGACCCCCTCTAGGCAAATCTCTCCTCTCTCCAGGGAGAGATTCTCAAGCTTTAACCAGAAGGCAAACTGTTAGGTGATCTGCAGGCATGGGTGGGAGGGTGGGGGTGGGAGCATCATTGGTTCAGCTGCTCCAAACACAGTTCTTTTAATTAATTGCTCTCATGGTTTCTCACTCCCCTCCCCGCCACCTCCTC
Organism: Mesocricetus auratus; assembly: GCF_017639785.1. Classification (NCBI taxonomy): domain Eukaryota; kingdom Metazoa; phylum Chordata; class Mammalia; order Rodentia; family Cricetidae; genus Mesocricetus; species Mesocricetus auratus. Next base: position 14,378,472 of record NW_024429193.1, read on the forward strand.
CTACCCCTAGCTTTGCATTTGTTGACTCTGAGCTTGGAACTTGGCCAAAATTCTACTGCAGCCTCATTCCACTCTCACTTGGGTCTCCTGTGCTTTCTGTCTGCAGTAACACCTCCGTTTCTCGTCCTCTTAAGTTTTCATTGCCTTGCTTTATTTCACTTGTCTGTTTATTTGAGGGGTACCAGGCACTCATATGTGGTATCCGTGAACCCTTTCTCTGAGTTATACCCGCAGTCCAGGTCTCATATTTCAAAACTTACCTTTGCTATTCTTTATTCAGCTTCTTTAGAAGACAGCAAGGCAGGTTTCTGCTTTCAGAACATCACTGTAGACGAGATCTCCCTGCTCTATGACTTCAAATTTGTACCTAAAATAGATGGGTCTGCTCCCCTATGCTCAACCTTAATGTAAAAGCTCAGCTACGCTGAGAAAGACCCCCTTAGGAGACTCCTACCCTTTCTGTTCTCTCCTGTTTGTCCCTAAATAGACTCCCTACCCGTCATTCTAGGAAGTAATCCCTTCTCAGGAATAACTGAATGAAAACTCCACTCTGTCTTTAGTTTACTGTCTTCCCAGTTCATGCCCAGATTAAGTTAAAGGCTCTCAAGTCTTTTAAGTAGAAGAGTGTCTTTGTTCTGCGTCCTAGCAAGCCACCCTGGATGCCACCCTGGACTGCACAGTGTACTCTGGCTTCTGGACTGGGTTGGTAGAGAAGAGGCCAAGGGATGGTGGGACAAAGACAGGGAAGAGAGACATGTTCAAGGTTTGTGCAGTTGGTGTCAAAGGTGAGTGCAGAGTATCCATGCTGTGATGGTTCAGGAAGGGAAGGCTTTGGGAAGTTCTAGAATTTCATGGAGCTGTTTGAATAGCAGTCTTGCACAATAGCTGAGGAAGAATACACATCTCCCCAAGGGTGATGTGTAAGCTTGTGCTTATGAATCCAAGTTGTAAAGGATGAAGAGAGAATAACCAGTGGACCAGACAGAACGATGGTTAGTTAATGATGTCATTGGCATTTGTAGAGGAGTTACCCTCTTTGGTTAAAATGTTAACAAAGGACAGGCAGGAAGCAAGGCCAATGACAATACAGCCCCCATTTCTTGCAAGGCGGATAATAAAGGTCACATGGAATGAAGGGGTGTGATAGAGCAGTGAAAGAAGGGGAAGAGAAACCTAGAGGAATGGGTTTGTGTCTCATCAGGTACACAAGCCAGTTAGTTATTCATTTCCCATTACATGCAGTCTGGAGATCTTAACCAGTGTCACAACTGTTAGGTGGAATTAACCCAACCGATGGGAGAACCAAACCTCTTCTGGTCTTGTGAAGTGATGGTGAACCCTCTAGGGGCTGCTAATCTAAACTGGGCTAAGGAGCCTTCCAGAAAGAGTAGAGCTAGAGGAAGGTAGGGCTGGAGGTGGCAGTGGTGGTGGTGTTGGGGAGATGTTAGGAGTGCTATGTGCAAAGGACATCTTGTGAGACTACCTGGAGACAGGAGCCATATGGTTCACTGGGGAATTCCCTGACTCGGCTGTACCTCCTATAGTGTGTATAAAACTGTCTTCTAAGAGACAGTAGAGTAGAAGGGTCACTAAAACGCCACTTGCTCTGTATTCTCCTGGCACAAATATGTAAGAGGATGTCATTGCCCTCAAAGCAACTAGCATTCCCCATGGAGGGAGGCCGAATACAAATATCCATGAAATTAAATTACGAGACACAAATGAGGACTCAAGTCACCAAATGTCAGATGTGTAGGCGTGAGAGCACAGAGGGCCAAGGTCACTGAGACCTCTGGCCAGGGTAAGGATTGGACTTACTCCTTGTGTAAGGGACAGTGTGTGTACAGATTGTAGTCCAGGGAAGGGCACAGTTCCTTTGGGGACCACTGAGGACACCAGCTGGATGTTTCGGGAAGCTGGATTAGAGGGTAATGGAAAACAAACTTGGGTTGGTAGGTTAGAGCCAGCTTGGAGGAAGGCTTGAATGTCTTGTGGCTATAGACTCCTTCTCAGAGGTCGTACAGCACTTGAAGATGAGGAGGGGAGAGACACAGTAAGCAGCATTAAGGGATGGTTCAGTGGGAGCGTAAAGTCAGAAGGTCAGGGCTTAAGACTGAGCTGGGGCAGTAGCAGGGACAATGGCAAAATATGTGGGCTTGAATTCCTCAACACGAGGAATAATAAAAACAAAACAGGAACAAAGAAATTAAAAAGAAAAGAAGAGAAAACAAGACAACAAAGCAAGAGTGGGTCTATCAGTCTGTCAGAGTGGCCCTGTTATCCCGGGGAGGACGCTCTGCCACCACAGTCCTTGTGCTCTCTCATTCTCTGGGGAAATATGCAGCCACTGCTGCAGCAGCCTTGGTGGAGGAAGACAGGGATGGATGACAGATGTGATTATGCAGTGATGCATAACAATTGAATCGCTGTAAGTTACACCTCCTGTGTCAATATGCAGAACTGGTTTGACTGAATTCAGTGAAAAGAACACCTGAATCCAGGAAGACAACACTTTTTTTTTCTTGATTCGTCAGCATGACACCAAAGACCCTGTTTAAATCTCTCTCTCTCTCTCTCTCTCTGTCTCTCTCTCTCTCTCTCTCTCTCTCTCTCTCTCTCTCTCTCTCTCTCTCTCTCTCTCTCTGTCTCTCTCTCTGTCTCTCTGTCCCTCTCTCTCTCTGTCTCTGTCTGTCTGTCTCTCTCTCTCTGTCTCTCTGTGTCTCTGTCTCTGTCTCTCTCTCTCTTTCTCTCTCCCCATTCTTTTGTTACCTAGGAAAATCAAAATCATTACCTGGGCTGCAAGGTTAATGAAGACAGTGTACTGCAGACTGCAGTTAGACAATGGTGGTCATTTAGCTCCCATAGACTTCCTTCAAAGAGATTACTCGGTAAGAGTGTGTGTTGTTGACCACTTATAAACGTCCGAGTATGTGCTGGTATTGGGAACCATTATACCAATATGGTTGTGGTATAAACCCAGCCTAGAGATGCTGGTTGGTGGGGAAAGTATGACCTAGGGTGGGGCACAGGAAGTCTTCCTTCCTCCTTCTCTTCCGCTCTGTTTGGAGACAGGGTCTCATGTGGTCCAGGCTGGTCTCAAATTCACTAGGTAGCCCAAGTGAACTTCTGATTGTCTTGCTGCCTCCTCCAAGTGCTGGGAGTATAAGTGTGCGGGACCAGAGATTCCAGCTCTGTCAGTGGCTAGCTCTAGTACTTCCATCTTGTGGATCATCAACTCTCAGCCACAGTGCTTGGGTGGTGGGACATAGTTGTGTGATGTGTTTAGCCCATCAATTGACGTGTAGATGGGCAATGAATGATGTCTTAGTGTGAGAGGGTGTGGGAGAATACAGCTTGTAAGGTATATGGTCCATGCACAGGAAGTGTCTCTCTGTTTGTGGGAGTGCATGCCTTTGTGCATTCATGCCTTTGTGCATGCATGCCTGTGTGGTTGATTGGGTGGTTGGTGGTGGTATTTAGCGCAGTTTAGAGGCATTCACAGAAGAAAATGACAAGTGACGTGGAAGTTAACTGTGGTAGATGAGCTGTGGGAAGTGTAAAGAGACAGAGCTCTGGGCGGAGCATCACAAGTGCCTCCCAACCATACCAGGCTGTCACAGCAGGCTCAGGTAGAGCTGCGGCTAGCTCAGGGAGATCCCCATCTAGTCCAGAGGGGTAGCTCCATATCTGTGCCTGCCTGGGGGGTGAGGATGACTTCCACAGGCTTCCACGGAGTGCCAGCTGGTGACCCAGCGGTATGCAAGGTCCCATTCTACCTAAACAGAGCTCCTGCTTGCCTCCCTCCCTGATGCAGCCACTTTCCCACCTCAGGGCAAAGGAAGCAGGGAAAATGGTCTTAATGTTTCTCAGCTAGCCAAGGTGGTTTAAGAAGCACAAAGAGCAATGAACAGACCTCTTAGTGTCCATAGGACATGGCTGTCAGCCCTGTGGCACTTCCTTCATTCACATACTGCCTCTTGGTATCCTGTGAATAGCTTCTTCTGTTATTCCTAAGTGCCAGGCGCTGGGGCATTGTTTTAGGTGCCTCTTGACTCTGCAAATAGAATTACAGTGCCTGCTTGTCTTTTTCAATGTGTCCCCTCCCTGGGGACCATTTTCCTCTCACCAGGGCAGGAACAGGGCTGTGATGGTGCAGAGAGCTCCTCCTTGGACTGTGTCTGCAGGGGCAGGGGCGCCCCTGAGGATGAAAGACTTGACACAAGTCTAAGTCATTATCGTGATCAAGGACAGAGGGAACCTTTTCCGTGTGTAAATGCAGATGCTCTCTCGGTTTCTGTGATAGATGTGTTCCCAGAGCCAATACAGCAGTGTTGAATTCTTTTTTAAAAAATCTGAAAGACCTGCAGGCTCTTCGCTCCTTTTCTTAAATCCATTTCCCCGTTGAGATGAAAAATGTAATACTTTTCAGCTTACTTTAGACTTTCTTCAAAAGTATTTCTGGAAGAGGATCCTTCATGTGGAGCATATGAAAACTGTCAGAGCATGGGAGAGAGCGAGGTTTGAAAACCACGCTAATGGACCACCATTATGCCGTGGGGAGGTCCCCAAGAGCAGAGAAACACGAGCTGGGAAGGCATGGGGGCGGGGTGTGCACAGAACCTCTGGATCGAGAGAGGCATCTGGTCCAATACTTAAAAAAATGTGAACAAAGCAAGATGAGAAATATTAACAGCCAAGCTTTACCTTGTAGCGTGCTTAAAATGGTTAGTTTTAGAATCTGACGAATGGCATTCAAGTGTTGACTCTGCTACATGCCGCTTTAAGATTTCACATGACTCAGTGTCCTCACCTATAAAATGGTTGCTAAGTGACTTCCTCCTAGAGCTTTTGTCCTAACTGAGAGATTATGCATGTAGAGTATATAATTTGTCCTCTTTATATAGTGAGTGGTCAATAAATGCTAGCTTTCTTTGTAGTACCAGTTATGTGGTTATCTCTACTAAGAACTGGACAGCTGTTTTGGAGGGAGAGGCCAGCCTGATTTCCCAGCTGAGGGTGTCCATGTGCTTGACGAAGCCTGCAGACACCTGTCTTTGTGTTGCTTGAGGACCACTGACAACCACCATGAAGACTTCTTGGGTATGTTTCCCTGTGAAGGTCCAAGGCCTGGAGGTAGAATGCACACATGTGTAATGGGTCGTGTAACAACAGGAGATCCAGGAAGATGGAATTGTGACTCGTCATCTTTGCCCGTAGGCCAGGGCTGGGCAGCAGTGAGCTGGAGACTTGAGCTGGGACCAAATCTGAACCACGAGAGCGTATGAAGGAAAATGAGTAGTTCAAAAATATCCTGTAGGAAAGAAATGGTCAGCCACATGGTTGCTGTTGAACGTCCCCTAATTAGCCTCTAGAAAAGGTACCACAAGCCTCTGCAGGGTTGGGACAAAGACAAGCCTGTTATGAATGTCCCGTAACTCCGGGAGCAAACCTTGTTTCCCCCCCAAAGAACTCCAGAACATTACATGGCATTAACAAGTTTCCCAGGACAGGGACTTCGAGTTTATTACTTGTTCACATTGTCATCAGAAATTAATTTTGTTCCTGAAAGACAAATTGGCTGGTAGCTTCTGAAGTTAAATGGGAAGAACAAGTGTGCATCTGTTTCTTCTGCATTTTGTCTCCTTGGTGTCTTACATATAAATGAATCAGAGTGTTCAAACTTAAATTAAGATCTTTGGCTAGATAAACAGTTAAAACTGGTTCCCATAGCTACCTCTCACACATAGCTGTGATTGCATTATAATCCCCTAGTAATCAGCTCTAAATGAAAGAAAGATGATAAGGGCGCTCTTTTCAGTTTCTAGTACTGATTTTTATTAGCTCTCAATCAGTCCGGGGCTGTGCTGTCTTTCATCACATTGTGGAAGTGTTTGTAGAATCATTAGAGTAATAAAGTGTAAATCTTACCGAAGTGCATTTTTCTTGAGGTGTTTTATATAACGAAAACTCTGAAGATTACACTGGCTGGTACAAGAAAGATTTGTTTCTGCAACGAAAGTAAGAATGTAATGGATGCTAGACTCATTTAATCTCAACCAGAGTTGAAGCCTAATGAATTATCTGGGCTAGGTAAAGCAGCCACTACACATACAAAAAGGGTTTTGAACTTCAGTGGTCACGTGTGGCTTTAACACAGATTTACATGGAGTTAGCCTTTGCTCTCCCCACAGTCCTTCTATCTATAAAGAGTCCTCAAATCTACACACCCATTACCCACAAAACTTGAACTTGGTTTTGCCATGCACAAGGAGATTTTTTTAGCAAACTGGCGTAATCTAGTAAATCAAGGTGTTCTGTCGACATGGAAATATTGTGAAATAAATTTCGGTTTAATAATGGGCCCTTGTCCTGTTCCTTGTTGGCTAGCACAGCGGCTAATCTAATTGGCCTCATTTGGGCTGGAGACCCATTTGGTAGGGACATGTCAAATCAGGAACATACAGCATTAGCTTGGGATTTTTCTCCGTGTGTCCAAAGGGTGATCACATACAAAAGCACTTGTGTTAACTTTCCCACGTGTAGTAGGGTTTTTACAGGTATCTTCAGGTACACATGCGAAATGTGTAGAGTCCTTAATCCAGACATGTCTCTCCTTTCTTACAGGTTTTGTGATAAATATTCCACAACATATTTTACCCACAAAGATGCTCGCGAATGTTGTGTTTTATGTATATGTTAGACCAAGAGCATCCCTGTATTTTAGTGACAGACGTTCAGTCTCATCCACAGGGTATAAAGCAGTCATCTAATGGCTCATTATGGAGTCTCCATGAGAGCTGATAGAGATGTGGTAGTTTTATATTTAATTTTAAGTTACACATTTGAAAAAAGAGGCTTTGCCTGAGATAATTATCACAGCTCCCCTGCTCACGTGGTGCTAATATGAATCTTTGCAGCAAGCAGGGTGTCTGTAAGACTCAGGGAGCCAATTGGGTGCCGTCATGAAGATATCCTCCAGGTATCTTCTTGGTTTGTATCATTCTGTCTGAGTGTAGAAGAATTGAGCCCAGATAGTTTTTTTTTTCCTCCGTGAACAAGAAAAAGAAATCACTTGATTAAGGTGGGTCAAGGTGATTAAGGAAAATCTTGTTTTTTTTTTCTTTTTTAGGTAGTCTTAAGAAAGACATCAAGGGAAGTATGCTGCTTATATTTAAAAATATGAGGGCCTGAATCCAAGCATTGGTTTTCTTTTCTTTTTTTAAAGAAAGCAAATACAATATTTTGCTGATGATGGCGCTTTCTGTATATGTTTGCATGTTGGTACTTAAATGCAATATGTCTGGAAGATGTTGCTATTTCACACTCCACGCACAAGAAAGAGTAAATTGTAGGTCCTGATTATCAACAGATAACAAGACATACTGTATATAAATAAATGCTCAGCATCAAAACCCATTATTGGATTAGCTATATAATCATGTCTCAGGCTGTAAGCCTGTGCTGACAAATGAACACTCTTCATTTGGCTCAAGGTCCTCATCAGCAACGGAACTAATTTTACATTCTCACCCATTAAGTGAATAAGATGTGGAAAAAGCTGTCTGCTTTTTGAAGTGTAAATTTGCTGCTACAGGCTGTGCAGACCAAAGCGCTTTTGAAGCAGGCAAATGAGATCATCTCTAGGGACATGCAAACCTCACAAAGTTTAGGTCATTTCTGCTGAAGGGATGAGGTGTGTGTGTGTGTGTGTGTGTGTGTGTGTGTGTGTGCACAAACGCTCACACACGTGCATGGTGCGCTCATCAGGCTCATGTGGTTGAGGTGTTTGTCTTGGCTGTGTGGGTTCTCTTGGTCATAGAGGAAGAACACTTCGTGAGACTGGGATAGGTTTGGGAGGTCAGTCTCCCTCTTCTGTAGAAACCCAGGCCCCATGGAGATGGCAGAGAGTCAGAGATGAAGTACCCAGGGCTCCTCAGGGCTGATGGGGAAAGTGTTCTACCGTGTGAGAAAAGGGTCGCCCTTGAGAAGGAGGAAGCTGTGCACTCTTCTGTTCTGAGTTACCCTAATTATGTGGCATAGCAGAGACTCCAGAGTTCTATCTCCAGCACAGTTTTCTCCTTGGAAATCTAGAATTTCACAGATACTTTGAACTGACATATCTGTGTGGAGGGCTCATGTGTATCTTGAATGTATCATATAGAGTAAAACCATAGTCTGCCACTGCAAAAAATGCCTTACCTTTTAAATTTCATAAATTGTCTCATCATTCTCCTTGCTCAATCCAGAAATTCTTTATTATTAACTTTTAAATTAGTGTTTACTAGTTGTGTAAAATGTCTTTGCATTTTCTTGTGTGTGAAAAATATATTTTGTTAATTTTTACCCCTCATTGCTTCCTGTTGACACTTCTCCTACTGGTGCCCTTTCTTCTCTCAAATACTCTTTGTTATAGTTTTATATCTTTCAAAATCTAAATTCTGTGGATGAGAGAAAATGTGGCATTTATCTTTTTGAGTCTGGTTCATTTTGCTAGCATGATGGCCTCCAATTTCACTACTTGCTGTAAACACGAGATTTGATTCTCCTTTATGGTTGGATAATACTCCATTGTATACACGTACCACTTCTGTTTTTGTTTTGGATTCTTGGATGCAGGGTCTCTGTATATAGCCCAGGCAGACCCTGGATTTGCCATTCTTCTGCCTCAGCCTACCAACTGCTGGTATTATACGTGTGTGCTGCCACTCTTGGCTTAATGTACTACATTTTATCCATCCATCCATCCCTTGACGGGCCTCAAGGTGGTCCTTCTAATTTATTAAGCTGGAAAGTCAGAAGCCATTCTTTTGCTTTCCCAATATTTTAGTTATGTTTTTGTCTCCATCTCTCTATGTATGCATGTACAGAGGGCAGAGGACAACTTACCAGAATTGGTTCTCGCCTTCTGTCGTGTGTGTCCTGGGGACCAAACTCAGGTCATTGGGTGTGGCAGACTGAACTGTCTGTCTTGTCCTTCTCTTGCTTCCTGCCTTCCGCCCATGGATTAGATAGTCTTTCAGCGCTCAAACGATTTATAAAGAACAAGATACCTGTGGATCCCGAAGCCCCAGCTCTCTATTTGCCACGATGACATCACCCTCTGCTACCTCATTCTTACCACACCTACCTCACTCTAACCACCCATTCTTCCTGGGCATAGGGATCGGCGTTCCAAAACTGTGTGTGTGCCATGGGAACGCCATGCTATTGCTCAATTGAGTCCTAAATGCACAGTGAAATCTTCTGAATGGGATCGTACTTGGAAACAGAGCCACAGCAGATGTAATTGTTCATGATGACTCATACTGCAAGAGAGTGGAACCCTCTGCAGTGTGGCCTTTGTCTTCTAAAAAGACTGCCCTGCAGTGGATGGTGGGTAAACAGTCATATTCAGAGGCAGGTGTTGTGCCAGCTCGGCCGGCATTTCCTGAAGACTTCCAGAAACCACCAGAATCTGGAGCAGAAGTCTGAGGCTGTTTTCCCTCTAAGCCCCCTGAAGGACCAACTCTGCCAACAGCTGATCTTGAACTACTCGCCTCTAGGACATCCTGTGTGGCTTTCTTGTCATTCACTCTAGCCACTGAATACAGCATAGAGTCATGCCTCTCTCTAGTTCTGATCCCCATATTATTTATATCCAAACTCAAATTATCATAATCAACAAAACTTCATGACCTGGCTCCAACACACATCTCCAGTTTCATCTTCCAGCAGCCTCACCGTCCTGGCCATACCAGTCACTTTTCTGTTATTTAGGGATGCCACATTATCTCTTGTCATGACTTTTGTCTACTGTGCCCTCCACTTGGACTGCATGTCTCCTCTTGTACTTCTCCCAAGCCTACGATTCTTAAAGTCTTATCTTCGAAGCCACCCTTCCCCATGCCTGTGGCTACTCTCTCCTTCAGCCCATTTTTCTATGAAAATTACTTAGGACATTCAATTTATATTCCTAAATTTACATTCTCTCTGGAGCGAAGTCTGTAAGGATCCAGGGAATCTTGTCACTGAAGTTCACCACTGTCTCTCTGGAACTTGACACATTGGTTTGTTCCAGGAGCCAGCCTTCTGCACTTCAGCAGATGCATGAACAGAAGTTGCTTAGACAGCCACTCTTACCCAAGTCCTGCACTAGTGAATCATATCCAGTATACTCCTTTATTCTTTTGTTACCATTTGGAAAAGGATGTTTCCTACCCATGAAGCATCTTTTGGCTTTCTTTTGTGGTAGGACTGTCTTGATCAGGACATCTGTCAATAACTGCAAGACCTGACCAAGAATGTAGGTTGGAGTGATACCATGGAGAAGATGGGTAGACAGTCAGGTCTTTCTCCATTAATTTCACCAAGATTTCTGTGAAGTCTGTCTCAGTAAAGATTTGTCCTCTTGACAGGCAGAGTGCACTGCTGTATAGAAATACTCTGTGAAGTCAGTCTTTGCCAAGTAGAAAAATAGGAAGCTATGTGGGTGATTGTGGGGGTGGTCGCTAGCTGTGTCCACCAAAATCTGTTCTTTTTTTCCTGGACATGAACCGTGATTACATTTCCCAGCCTCCTTTGTAGTGAGGGGTGGTCACAGGACAGTTCTGCCCCGTGGTATGTGGGCACAAGAGGTGACGTCTGGTCTAGGCCTCGCTCACTTGCTGTCCATCATCTTCTGCTGCAGTTCATTGTGTTTTCAATGTCCACAGCAACCCTGGAAATGATAGTTGAAAATAGGAATACCTCACCCTGGGTCTCTGACCACCAGATGGGAAGAGCCTTCCCGCCAGGCCTGAACTGATCAGGCAATCCTGGTTAGCCCTTTGCACTGAAGCACTGGCGTTTCAGGGTCCCTCTGTGCCTCCGCCCTGGCCATCCTGCAACCTCCTTCTCTAAGACACAGACACCTCTGAGAAGCAAGACCAGCAGACACAGTTGCCAACAGTGTCCGTTGAAGGAAGAGCCCCTAAGGAAGGAGGTGAACGGATGCGGGCAGGAATCCTGCTCCCTCGTGAGCCATTCCCAACGAGATCTGAAAACAAAGACGATGACAACTCATTGTTCTAAGACTGGCACAGGAGAAGAGCAGATGTCTGTGAGGTGCCCCCTCCCCCATCTTCTGTGGTACTTCTCACTCCAGTCCACTGTTCTCTGTGGCCTAGACCCCTCTCTAGGGTATCACAAGGGCTTTGGAACCAACAATGAGAAGTCAAAATTTGTGATGCGGGAACTCTGGGCCTTGGAGGAGGAGGAAAGGACAAGTGAATGAATTATGCAGCAGGCTGCTCAGATGACAGCTGTTTTCTCAGTGTCTCTGTCTTTAAGGAGGGTGGTGTCAGTGTCTTCCTGACCCTGGGATGAACCATCCCAGCCCAGTCACTGGTAGATCATGTCTTATGATTGTTTGAGAAATGAAGAACTATTTTATCTCACTTTAATGTCACCAAACCTTGGGAGGAGACAAGACTTTATTGGAGGCAGTGTTGTTTGCCCACTGGGATCACAGCAGCAGCTGTTTTGTATGTCTCCTGGTCTGCAGGAAAAGGACATGCACCCTCAGATGGGACTACTCACTTCCTGTGGCTGAAGAAACGTGAGCAAAAGTGACAGTAGGAAAGGCCTCACGTCTCTTCTGCTGCCTCCGTGACTCCTGAGGTCTCGCATGGGTGGAGCCTTGGTCAGTCTATCCCTGACTGACGCTGTAGAAGATCATGGAGCCCTTCTCTGACTTACAGTGTGTGGAGTGAGGACAAGATACCAATTTTCACTGGGATAAGCCGTCCTGATGCTTTTCTCCAGCACAGAGCAGCCTGTGGTGACTTACAGCTTAGTCCTACTCAGAGCTGGGTCCAAGAATGGAGTTGTGGGAGAGTTCTGAGTGCTTGTGAGAAAACAAGTCTTGTGATCTCAGTTTCTTCGAAACACAGAACTGTTCCTGGAATGTGTTTCTGTGCTCCTCCCGGGTTAGCAGATGGGAAGGAGTGAGTTTACTCCAGCTGTTGTCATGCGTGTGATCTGGAAAACCGTGTTTTGCCACACGCGGCTTGTCCTTGTGATTGCACACTTTACTCAGGTGATTTGTCTTAACCCTCAGAGTATAAACTGTTTGATGCTCTCAATAAAGTTGGGTATTGCATGGGACTTGAGTCCACCCCGTCTCTCCCAGGTTCATGCTAGAGTGGTGAACAACTCCTTACTTTGTGTGTACGGAACCTCAAGTTTTGTCAGCATCTCTCTGGGTGGCCACTTGCTTCCCAGGATGCCAGGCTTCTCCTAGCCTCAGAGGTAAAATGTGGATGGATTCAGTCACTTCATGGTCATCTCAGTCCCTTCATTTGAGGATTACTTGAGGCATATAATCCAGGTTTGGCAAATAAGATGCCTGGGGAATCCTGCTAGGGGAATTCTGAGGAAAATTTTCCTCATGTCTAGACCAAGAAACAAGAATACTTCCTTTTCATCCCCCATGGCATTAATGTAGAACTCCATGAGACTTGGAGTTGTTACAAGCATCTTGTGGCCATAAGGGGAAATGCCAACATTCAGGAGATGGCAATGTGGAGAGAGGAGGAATCCCTTTGAGGCACACAAGTGTAGGGGAAACCTTAGCAACCTGGACTCTGCTTGAGTTGAGCTAGTCAAACTCGCCTCTTTTCCCAACAAAGCACTTAGCTATCTGGCTGTACATACACTCTACTCCAGACAATGCAGTAGGTCATCCCTCCCTAGAGACCCCTCGGCAACTCCAGTAACATATCCAGTAACTATGGGCAATGGTCTGATCCAGTCTGGACTGGTTTTGGGTACATGTACAGCAAGGCAAACTGTGTCCTCAAAATGAATTGTTCTTAGGGGGAAAATCCCCTCTTTGCCATCTTATGCCTGATTGGGTGTACATTTGATTAATTCCAGCTGTATCAAGGGAAAGGACATAAGGAGTGAACTAAACATAATTTAAGCCTGTCAATCAAAACAGAAAATCCCCTATACTCCACAGTTTAGCAGTTAACTCCTCCTCGTGGGTTTACGGAAGGAAGCCTTGGCAGGCACCATGGGCTGTTGACCGCTCTAGCTTAGGTAACCCATTGCTCCTTTGTGATGGATTGGTCCCGTGTTTTCATTTCCTCTTTGACTAAAATCTTTTGCTGTGTTATCTGGGTGTGCTTCTTCAGTTTTTTGGTTTTTTTAACAAGATGCCAAGACCTCCTGGTTTACAGGAGAGCCCATCTGCACACCTTAGGCTGTTTAGTCAGCATAGCTATACAGATTATCTTTACGTCAGCAAAGATGAACATGAAATTGGAGGAGTCTGGAGGACTTGGCTCATATCTTGGCTGATGAGGTAGAGGTTTGGGCTTCTCACTCCTAGGCTTTCCTCATGCTGCTCTGAGGAGAACAGCCTAGCTTCTCTTTTACCTCCAAACAATTAATGGTGTGTGTGTGACTACTCGTGTTGGGAGACTTCTAAAACCACACCCAACAGTAAAGAGGGTTTTGAACGACACAGTTTCATGTGCAATGGATAAGGAAGTGCTATGCTTTCTATCAAGGTAGTACTTCAGGTTCCTTCTGGATCACCAATTTATGACAAGGATGGTGTATCAGCGTTCCACTCCTGTGTAATAACTCATCCCAAGAGTCAACAGTTTAAAAGACCAAGTAGTTACTGTTTTATAGTGTTTGTGGTATATGGGAATGTGAATGGAGATCAGCTGAGTGTGTCTTTCTAAAATCCCATCCCAGTGCCTGTGTGTGGCTGCAAAGAAAGCTGTGGTGGAGATTAGGGTAGGGTGTGGGCAGGTTTCCTCCTAAACCCACCCCTTGTTATCGGTAGGACTTGGCTCATTATGGTGAGCTTCTATTTCCCACTGTCTGTATCTGGGGTTCTCGCCTCCTGGGCTCCATTCCAGGGCAGCTCACCCCTCTGCATCTGGCAAACCTGAGGGCCTCCAGGAACGAAGCTGCAGTGTTTCTGTAGGCCAGGCATCGAGGTGATGTCCCATGATGACGCAATGGCTTATGATGATGTGATAGCCCATGATGATGGTGCACTGTTCTCACTAGAGAAGTGTTAGGAAGTCCAGCCCCACCCTCGGGGGAGAAGGCGGTCCAAAGATGGCCCTCAAGAGTCAGAGATCACCCTGCCTGCCCATCACAAGGACTAACGAAAAAGCACATCAAAATGCTTGCTATGGCACCACTTCTGTAAGTGTTTCGGTTAATTATTTTGCCTCAAAAATTGCGATACCTCTTTTCCAAGCTATTTTCTGTCTCTGTGGGCTTAGGCAATGACCGTGGGGCACCAGAGGTCTGCTTTCTCCATTGGAAGATTACATATGTGCCACTGCTATTATTACTAATCACAATTAATTCTAATGGATAACAATAACATTAGAAAAGATTCCTATAGTGCAGGGACTGCTACTAATCCTGGCTTTCCCATTCTTGTCTTACTTCTTCACCTGAATTCTGGTCATCCTGTGTGTGTGTGTGTGTGTGTGTGTGTGTGTGTGTGTGTGTGTGTGACACTCAACACCAGCCCTACAACCTTGCTGCCTTGGTCTCCTTCTCATTCAGGATACAGCTCAGAGCTAGGATGAAATTTCCTCTGGGCATTGGCTTGTTCAAGGAAGAGAAGGGCAAGGTGGTCTCCAGTGTTTGGTGCTCCCTTTGACACCAGAGGCAGTCACAGTGCGAAAGAAAGGGAATCTGAGGCTTGGGCTGAAGAAAAGAATGAAGTAGAAGGAATTGATGTGACTCAAAGGAGCTGACGAGTTGTGAGGGCGGCGCTAGCCTTGCCAGAGTGGCTAAGACACGGGAAGAAAACTGGACTTTTAATAAAGGAGGCAGATTAAATTAATCATGACAGGAAAATGAGCAAGAAATGCTTTCACATTGTTATTTAATAAGAAAAATGTGTAATTAACTGATAAAAATAGTTTTTGCAAGGAGCAGGCAGTTAAATAGTTTATAGGGCCAGCCAGGCCCGATGCTGAGTGTCCCTGACTGTTAGCAATCAGAATGCTTTTTATATGGTGTCTTTCTTTGGAAACGCACAAACCATCTCACCACAGACATTACCTCATTTGCTTCACAGCCTAATGAGTGCTTTATGGCTGAGCAATGGTGGAGGAAATCAGTGACTCTGGAGATGAGGAGACCGAGGCTCAGGAACGACCCCTGACCAAGCCTTGAGGGCCAGCCATGGGGAAGAGTCCTTAGTCTCTCTTCCTCTGCCCCTCAGTCTCACTTTCTGCGTTAGCTGGTGGATTTGAACGAAACAATTGCTCCTCGCTTCCAAAAGCCCCGTGGAGGAAGCCGGGCTGTGTATTCTGGCCGACACGATCCCAGTCTTCTGAATGGGAGGTGGGGGTGGGAAGAGACCCTGGCATTTGCCATCTGCTAAACCCGTCTTTAATCCTCAGCAAAGTAATGGAATGGAGATGAAGGAAAAAAAACATGCAGGAATCAGGAGCATAATGCCACCACGAGCAAGCAGCTGTCTAGATTTTTAAAGAGCAAATTCCATGAGACAAATTTAATTGCATTTTTTAATAGAATTAAAAAAAAAAACCTTCTACCACATTAGTGGGTGAAGGCAATGAAATGGATGCATCCAGAAATCTCACTTGAAAGATGAATTCAACCGAGCCGGTTCTGAGCTCTGCCTCTCAGAAACCTGGCTGCAAGACCACGTGAGCAGCCGGTGGGCGGCTGTGCACTGGGTGGGAGATCGTGGCCAGCGGAGTGCTTCTGGCAGGCTCTGAGATGAGCTTGTATCTACAGTGCATCCTTATTAATGACTTGCAGGAGGTGATGAGCAGAACATTAATTAAATGTGCACATGTGGCCAAGTAGGAAATTGGCGGCGAAAACACCATAGGCAGGCACATAACATCCAGGTACTGCTTTCCAGTGTTCTGTGACTTGGCCTGTGAGAAGTGACTTGACTTTGTGTCCTCCTGCTCTCTCCTTGTTGTTTTGGGCTCCAACCAGATTTTCACTCAGTGCAACGGGGGCTGTATCTTTAGAGCAGGCTCATAAATCCCCTTGCCAAACACCAGGGTGTGTACAAGTTGCCCCTTCTAGCCCTGATGTGCTGAAAAAGGAAGCCTGCAAAAATTAATATTGATCTAGCAGAATAATGAAGCAGCTGGGAAGCTGGTCCAGACACCTTGTCCCGCTTCGTGGTCTGTTTATACCAGTGAAAGGGAGAGCACACAGGAAATGCCGGCGTTGGGAGGTGGGGGGAGCCATTGCATCCGGCTGATGTCCTCTGAGATTCCTAGGTCATTTGACCTCTAAATCCGGGTAGGCTTTTGGAAGCTAGGTAGTGTCCCCAAACTGTAAAGAAATCACATGGCTCAGTGAAGTCCAATCGTGACACCATTTTTACATTCAGTCAGTGTTTCACCCTCTTCTTAAAAGATCATTCCGGATAACACCAGTAGGTTGGCTGGTAGATTTGTGGCAACTGGGTCTTGGCACTGTTCTTATTAGAACTAATATTTGTTTGACAATGACTCTGTTGCCAAGAAAGAAAGAATGGCCTCAAGAGAACACAAGCAAGTGCTGTGTGTTCCATGATGCTAGATTATCTTTTGTGTTTTATTAAATTTGGGAACCATTAGCCAAACTCTGGGTAGACAGGGAGAGCTGTGTAACGGGGGAAGGACAGGGAGAGCTGTGTAACAGGGAAGGTGACACTAGTTAACCCTTTGGCAGCCTGAATTTTATTGTTAAAGTACTTGGGGAGAGGGACATGCCACCCACCCCTCAATAACAACACCTCAATCTCTGTCATTCCCTGATGGTAATTACAGAGTGCAATTAAGTGATTGAATTCATTCACACTGATTTAAAGGTAAGAATTATTGTTATACTTCTTTCTTTACAAGTCAAAAAAGTAGTTGAGACTGGTCCACAGTCTCCCTGAGTACAGGGTAAACTTGGAAAAGAAGGGGTGCAGAAGGGCAAATTGCCCCGAGTCACAATGTTCTAGGCTGGCATCATGACCATTATCCAACCTTGACTCAAGGTCACTTTTGGAGTGGATGCCTGAGCTGGACATTAAGGCCAGACAGTAAAATGAGCTCTTTAGTTACCCATTTCCTGTTCTCCACAGTAGGGGCTGAGGTTGGTGTGAGGGATGGGCTGAGGTGAGGACCCAGTGACAGCTCTAAGTATGTTTTCACTCTCACAAGCAACTCGACTTTGGCTTCAGACGTGCATAATTCACCGAGACAGCTGAAGTTGTGGCTGGGCTGGGTGACACCTGTGACAAGGCACTTCAGTGACCCTCTTTGTTCCGTTGGCATGGATTTCACTTCTCCTGGAAGCTGGCTGGGTCATTTATTCTGTGCCACCTGAGATGTCTTTTGATGCATTCAGTTCTTTTTGCAGAACGGTCCCATGCCCAGGAATGTTTGCGAAGGCACAGGTGTTATTCTAGCCCCATTACATACTGATGCTCCAAGTTGCTATCCTCCTGGCCTGGTGGAAGTCATTCGTTTACCTCCTTGGCTGGGATGGAAGGAGTGAGCTGTTCTAGGACTGGACTGACAGAGCACATAGTTTCAAATCAGGCCAAAGCATCTCTCAATGGTGACAAAGACCAGTTTTGGCTAAAGGCTATAGTTGCATGTTTAAGGTACTGTACCATAGGAAAATAATCATTGTGTTTTGCAATGTTTGTATCTTGCAGGGATATCCCTAGAAAGTGCCCCCCACCCCTGTGTGTGTGTGTGTGTGTGTCTGTGTGTGTGTGTGAGATGGTGACCATGACAATGTAGAATTATGCTATTTCTATTAAGGTGATCACACATTTGGAGAGAAGGGGTAATCACTCCAAACACACACATTAGGAAAATCTAATCTTAGTTGACTTCATAATTTGTTCTTAGTTAGGAGGATACAGTGAAGTAACACTATGTGATATGACTTCTAAGATTAGGCCAGAGGAGGTCAGGAAGCTTCCCATGGATTCCCTAGGGTTACTTGTCCTGGGGGAGATGAGTTACTTATGATGTCCAATTCCCCTAGATAACCTGCAGGAGAGGTGAGATGTTGTGCTCTGGTCAGTAGAACAGAGACCAGTTCTCTTGCCAGTCTTAACTTGGCTCTAGACTTTGGAGTGAATCTGTCTTGAAACCAAATAACATAGACTACAGAGTACTACTGTGGAAGCTCGATGAATTTCACATGGAGTGGATAAACCACATAGCTGAGCCCTGCCTGAATTCTTGACTTGCAGGATTTACACAATAGAATAAATGATGGTTGTTTTTGAACTGGATTTAAATTTAAATTCTATACTAGAGGAGGGAACATTCCTAAACACTCACATTTATTTCTGTCCCAATCCTGTACACCATTGAGAAGACAAAAATGAAAAATCAAGGATATTTGGCCCTGTGTTGGGGAACAGGCTGACATGACAGGCCTCATTGTTGTCTCCTTATTAACATGTCCTCCTAGGAAACGGGATCAGCCCATATATGGTTCCTAGCTTGCTTTCTAGTCAGTGTCAATATACAGCACCAATAGCTCTGCCTGAGCCATAGCAACATTTGATGGAAATTTCTTATGCCCCAAAGTATCATCCACACAAATTAATCAGATGTGAAATACATTTGGGTCATTTTCTTTGTTCAGAACTGTGTCGTCAAATTTGGAAGAGACGGGACTTCGGCACAGGTTGCCAGCTCCGAGGGCGGCCACATGGAAATGTCTGTCCATGTAGGGTCTGCTATTGGAAATAGTCTTGTGTGTGGATCACTGTCAGTTTTTTTAAGTGGAGCTTCTGTTGGAGTGGGACCCACTCTGGCTAGAAAACCCTTTGTTATTATTATTTTTATAAAGAAAAGTATTAAACAAACAAGAAAGAACAAACCTTTCAACTTGATTGATTGGCTTGTGAGTCCCTGGAATCTGCCTGCCTCTGTTTCCCCCTTCTCAACCCGTGCTGGGGTTCCAGACCCACACTGCTATAACCAGCTTTCCAAGGACTCTGAGGATCTGAGCTTAGGTTTTGGTGCTTGCACAGTAAACACTCTACCCACTGAGAACTCTCTCCACCCCCTGCTCTTGCTGTCTTTAATCAGGTTTATTTCCATTGGAGAAGACTGCACCTTGCACCATAGGTGCTTAAGGGAAAGATGCAGACTATGGAAATGGCAGCTCCTAAGACATGTAAGCACACAATACACATTTGATGAGCAGGGCTAGGGCGCTAGGGAGATGGCTCTGTGGGTGGAGTTCTTACCATGCATGCATGCGTGAGCACCCGAGTTTGGATTTCCAGCACTCACATGAAAAGTTGAGCATGGCGGGGCATTCTTGCAAGCCCAGGATTGGGGAGGTGGGGCAAGAGGATCCCTGGGGCTTGTTTGCTGGCGGGCAGTCTAACCAATCAGTGAGCACCAGGTTTAGTAATAGATTCTCTGTCTCTCTCTTACACACACACACACACACACACACACACACACACACACGCACACACGCACGCACGCACGCACACCATGCATCCCCATACATGAATACATAGATCAACACATACACTTAGACAAAACCTGATGAGTAAATATGTGATTATTATTAAATTCCTACTCACATATTCTGGACATACCCAATGTTTTAGGTTCTGCTGAATTTTCCAGTGCACTTTCTATTGTGTATGTGTGTGTGTGTGAACATACATGTATACACAGAGGGATGAGAGTGTGACAGGGGAAGTATCAAAGGCCACCCTCCAGGTGGACAAATCATGTCACTCTTCTCTACCTCAGTTTGCTTCTTACAAAGCACAGGTTGGAATGGGGTGGCCCTCCGGCTCTCTCCAGTTCTGTATATAATCATGTTACTCATGTGTGGGGACTGTTATAGTTTCATTAGATGTTGAATCTGGGAAACTAGTAGCATGAATGCTAAACACAGCCATACAGTAGGGATTTTTAATCCAAACATTATTTATCCAGCACTAATCAAAAATACAATGAAAGGATTTAAAAAAAATAAAAAGCAAACTGAGAATCCGCCAGACATAAAACAAATGCTTTCCTCTCTAGCTCTGAAGGACTCATTCAAACATCTGGGGGATTTACAGGTGTTAAAATTGCCCCTTGAAAGAAACCTTTTTATTTCCTGGGGTGATGGAAATATATTGATAATTACAAGAGGAAATGAGTTTTTTAAAATAAAACAATTAAAAGGGCTTAGCATTTAAATGAAAGAGAATGTAATTTTCCTTTATTTTATCTGTCATTAAATTGATGTTACAAGCTATTAGAAGAGTTTAGTCAAGGCCGATTTTCAAATATAATCTGTACTGAAGTGGGAGGTTGGAGGAGAGGGTGGGCCCAGCTCGGTACCAATGCACCTCCACACACATATGCACACACGCACACACACACATACACACACACGTGTGCACACATGCATGCACACACACACACACACACGCACACACGCACCTCAGAGGGATCATTTCTTTAAGAATTATGAGCCTGGAGGTGATGAACAAGGAGTGATAGTATGTAGACTCATAGACAAGAAGAAAGACAATGGTAACCCTGTTGCCTGGTCAGAGGCTTTTCTTGATTTAGTTGGAATAATTTTTTTTTCTTGTATGAGTATATGCTTGTGCAGGTATTCATGCATGTATGTGAAGGTCAGAGGCTAACCTTTGGTGTGCTCCTCAGCTGTCAGCTACACCGTGTTGTGAGTTCACTAAGTGAGCTGGCCTGACTTGCCAGCAAGCTCCAGGGATACACCTGTCTCTGCCTCGCCAGTGTTGGATCGCGAGCGAGCACCACCACACCTGCCTTTTTTGTGGGTTGTGGGGATCGGACTCAGCTGTTTGTATTCATATAGCAAGATTTCGGACTGAGTTTCCTCCCAGCCCCTCCCTATGCATTTTTGACAGTAAATGCATGAACATAATTAGGGAGCGTCAGTATTTGATGCCTGAGCAGATATCATAACAGACCTGAGATTACTGTCAGAGGGGCCCTGAAGCTACTCACATGGCTCTAGATGTCAACCTTCTCTTCCTGAGTCTGCTCACTGGCATCACGTGTGCACTCCAAAATTAGTCAGGGCTGGGGGAATATTGACATTCTGAAGATAAATAAATGCTATAAATCAGTGCCTTACAGATCTGGTTGTAATTTAACAATAATCAGCACTGTATATTTGTCAATGTACACAACCAATTAGAGTGAAAAACTTATAATAGCATTAATAGGGCATATTACATTTATTATTGTTTGCAGTGATAATTAAATAGAAGTGACACATACATGTTTATATGCAGAATAGCTGCCTTTTACTTGGGTTCCCAGC
Source organism: Mesocricetus auratus (assembly GCF_017639785.1). Taxonomy (NCBI): domain Eukaryota; kingdom Metazoa; phylum Chordata; class Mammalia; order Rodentia; family Cricetidae; genus Mesocricetus; species Mesocricetus auratus. The sequence goes on from NW_024429193.1 coordinate 14,399,796, forward strand.
ATGTGCCGGACTCTGAGACTAGTAGCATTTGTGTCCAGCCCTTGGGAGGATGCTGCAGGCTTGAGCCATTGTCCCTGTTGGGTAGGTTATGAAATGGGAACTCACCACATGGCCCGTGGTCACACAGCCAGGCAGCTCTAGGACACACTCTCTGTGCTGCAGATGAACATGGTACCTTGGAGATCAGCTCATGTGGTGAGGCTGGGGGATGGCTAAGAGTGTCGGCTTTGCAACAGTGAGGACCCGAGTTTGAATCCTCAAAAGCTACATAAAAAAGCCTGTGTCGATAACCCCAGCATTAGTGAGCAGAGGCAGGGGAAATCTGACAGGACACGGGCCAGCCAGCCTAACCACACATGCACTTCCTGCTCAGGGAGAGACCCTGTCTCAAGGGACAGGGGTGCAGAACCTGTCCTGATGCCCTTGTGACTTGTGGGGGTGATGCTGACATCTCAGCCCGAGGTCACTCAGGGTTTGGCTGTTGCCTCCAGCTCCAGGACTCATCTCTGGCCTCTTCCTGTAGGTCCCAGCAGCTGATGCTCTCCTGGGTCATCTCTTTTTCCCTTTCTCTGGTCGACATCTACCTAGTCCATCCTTGCCTGCCTCCTCTCTCTCCTTCATCTTTAATGCCCACAGCATCTCAGTGGAACACGGCTTCTTCCTGTCTCTTAAGGTTTCCCAGGAGAACAGAGAACACCTGACGATTCCAGAACTGGTAAACTCACTTCTTCATGGATGACATGACGTGGGTGTTTTGGGGACAGAGTAGGGTGGTGGAAGGAGACGTCACAAACGACCCTGGGGGATGGGGATAAAATGCATGGTGTAGGGAAGGAGCTGTGGAAAACAAAGACAGCAGTGGACACGCGTGGGACAGAGGAAGCTAGCTAGCCTGGGCGTTAGAGTCGAAGACATGAGAAATGGTCCCTGGAACCGGCAGGGATTCGGAGCAATGCTGTGGCCTTTGAAGGGCTACAGAATGTGTGGGCTGTGGGCTCTGGCTGGTTCTCTTTTTAGCCATGAAGACCTGTGTGTGTGTGTGTGGTTGATTGGTTGGTCGGTTGGTGGTGGTATTTAGTGTGTGTGTGTGTGTGTGGTTGATTGGTTGGTTGGTTGGTGGTGGTATTTAGCCCAGTTTAGAGGCATTCACAGAAGAAAATGACAAGTGATGTGGAAGTTAACTGTGGTAGATGAGCAGTGATTGGAATGAAAAGCTCACAACAGACTGTTTCATAGACCTCCTTCTGAAGAATGAAATAAGGCAAACCAAAGGCACCCTGAGTCTAAACTGACACAGATGTGACTCCTGCTCTAGAACCCATCTGTCTATTTGGTGAAGGGGAAACAGTCAAGGACAAGGCCCAGGGGATCTGCTTGCCGAGAGCTCAGCAGTCATCAAAGACTGAGTGTTGGGCCGGGACAACAGAAGGTGGCCATGGTGAAGCTTCCTGCCTTAGTCATTTATTCACACAGACATGCCAGTAAGGTGGGACATCTTAAATTCTCTCCCTGAGTGTGAGCTGCAGGTGGGAGGCCCACGGGATGGGGAGAGAGTGGTGAGGGACCCACCCAAGGCTGTCATCATGAGGAACTTGAACAGATCTCAAGTTTAAAGCCCTGAATTTTGAGCCAGACAACTGTGAAAATGGATACTATGCAAAGATATTATGCTGTAATCCCAGCGCTTTGGGAGGCTGAGGCAGGAGCCTGGTAGGTGTGCAGTCAGCCTGCGTCACATAGTGAGAGCCTTTCTCAAAATAGCCCAAACCAAGAAGGAGTGTTGTATGGGCCTGGAGGGTACAAAATACCTCGTGCTCTTCTGCCAGCCCATGTGAACTGGGGGGAGGGGGATGGAGGGACCTTTCTGTGACTGTCTTTAGCTTCTGAAGTTGCTAGTTGCATCTAGAAAATTGTCAAGAACTGTCAAACTGTGGGTGTCTTAGCCCTTAGTTAGTAAAATAGCTCCAAAGAGACAGGAAACATGCAAACCTCTACCAGAAGGAGAAGAAACCATTTCAACTAAATGACTCAGACTTGGAAAACAGGCTGCTTCACACTTCACTTTTGTGCAGCAAAAGAAACTAAAAAAAAGAAAATTCTCAAGCTGAATGGGAAGATGGGAATTCAGTCAGCCTACCCCTGGGAAAATGTTTATGATGAGATGCAAGAAAGTACTGCTTGTCACACCCTGGGCAACACTATACTGCCTCACATCTCCGCTTGCCAAGTTCATACAGCAAAAGCTAAGCCCATGGAAACATCCCCTGTCTCTACCAGACTGAGCCAGGAAGGTGAGTATTGATGCAGAGCAAGAATTCATTCCAGAGAAATGCCAAGAGTTTGCACTTGCATTTACTAGGTCTCCCTCCTTGTTGGGTTGTTGGGAGAATGGGAAATGATCACTCTCATAATATTTTAGTCTGGAGCTGGGCACTCCAAAATACCTACTTCACACTCAGAACTTCTCTTCAAGGGAGGTAGGAAGTTCCCATAGCATGGGAGTTGAAAACTGAATGGAACAAATGGACCTTTTAAGAACTCCACAGAGGAGGGTCTAGAAGAAGATAGGCCGGCAGGTAATTATGATATATGACCCACAGTAAATACGGTGCATACTAAATGGTATGAAAATGTATTGGGGCCTGTTTCTGGAGAAGCTTCAGGGCTCCAGGAGGGAGAACCATGAAGGGTGAAAGGGCCATCTACTTGTATTAAGCCTCTGCCTTGAAGGAGGAGGTCCTGCCAAGGCCACGGTTGTCATTCTGCTGTCCTCATGATGGATGGGGATTCATGAACAATTAAATTGAACCTCTGCCATTACGATCGATTGTGGGGGCAGATTTCTCAATAGGAGCCAGGGGCCACAGTGTGGGTCGCTGGTCACACTGACGTGAGGATGATGGCCTTTCCTAGGCTTCCCATGAGTCTTGCCATACACCCACCTGCCCCAGGCCCAGGATCGAGCTGGAGGTAAAGGACGAGGAAGTGAGGATTGAATTAAGTCACCACAGATCTAAGCCAGATGTGTCTAGCTCCTTTTCACCCCCTCAGTTCCAAAGCTTTAGAGGTCATTGAGGTGAAATGAGACGGACAGGGAAGTTTCAAATGTAGCTCTTATCACCTTGCTTTTAGAGTCTGAGGAAGCCCTCACTCCAAACCTTGTCTACAAAATAAGGAGAATGAAGCCTGCCCCATAAGGGTTCTTGGGCTTTGTTTTAATAATACATAATTTCTGTCCCACTAAGCTTGCCATTTTGAAGTGATTTCAATGATTCTTAGTGCATTTCCAGAGTTGCACAACCATAATCTCTGTCTGATTCTAGATTATTCCCATTACTTCCAAAAGACACCCATTGTCATCGGTGGTCACTCCCCACCCCTCCATCCTCCAAGACTCCAGCAATTTCACATTCACGTTTAGTCTCTGTGGACTTATCTATCCCAGACATTTCACATAAAGGACTCATGCAATATGTATTCTTTTGTGCCTGGATTATTTTTCTTCTCTCTCCCTTTCTTTTTCTCTCCCTTTCTTTCTTTCTTTCTTTCTTTCTTTCTTTCTTTCTTTCTTTCTTTCTTCCTTCCTTCCTTCCTTCCTTCCTTCCTTCCTTCCTTCCTTCCTTTCTTTCTTTCTTTCTTTCTTTCCTCTCTTTGAAATAGGGTCTTGTGTAACCCCTGCTGGCCCCAAAGTCAAGGCTGAGGATGTTCATCCACTCTTAACCCTCTTGCATCCGTCTTCTGAGTGTTGGTGTGCCCCACCATGCTGGGGTATTGGCTTCTTTTACTTGGCAGAATGCCTACAATGTTTCTACATTTCTCCAGTGTACCTCAGTGCTTCATTCCTTTCTATTGCTGAGTAATATTTACCAGATGATGGAGCCATGTTCATCAGTTGGCATATCTGATGAAGAAAACTTACAACACGATAATTTGAAAGACAAACGACACAACTAAAATTTCATAAAATCTTCCACACTGTTAAAAAATACCAGCAAGATGTTTTAATATACATTTCTCCAAAGAAAATTTATAGATGCCCATGGGCTCATTGGTTACAGATACAAGTACCTTATCATATATTTAACTTTATCTCTCTATAATGTTAGCTCTTTTCATGTTCATAAGGGTGTCCTTTTGTAAACAAATTGGAAACTTTTGGTAAAGTCCAATTACTCATTTTCACTTGTGTCTTAGACTTTTGATGTTAAATGTAAGAAGCCCTTACTTACATCAACATTATAAAGATTTATCTTTCTCCTTTCATGGTTTTTATATAACAACTTTCTTATGCATAGGCTTATATTTCATTTTGAACTTTTATCTGTTGTCTGAAGTAAGGGTATGCTGTGTGTGTGTGTGTGTGTGTGTGTGTGTGTGTGTGTCTTTGCTCAGATGCCATCTATCTACTTTATTTATTTATTTAGATACAGGGTCTTTAATTAGCCCAAAACTCCTAGTAGGCTAGGCTGGCCAGCCAGTGAGTTTGAGATGTGCCTGGCCCTGTTTTTCCAGTCTGGTATTATAAAGACATATTCTCATGCCTTGCTTCCCCATGGGTTTTGGTGACTGAACTCAGGTCTTCAGGCTCACAAGGTTGGTTTGCCTACTGCTTATCCTTCTAGCCTCACCACCTCAAACTCTTAGTGATTTTCAAAGTAGAGGCATTTATCTTTGGTATTAAGACCTATGACTATGTATCTACTCATGTGGAGGGGCCAGGTTTGGATGAAAATGTCCTCTCAGTAATGTTGGATACTGTTCATGCATGGTGTCTCCAGTAAACACACACATCACCCCCACCACACACACACACCACATACATATACATCACACACACACACCACATACATACATATACACACTACACCACACACAGACATACCACACACAGGCATCACACACACACACACCACATACATATACATCACACACACACACCACATACATACATATACACACTACACCACACACAGACATACCACACACAGGCATCACACACACACACATACACACACACACATACACACACACACACACACACTCCTTAGAAACTCCTTGGTTGGTACAAGTTTCAATGAACTCAATACGAACGATAGCATTGCTCAGTTTAATTACTGTGACATTGAAGTCAATACACACCCACCCACTTGATATTCCTGATGTATGACCTAAAAGGCACAGTGCACAGTGGGCCCCAAATTTGGCCTCTGTTACTGGACTGAAAACCTCCATTGACTTGGGTTGGCAGCCTGTAACACTAATTGAGGACAGAGTTTGGCCCCGTGGGTTTTATATAGAACATTTTCTTTATTTCTTGATTTCATGGGTGTGTGTTGTGGGCTGGGGATTATTTTTATGTTTTTCCACTTCCTGATTAGTTTTAGGACTTGTTTATTTGGAGACTGCTTTAATAAATTTGCACAGCAGGGTGAGGCAGTCACAGGGTTGGGATATTTAACCAGGACCTGCTGTCTTCTCAGTTTGGTTTTTGGTGTTTAACTTCAGGGCACAGTCACTCCATCAGTGTCAAATCCCTGCCAAAGATCACCTAGCCTAGACACACCCTGGTGGCTTAACCGGAGGGCAGGGCTCTGCTCCCAAATAACCCTGTATAATGGCTACCATGACACAGCATCGTTGCACTTTGAAAGTGTAGCTGAATGCTAAGGGTAGTTTCCTGAAGGTGGTGACCTGGTCACTCACTGGCATGGTTTTCATGTGTGGGAAGCTCCACTAACAAAAATTCCTAGGCGTGTACATATGCTGAAAGGAGTGACCAAGGCAAGGCCCTGTGCACAATGAGATTCACGATGGTGTGTTTCTATAGGTGGAACAGTTACGGGTAAATGCAGGTTATAGCACTAATTGTAGAGTTAGATTGCTTGGAAAATACAGCTGAGGTGTTAGGGAGACTGAGTGGATAAGAGCACATTCTGCTCTTCCAGATGACCTGAGTTTGGATACCTGCAAATATGTTACACAGCACACAACCCCCTATGACTCCAGCTCCAGAGGATCCGATGCCCTCTTCTAGTCTCTGTGGGTGCACACACACACATACACACACACACACACACACACACACACACACACAGAGAGAGAGAGAGAGAGAGAGAGAGAGAGGAAAAGAAAAATTGTAAACTTAGTGTTATATTATTGATCTCTCTCTGTCTCTCCATCTCTCTGTCTCTGTGTCTGTCTGTCTGTCTGTCTGTCTGTCTGTCTGTCTGTCTGTCTCTCTCTCTCGTTGTCAGAGTCTCCAAGAAGAACTGACTTTCAAATTGAGACCTGAGGCACTAATTAACCAGCCATAGGTAGATTACCTTTGCCCACTGAAGGATGCATCTTTGGCTTTGAGGATCAAAGGGGAAGCTGCCAGCCCTGTCAAGGCATTAGGGTTATTTGAAGAGTAGAGGGAGCCTCACGGTAAGTGCCCATTCTCAGTTCTTCTGTTTTGTGGGGAAACTGTGGGTGAGATGGACAAGAGTCTGTCAGACAGGAGGCTTTTGTGTAAACATAAACTTACAGAACGCCTTAATCCAGGAAAATATGGACTGCCTTTGCATACTTCGGTGTGTGACCCTATATGTGCCCATGTGCATACATGTATGTGATGTGTGTGAATGCTAGGGGTCAGCCTCTGGTACTGTTCATTGTGACATTGTCTACTTTGGTTTTTGAGGCAGGGTCTTTCATGGTCTGGATTCTCCAACTAGACTAGGCTAGCCAGCTAGTGGGCTCCACGGATCTGCCTATGTCATGGTTGGTTTTCTGTCAGCTTGACACAGCTGACGTCATTTGAGAAGAGGGAACCTGGTTTGAGGAAATGCCCCCATCAGGTTGGCCTGTGTACAAGCCTGTGGGGTATTTTCTTATATTGATGATTAATACTGGATGACTCAGCACCCTGTGGGTGGTGCTACCACTGACTTGGTGGTCGTGAGGTATATAAGAAAGTAGACTGAGCAAGCTAGGAGGAGCAAGCCAGTGAGTAGCATCCCTCCATGGCTCTGCTTCAGCTCCTGACCTGACTTCCCTCTGTAAACTATACTGTGCGAAGCCCTTTCCTCCCCAACTTGCTTGTGCTCAGAGTGTGGAATCAATGGACAACAGAGCTGGGAAATAGTAAGCTGCACTGTTGCCTGCCCTGCTTTTCCATGTGGGGACAAAACTCAGGTCCCTGCACTTCCAAGGCAAGAGCTTACAGGACTGAGTCATCGTCTCTGCTCCCTGGGGTACTGCGTTTGTTGAGGCTGGCTGGGAGAAAGAAAAACAAATCACTTTGACAACCATTTTTTGAGAGAGCCAGGGTGACATTCTTCTTCACTGAGTTCCTGTATCTGCCCTCAAAATGAACCCCAGGAGCCCAGTCTTGTTTTGGTGAAGTTGGTTGGCACTGAATTTTATTTTTTAGTGTGAGTCTGTATGTGTATGTGTGCGGGTATGTGCATAACCATGACATACTCATTCAGGTCAGGGGACAACTTCAGTGGAAGAGCAAACTCAGGGGTTCAGGTTTGGCAGAAAGCAGCTTTACCCACTGAGCCATCTCGTCTACCTGGAGACTTAATGTTTAGGGAGTAAAGAAAGAACTAGACTAGAATGGAGAGGGCGGAGCCACACATACAGGGAATAACTTCACAAAGGCAGAAAGTGGAGAGAGGTGGGCACTTCCAAGCAGAGCGACCATGGGGCATAGAGCTAGGGGGGCGATAGCATGCAGTGATAGCTTGTTTAATTGAGGACGCGTTGCCGCTATCAGCCGTGTAGAGCCAGCCTGCCAGAGCCGCACAGTGGAACTTATTTGAAGAGGCTATTGTAAAAGCCTCTGAGCCAGTTAATTACCAGTTTTTGTTATGTCAGGAAGTCCTCGAGTTTAAGCAGAAAGAAGCCATTCATGAGTATGTTCCGGGTCTGTAGTTTAATGGGACAAGTAAAAAAAAAATTAAAAATTGATAAAATGATTTAGTTCACGGGAGGATTGAAAATCCTCGCAAGAAAAGCTGAAATTACATATTGTGCTCTATCCTCTCCTAGAGATCCATTGAAGTAGCCAAAGACTTAATTGGACTAATGACCCATTGCTGTTATGCATAAAACCCCAGTGCCCATAGAGAAGTGATGAGGCTGTGGAAATGGCCTGTAAATACGAACCCAGTGAGCATGATGACCCAAACCAGTTTTCTGTGGCGCATGACCAAATGTACAAAGAATAAAGGATGGCTGCTGCATGTGCAGGCTGCAGGAAGCCTCCTGTGACCAGGTTGCAGTCTGTGAAGTGATCCGAGGGCTGAACATATGGGAAGATTGTATATATTAAAAAAAAGATCAGTGGTTTTAACCAGAGCTCAATTTAGGAAGATTTGGAAGGTGCAGGTAACAGGAAGTTCAGAGCCAGGGAGCAATTTTTCAAAGGCACGTGACACAGATGCATCAGTTAGTGAATGCAATTGTATGAACGGAAGCTGCTTAAGACAGCAGGGAACTAGCTATGGAAGCCGATTTTGTGTCTAGAGTTCCCTTTTTGCTCTCTCAAGTCTCTGCTGGGCCTGTCTGAAATTCCCAGAGCTGATCTCTGGGCTGGTGGTTGGCACAAACACCATACTCTGAGGATCCTGATGCTGGCACTCTCACCACCTTCTTGTCTACCAAGTGGAGATAACACCCCCTCCACAGGAGTGTGCCGGCACAGACGGTAAGGGGTCTGCAAGGAGCAGGTTGCCTGGCAGGGTGGCCATGGGAAGAGCGGCCCACACGGCAGGGCAGCCATGGGTAGAGCCTTCTGAGACGTTGCTGCAGAGGTAGCCTTAGGCTTTTAAGTTTGGATCACAGAGATCTGCCTGCTGCCGCCTCCTGAGTGCTGGGATTAAAGGTGAGAGCCACCATGCCAGGCAATATTTTAATATTAATGATTATGACGGGATAACTGGTAAGGTCTACCAGCGAACAAATGGGTTTCAAACGACTTGCCCAAGAGTTGGATTTCTATCTTGCTTTGTTCCCACAGTTGCCTTTTCTTTGTCAGGTATGAGGTAGAACAGCTTCCAATGGGGCCGTTTTGTGGCCCAAGAAAGGGTTTTGCATTAATGGCTAGAGTTTCTGAGGAGTGGATGGCATTTATACAGACTGTTGACGGTCCCAAATGAGAGTAAGAAGCAGTCTAGCAGGGCAGAGGGCAAGAAATAGGAGAGAAAAACCCAATGGAGGCTGGAGAGGTTGCTCTTGCAGAGGACTGGAGTTTGGTTTCCAGCACCCTCATCTGGCAGCTCACAATAACCCGTAACTCCAATGCCAGAGACTCTGCTGGCCTCCTCAGACAGACAGACAGACAGACAGACAGACAGACAGACAGACACACACACACACACACACACACACACACACAGAGAGAGAGAGAGCCCAAACAAAACTAAGCCAAAATCTTTAAAAAACATAATAAAAAAGCATAGTAGACCACATAGAGTAAAAGACAAAAAAAAAAAAAAAAAAAAAAAAAGGCTCGGGTGTGGGATGTGGGAAGCATCGAGCAGCGTTTGGACAAATGTGTGAAGCAGATGGACAAACAAAGGAGTGATGGCCAGTTCTCCAAGACTCACCTCGTCTACATGATCTGACTCCCTTGTCAGGGCCACACCCGAAAAAGTGCAAGGGTCCCCATAGCAAGTCAGGGATGACACAATTCCAAAGAAAGTAAGGATTCGGGGCAGTGCAGTTCCTAGGAGGGCCGAACTCTTTTGCATTTGTATGTGTGTAGCTTGAGAACAGTCCTCAAAGACACCCTCGGATCCCTGCAACCTGTGCCTGTTGCCTGTATAATAAAGAGGGGGCTTTGTAGACATAATTAAGTTAAGGATCTTGAGATCTGTGTTATTCTGAACTGTCAATCTTACATGTAATCACAAGTGTCATAAGAGGGAGGTAGGGAGTGAGTCTTATAGACGAGAAGACAATGCATGATGGATGTAAGAAAAAAGTGTGTCAAGACCCACAGCCATAGGCCACGGCCAGGGGACTTGGACTTTCCCCAGATCTACTAGAAAGGCAGGAGTCTTGCTGACATCTGGATTTCATTCCCACGACACTGACTCTGTACTTCTTGGTCCCATATCTCTGTTGGCTCAAGTCACCAAGTCTGTGGTAATTTGGTACAGCAGTTGTAGGAAACTGATGCAGTGTGAGAGTTTGGCTAGGGTTATCTGAGAGAAACCTCAGTTTCTTCAGCTGTAAAATGGAGGTGTTAGGTCTTATGGTGGGTTGGCTGGGAGGTTGAAATGAAGAAGCTTATGGGAGAACATGTCATTAATTGTAACAGTCTCTATACACATGTGAGTTCACAGTGTTCTCAAAGGACATTTGTCATGATGGCATTTAAACCATATTTGTCCTGGACACAGAGGGCCCTGACTAAAGCCAAAGGTTCTCCTGAATATACAGAAACTGGTAATGGCAGGAGATGGAGAAGAGAGGAAGGGGAGTGAGGGTGAACCCTTGGACCAAGGTGTCTTCTTGTCACAGAGCACCTGAGACTTAGCCTGGCTGAGAAGAAGGCTTCCAAAATTTAACCTGCATCATCAGTAGACTGGGCTAGGCTATGTGTTAAGTGTCCCCCAAAGAGTAAAGCAGCCCCTGAAAACTTTGTTGCCTGGAAGGAGGGGAGAAAAGGAGCCAACAGTTAGGGATATATTTCTTTTTTCTTTTTCTTTTTTTTGGTTTTTCAAGACAGGGTTTCTTTGTGGCTTTGGAGGCTGTCCTGGAACTCACTTGGTAGTCCAGGCTGGCCTCGAACTCACAGAGATCCGTCTGCCTCTGCCTCCCGAGTGCTGGGATTAATTGGAGACAAGGATAAGCAAAACTTCTTTGATAAAACTGGGCATGGTGGGCCAGAGATGTTACTCAACTGTAGAATGCTTTGCCTAGCATGTGCAAGGTCCTGGACTCAATGATCAGTGATGTAAACGAGCTGAGTGTGGCGGTACATGCTTGCAATCCCAGCATTTGAAAGCAGGAGGATTGAGGTTTAAGGCCAGCCTGGGCTATACGTGGAGTCTGCCTAAAGACTGATCCAGACATCCAGATGTGGTGGCACATGCCCATAATCCTAGCACTTAGGAGGTGAAGCAGGAGGATCAGGAGTTTAAGGGCATCCTTAGTGATATACTAAGTTCAAAGTCAGACTGGATTATCTGAGACTGTCTCAAAACATAAACAGATGGGCTGGAGAGATGACTCAGATGGTAAAGACAAGTTACTACATAACCATGAGCACAAGAGTTAGGATCTTGGCACCCAGGTGAAAAACCAGCACCCCGCAAATGCCACCTCTGAGGGAAGCCTTCCTCTGCCACTGTGAAGTCACAGACTCGGGGAGCTATCATATCTACATACATGTGTACACACACACACACACACACACACACACACACAAGAAAATAAATCTTGAAAACAATCAAATACAAACTCATGAATCTACAACTAAAAAAGTAAAATAAAAAACCTAGGAATCACATCGTCTACCTCTGGCCTCCAGAATTGTCAGAGTGTAGCTTTCTTCTGTTTACCATTAATTAAAAATGTGTGAGTCTGGCAGCAAAGGCACCACCATTGGAGGACATTGAAAACCATTGTTGAGCAGATCTAGGATACTCAAGTCATTATTTAACCTCTTAAATTTCCTGGCGTTCTTTGTTGGCCTTAAACTTCATTCTAATATTGGTGATTGTGTCTATTGTAGTAAATCGTTTGTGGAAACCATTGTTTCCCAACTGCCTTATCAGGAGGTGAGGTTATCCCATTTTGCTTATTAATAGCTTAATGGTAGCCAGTACTTCAGAGTGTCCAATGACCACTAGGATAAGTAAAATGCTATTGGTGAGTCTTTCCTTTAAGATATCTTGAAGTAACTAATCCTACATTCCCCTGGGAAGTATGTAACTTGCTCCTCACTCCTGTTTTCTCAATAGGACTTTAAGGAATGTTTGTTATAACAAATGGCTAACTTCTTCAGGCCATCTGTGGCCCAGGTAGGGATGTGATTGAACTCTCTGACACACAGGGTCACTGTCATCACTATACTTTATGTACTACCTTAGGTCCCCTTGGAGGAGGTCCCCTCCTCAGACTGGCAACTATCCAACCCACAAACGATATCGTCTTCCCCCATGTCTGAAACACACAGCTTCTCGTCTAAATTAAGGTTATCTCCCAGCCACAGAGAGAAAAGTACAGGCGCCCACAGGCACAGAGCAAGGTGACAGATGAATGAAGTGAAGGATGGGTTTGGAGGCTTTGTCAGTTGTCTTGACAACAGTGCGTTACAGATGTGTGCATGCTGATCTGCATGATTTAAAGCAATGAAGTCATTTTTACATCTCCCCCTTTCATGTTGCATTTCCAGGAAGGTCTGTCAGTAGACTCAGTCTGTAGCCACAGGGGACTGGCTCTACTTGCCCCACAGTGTCTCCAAAGAGATGAGGTCCACACTAGCTACCCCTATTTCTTGACACACACACACCCATTCCTCACAGCACCTACTGAATTCATTAATGACAAGATCGTTGTGAGCCAGATGGGCTGTGTTTATTTCTGATGGTGTCTGACGTTTTTGAGGACTCTGACCCTACTGTTACTTCCCTTTTTCATTCTCTGTAGGTTACCAAGACATGGCTGTTTCCCTCAGCTTCTCCTCCACACTCGGCCTCTCTCTGTTCAGTTCCACTCAGCCCAGGGCTCTGGGCTCAGCCCTGTATTCTCCTCACCCTGGGTTCTTACTCAGAACATGTCTTCAGAGTCCACAGACTTTGAATCTGTGCTTCTGTCAGGATGGCCTTGATGATCTGCCACCACCTTCCCTCCATCATTCTTGCACTATGATCATAAACAATGACAGCTCCTTTGTAGTCTCAAATTGATATTCCCATTCTTGGTCCCCCACCTGGCATCGTTCCAGCTCCTTCTCTTTCGTCCCCAGCCAGAACGATTTGTAGCCAGCAGGATCATATTTAATGCTTCTTTTACCTTTTCAGTGCCCCATCCTCCCTTAATACCCTTATTCTTCTTTTGGGTGTAAATTCAACCCCAATCCTAATTACCACATTATCCTGATCCTCCTACCCTTTTCAGATTTCATTAAATAACTTCTCTTCTTCCTCTTCTAATCTCTCTCTCTCTCTCTCTCTCTCTCTCTCTCTCTCTCTCTCTCTCTCTCTCTCTCGTGTGTGTGTGTGTGTATGTGTGTATGTGTGTATGTGTGTGTGTGAGAGAGAGAGAGAGAGAGAGAGAGAGAGAGAGAGAGAGAGAGAGAGAGGAGAGAGAGAGTTATGTGGGGACTGGACATGATCCGGCATACATGTGGTAGTGGGAAGGCAACCTTGAGTATTGACTTTGCCCTCCAGCTTGTTCAAGGCATGCTCTCTTGTTTGCTGCTATGCGCTTCAGGCTATTTTGGTGAAAATGGCATCTGTATTAGTTCTTTGTCCTTTCAACCTCTAACTTCCCTAACTTCCTCACCAATGCTTGCTCTTGGCTGGTGATCCTGCTTCCTGCTTCCTACTTCCTACTTCATCAAAGTGATCAGAAGAGGAAGTCAACAGGTTCTAACCCCAACACCTACTGTGTCTTCACCGGACTCCTCTCGGTAGCCTGTTCCCACAGAGGAACTTGTTTCAAGGCTTGCCATTGCTTTATCACGTAATTTATTGTATACACTGCTTCCTGCATGCCTCTGTAGTCGAATATCTCCAATGGCAAGTCTCCATGCTTAGATGTAGCCTGACATCCCGAACAGTAACCATCACAAAGACGCGGCTCAAGAAAATGTGGGCAAATTAATGAATACCCGAGTGTTCTATGTGGATGCTCTCAGTTCTCTAGGTCTTCCACCTTTATCCTCCTTGCCTTACTTCCTACTGTATGCTCTCTTGTAGCAGAGAGCCTGCCATTCCCCACACGTCCCTCTGTCCTTCCTCTCCAGCACTCTGTGCACTTCAATCTGTTCTAGCCTTAAAGGCTCTCTGTACATCTTCTGTGCATGTCACACTCCAGTGCAACTCTACCATTCTCCTCTGTTGCTTCGAGTACTCTGAAATTCTTCATCCAAATGAAGATTCTACTCAACAGCCAGCCTGGGAGTTTCAGACTCTCCCATGTGCTCCCAGAGGCCTTGTTGATAACTATTAGAGAGGGAAAGGTGACTTTATCTTCTCTGTGGTTCCAGGACCTCCTCAGTGTTTGTCATTAGGCGACTGAGTGTATGTAGAACTGACTAATTACAGAGGTAACACAACTATGTAGTTCTAACCGAGTATCATAATCCCCGACCCCAGCTGGTGATCTTCCAAAATTGCTAATTTGTGGTTGGGGAAGTAACTTAGCCAGTAAAGTACTTGTCTTAGAAACATGACCAAAGTTTAACGCCCAGGTCCCATTAAAAAAAATTAGCCATGATAGCATATGCTTATAATCCCAGTACTAGTGAAGAGATGAGAGGATCCAGGTGTTTTCTGACATTGGCATGGCCTCATGGGTGAGTTCCAAGTCAACAAGAGACCCTGTCTCAAAAAACTCCTAAAGAATGACACTCAAGGTTATTCTCTAGCTTCCATATGTGTGTGTATACATGTATATTGCTAACCCCAAACAAGTCCACACATGAACACACACACCATTAGTTTGATGAGAAGAAACACTTGTTTTTTGTTTTGTTTTAATTTATATACTTTCATTATTGATGAGCCTTTCGATTTTTTCATCTTCATTTTTAGCATTTCTTAGTCATTTGTGTGTCTTCTGTGAAATGTTTCCTCATAGTCTTTAGTCTTTGCCCATGTTTTGGTGTGTTTGCCCTTTCCAGTTTAGGCAACTCTTTGCTGATGGGCATTTTGATAGAACCCTAACCTGAGATATAGAACTGTGGGATTCTGTGGTTTTCCTTATCTATAAAATGGGGACAATAATGGAAGGATCTGCCATCTATCTTGGAAGGCAAAAGTGTTGAAGCATTGGCTGTTTCCGACAGGCGAGCCCATGTCACTTGCCTTGCTGTTCTAACAGGGACCTTAGGAGGCTTAGATGAGTTGAATGCACAAATGCTTTACAAGCAGTGAGTACGGATCAGAGTAAGGACTTCACTGGTCTATTCTTAGAAGTCTTCAGGGCATTTCCCTGAACTTTTTCATGTTCCTTACCACAGTCCTACTAAGGAGGGAAACAAGGCTGGGCCAGTTGAAATCACACACACTCACTGGGAGCAGAGGTGGATGTTAGCCTGGTATGCTGACCCTCTGTCAACCTGGAATCTTCCTCAGCATAGCCCTGCAAGTCCTTAAAAGGCAGGTTAACATCCTCCTGGGCATAATGTGTATCAGTGGCCTGCTAAGTGAGGGACACATCCTGGATCTATAAGTTGGGCTACCAAGTCTCATTAACAGCATGATTGTGCAACAATTATTTCCTTTAGAAATGACTGTGTGGCGGGGCAAACAATTTTGGGCTTGTGTGGATGCATTTGGTTTAGAGGGCTAAAGGCTCTAATGATTTGAAATCATGGTCATCTTTGGTAAGTGCTTGAGTGGGTCTCGTTTACAGTGGCCTGGGTAACAATGAGTCAAGTTTACGCCCTTGTAATGCAGCTGGGATAATAATATTTTCAGTATTTTAAAATTTCCAAAGAGGGGTCATTTGCTTCATAATCCCTGAGCTCCATTCTGGGCATGTGAAAAAATAAACACAATCTCTGAAAGAATGATGGCTCTAGAAATATGAGACATTTTTAGTTTTTTCATTTCGTCTTCACATGTTTTCCAATAGGCAGGAAAATCTCCGTAGAATGCAAGTTTCCTAATCAAATGAGATTTCCAAAGAGTGACCCTTTCCACAGAGCACGCTGCATCCCTAGCACTAGCTATTGTGCAGGTGGTGATTTGAAGTTCCAGTAGTCGACTCATAGTCTTAGGGATAGGGAAACACAGTTATAATCTATCAACAATGCTTTTTTTTCTTGGTCATCTCATGGGCTTAGATGCTATGTAGAGTATTCTCGTGTCAAAACAGCAGGTGGAATTTATGAGTAGGGCCAGGCAATATGGAGATTGTGTGGACTGAATGAGACTCATATTTGCACGCTTGATCATGAGTAGCAGAACTGTCTGAAAAGATTGCAAGCACTAGGAGATGTGATCTTGTTGGAGTCCGTGATGTCTTGTTGGAGGAAGCGTGTCACTGGGGGTGGGCTTTGGGGCTTCCAAAGCTCATGCCACGCCCAGTTCTCTCTCCCTGCTGCCTGTGGATCAGGGTGTGAAACTCTCAGCTGCTGTTCCAGTGCCTGCCTGCATGCTGCCATGCTCCCCACCAAGCTGATAATGGACTAAACCTCTAGAGCTGTAAGCCCCCGATTAGATCCTTTTTCTTATAAGAGTCGCCTGGGTCATGGTGTCTCTTCATAGCAATAGAACAGAACTAAGACAGGGATGCTAAAATTAAAGTGTTAGCCATTGTGATGGCTAACATCGATTGCCAGCTAGATTGGCTCGAGATGCCCGGGAAATGAGTAGAGCGAACGTCTAGGCAGATTGCAGGATGATTCCAGAGATGAACAGGCTGCGATGGCTCTGCTCTGTTCTGTAGTTGAGTCCATTGGTGGGTGTGAAGTTGTAAAGACTCCTGGGAGGTGGTAGAGGTGAAAACAGCGCTGGCAGCACGCCTTTGGAGGATGCCTTGCGCTAGTCTCCTCCCGCTCACCTTCTCCACTTCCCGGCTGCTCTGTCCTTCCATGCCTTTCTGCTCTGATGCTCTGCCTCATCACAGGCACAGAAACAATGGATCCAACCAGCAGTGGATGGAGACCCCTGAAACGGAGCCATGATAAACCTCTCAGGCACTTGTCACAATGACAGAAAGCCGATTAATACAGTGATCAACCAGCATGGCATGAAACTTAGGAAAAAAGGTTTACTCTAAGAAAATAGAGTTGGCAATAAAAGTTAGCAAATGAGTAAGTAATTCCACAGAAGAGCAAAAAGCAATATTCTGAAGGAGAGTGAGATGAGATGGTTTTTGGTGATAGGACAGACTCATTGTCGGAAAAAGCCACAGCACAGGAAGAATTAGGACAGGCTAGAGTGGGGTAGAAGGCTCCAGGAAGAGAAGAAGAGAGACAAAGTCAAATGGGACCACAGTAGTGTGAGACAGAGAGATGAGGAAGGCATGGGATGTAGTTAGGCTGGTACATGGAGGGCAAAGCAGGAGATGAGGCTGGGCTGGGCTTCTCAGAAGGTGCTCCCCGTGGGGGAGGTGCCACCATCTACCAAGTCTACCACAATGCCTTTCAGGGGTAGCTCAAGGATGTTGATGATCTCAGTAAGGGAGCAGGTGAAGAAATGAAAACTCCGTAGGAAGCAAAGGAAAATGGAATCTTCAGGTTAGTGGCATAGTCTTCTGTCTAATTTATACTCAGGTTAGAAGAACTCATCTCCTGGTATAGTAAAAGCCTCATCTTTAGACTAGTCATCGATAACTTGAAAACAAAACAAAAGAAGCTGAGTAAATAGGAGACTCAGATAACTTGCTTTTTTTTTTTATGAGACAGGGTTTCTCTGTATTGTTTTGGAGGCTGTAGGTCCAGCCTGGCCTTGAACTCACAGAGATCCACCTGCCTCTGCCTCCCGAGTGCTGGGATTAAAGGCGTGCACCACCACTGCCTGGCTGATAACTTGCTTTTTTTTTTGTGGTTTTTTTTTATTAATATTTTTTTTATTTTCCATTTTAAATTTAGATAAGAAACAAGGTTGCTTCACAAGTCAGTACGAGGTCCCTCTCCCTTTCCCTCCCCTCCTCCCGTGCCCTCCCCCCCATCCCCCCCCCCCCCCGTTATCCCCTCATTCCCCCAGGGAGGTTGAGGCCCTCCATGGGGGTGTCCATAGTCTGTCATTTCATATAGGGCAGGGCCTAGACCCTTCCCCAAGAGTTCAGGGTGAGAGTGCACCTCACATTGTTCTATGGGAGTCCAGAGACCGTGTATATACTTGGGATGGGTACTGATCTGCTGTCCAAGGCTCAATGATAACTTGCTTTTTTAACCAGGTTTTTTTAAACATCAGTAAATCTCATTCACTGGCTCTGTGTATTTCTATTGTTTAGCTCTTAGGCTTCCTTGAGTAACAGCACACAGACTCTCCAGTTCCTCGATCATTTGCATAAACCACACCCAGACTCAATACCTGTCATTTCCAGCTTGGGACCTTTAGCCTATGAAACAGTCTTAAAGACATCCCAAGATGATCAGAATGCAGAAGCAGTTCAAAGCTTTACAGTTTCACCCAGTCCGTTATAGTTCTATTGCCAACATCCACCAACCTACAATTCTTTTCTAGCAACTGCCTTTACTAATTCTTCCCAAACCATTCCACTTAGTTCTTACAGGACAGTTGTTGTTATTGCTCTGACTACTATTTCATTAGGCTGTATAACATTGTCTGAGAGTATGTGGTTATAATAAGGAGGAAGTTTGGAATAAGGATGCATAATTGACATAATAGATTCATTTTTGGTGTGTGTCATAGGGTCTTTCAGTGCAGCCCAGGCTGCCTTGAACTTGAGACTCTCCTGCCTCATCCTCTCAAGAGCCAGGATTACAGGTGTGCACTGTCATGCCTAGTTTGGATTTGTCTTTTTGTAATATTTTGTTAATTTTGTACATTTAAAATTATGTTTGAAAATATGATATTAAATGAACTTAATCTAAGAGATCAACTTTCTTTATTTTTTTTAACATTTTCAATCCTGATCTTCAAGGAGAGAGGTAATTAATATAGTTGTAGTCTCAGATCAACATCTTAGGCTTCTATCATTGTTATAAAAAGCATGACCAAAAGCAACCCGGGGAGGAAAGTGTCCATTTCAGTTTACACTTCCACATCACAGTCCATCATGGGAGGGTTAGGGTAGGGACTTCAGGCAGGGGCCTGGAGGTGGTGACTGAGCAGAAGCCATAGAAGAGCTCTGCTTAGTGACTCGCTCTCCATGACTTGGTCAGCCTACGTTCTTTTTGTTGTTATTTTCCAAGACAGGGTTTCTCTATGTAGTCCTGGCTGTCCTGGAACTCACTTTGTAGATCAGGCTGGCCTCAAACTCAGATCAGTTTGCCTCTGCCTTCCAGTGCTGGGATTAAAGGGGTGTGCATATACTGCCCAGCAGCCCACATTCTTATACAACCCAGGACCACCAGCTCAGGGATGGCGCTACCTACAGTGGGCTGGACCCTGCCTATTAAACAGGAAAATTACCCATAGGTCAACCTGGTGAGAGCAGTTTCTCAACTGAGGTTTTGGTTTTGTATTCCCAAATGATTCTAGATGGTATCAAGGTGACCACACACACACACACACACACACACACACACACACACACACAC
The DNA here is from genome assembly GCF_017639785.1 of Mesocricetus auratus. Classification (NCBI taxonomy): domain Eukaryota; kingdom Metazoa; phylum Chordata; class Mammalia; order Rodentia; family Cricetidae; genus Mesocricetus; species Mesocricetus auratus. The sequence goes on from NW_024429193.1 coordinate 14,419,201, forward strand.
ACACACGATAGTTAATATAATTATAATCTCAGGTTTTTACACTACTGATCTGTTTCACAGATGGGAATCTCACTCACTTAGGTGACCTCTTTCTGTCATTGCTTTAGGCAAGGCTATTTGTGTTTGCACGAATAGAGTTGAGCATCAACCCTCATGCTATTCCAAGTAAGATTACATAACTGCTTACTACAGTAATGAGGAGGTAGACAGGCCCAGCAAGTGCCTAACACACAGTCAAACTCGGAACTTAAGAACTAAGTCATGGCTCTTTTGGGTATTGGCCACCACAGTGAGTTTTCTACCATTTTCCCTGTGGCTTTACACAATGCTCACACACACTCCTACCCCCTGCTCAGATTTGTATTATAGTACACTTCTGACTGTGGGAGCAGAAATGCGGGATAACTAGAGTGACCTCAAGACTGTTGCAGTAAGGGCCACAGCCTTGTGTACTCCAGGGGGACCACAGAGCGTGCTGAATGGGAGATGAACTCCAGTTAACCTTGGAGTTCCGAGAATGCGCAGGGCTGTGCCAGCCCCTCTTCCCGTGGTATGTAGAGGCCTCCATCAATCCTGACCCATTGCTTATAAACATACTCAAAACCAGTTTGCCTTGGAGCTGGCCTGGGATGGTGCCCATTGAAGACCCACAAAAATACTGTTCAAATACTCTCAGTTCTCACAGGGCCCTCAGGGTGCCCCTTTATTGGCTTCAGGAGTGAAGCTCCAGGGTGTATAATTGTTTTTAGCATAAATCAATCTGAAGTAAGGAGGGAGGCTCTGGGGGACCATGGAACAGTGTCTGGCATGCTGCTGATATGCCTCAAATAGCTCCCAATAAAAATGGGCTTGGTTTTCTGGTACACTAGGCAGATTGCTTGACTCTTGGGGAGTTGAATACTGGAAGCAGGAAAAAAAAAGATGAAAGTTTCTGGGACTCTGGCTAGTGTCCTAGTAATATTCATTTTTCCTTACCAAAAAGACTAGTTTTATGCAGGAGTGAAGGCACACCCGCCTGAGCATCCCAGGCCAGTGCTCAGAGCTGTGAGACACAGGAAGCAGGGTGAGGCGGAGTCAGCACAGGATTCAGGCAGATGCTGGGGTCAAGTGTTTTAGCCTTCCCTGTGCACAGCTCGCCATCACCTAAAGCAAATGGTTTGATTCCCAGAGGCCTCCGTTTTCTCCGCAGCAAAATGAGGGTAAACCGCAAGCATTCTAAAAGTCAACAGCCACCACTCACACATGTTCATGATAATACAGGACAGAAGCCACTTGACTTGCTCAGGACCAGAGCTATGAACCCGTCTGTCTCTTCATCCTCCCTCCACTCTCGAGGATGGAGGATGACCTGACTGACACTTTCATCCCATTGACCTACCCATTAGGATTGTCTAGTGTCCTTGTCTTTTAAAACCACCATTCTGCAAGATTAGCTTTCGGACACGCATCCCTTTGCCTACAGGAATATATCGAGGGAGCTGAAATGGCTAAGGTTGTCCTCATCTATTATGAAGTGTGTACGTGTGTGTGTGTGTGTGTGTGTGCACGTGCGCACCAGAGGTTTATACCCAGTGTCTTCCTCAACACATCCACCATATGTTTTGAGACAGGGCCTCTCATGGAACTTGGAGGTCAGCACTTTATCTAGCCTGGCTGGTAGGGGAGTCCAGGTATTCACCTGTCTCCCAGCCCAGCCCAGCCCAGTCCTGTGTTGGGGATTACAGATGCATTGGGTGCTGAGGGTTGGGACTCAGGTCCTCGTTCTTCCACAGAAAGCACTTTGCTCACTAAGCCACCCCCAGCCTCCTATTACTGGAGTTAGATCCTTTCTCGTAGACTAGTCCCATTCTTTTATGAAGGTCTTCCCCAAGCTTCCTATTACTGAGCAGACATTTAGTACCTCCCTCCCACCCCCAGACCCACTGTGGAGCAAATCTGGCCATTGTGTGAACACTGCAAACCTATCAGGTAAGGAACTCAGATAGCAGACCAGGCAGGTCAGGGATCCAGTCCACACTGCTATGGTTGTCTCCAGGAAACCGTGGGCTTTGTGGTCCCTGTGGCAGCATCCTGTATCAGCCTGTTGTGCTAATGATGGAATCAACTGGAAGGTATTCCCTTGAAAACTTCGAAAGGTCACTGCCACAAGCAAAGGAAAAGTGAAGTGTAGGCACATGAAGACATGGTTTCTTCTAAATGAGTGGGTGGCATTTGGTCTGGGGGTGGGTAACAAGTGGCTCCGCGTCATCTCCTAGTTAGCATAGCTCAGGTGCAGCCAGAGGTTCGCAATGTGCTTCTGGAAGTTGTATAAAGGAAGGCTTTCTTTGGTGCCACCTTGGAGAGCCTGTGAGGGTGTGCAGGAAGTGGAAACCAGTGCCAGAGGATGGAACTACAAGGCTGGCAGGGTGAGGAGGGCCCAAAGCAGCAGGACCTGGCTGCATTGCCATCTGGCTTCAGCCTTGTGGGCTTTGGAAAGTGAGTTGGTGTTCTGAAGGCCAGGCAAGAGGGATCCCAGTGCCAAGCAACAGGGGAAATGGGAACTGGTCTCTAAGCCACGAATTCTGGAATTTCCCATAATTAACATTCCAGTGGAACATTCAAAAGGCCTAGGCCTTCAGTAAGCTTGGAAATTAAAACAGGATAAACTATTTAGGGTCTAGTTAGAAGGACAAGGCTCTGAGGAACCTTGTGCCTGCTATTAGTAAAATGTGACTTGGTTGGTGAAGTAGCAGGAGCTCTCAGTTCTTTTAAAGTCTTAGTTCTGACAGGTTCACGGGGGCACTCTGCTTAGGGATTAGTGTCCCAAAGCCAAAGAGACAAGCTTCTTACTCTAATGACACCGATGTTAACAAGAATGGTGACTATACTAATTCATTGGATCTTCATGATGCCCTAGAAACAATTGTTGATACCATCCCTATTTCCCAGAAGAAAAGCCTGAGACTTGGGGAGGACAGGCAGCTGGACCATCATCAGAACAGTAATAGGATAATTTGGGCTAAGTATGGTCAGTTCTAGGTTCTGAAGTCTCAGAGAAGAAACTCATAGCATAGAAAATAACACTGCCCCTCTGTCTGTCTACCTGCATATCATTATCTATCTATCTATCTATCTATCTATCTATCTATCAATCAAGCAATCATCAACTATCCAACTTTCTATCTACCATCCTCTATCATCTGGCTATTTCCATTATTTTCTGTCTGTCTCTGATAAGAATCTAAAAGTAGTGTTAAGGAGATAATAGCATTTCTTCAAAACAAACCACACTCCATCATCTAGCAATGGTGGTGGTGGTGGTGATGATGATGATGATGATGATGATAGCAAAGATAATGAGAGCTGACTAGCTGTCAGATGCTGTACTAAATTCTGTAGGTAATTCATTTGCTCTCAGCTCAGTAACTTACTACTCTGACATCAAATGGTTTAGACAGACTTTACTCATGAGAAGTGACAAAGGCACAAGGACTAGTGAGGGGGTCTGACAGAGGGTTGGGACTTCAACAAGGGCAGGTCAAGATTTATATGTGATACAGGTAGAGATGGTCATTAGGAAACGATTTAGGCAGGAGTATCAGAAAAAGTGAGTTTGTGGCTAACCCAGCTTGATGGGTTGTCCAGACCTGGGTGCTCAGATACCAAGGGTGGGGGTTTTGTTAAAGTCACTTAGGATTCTTGTTCAAACAGGATTCTGCAAGTTCAGAGAGGAAAGCTAAAGGTTAGACTCAGCCAAACCAAGGAGTCAGAGGTGAACTGACTAAAATTTTGTCCACAGGAAAATGTCACAGCCAAATTGTGTGAGTTGAGGGACATTATTCCTAAGTCATCGGTTAGGGAGACACAGAGGAGATTTAAGTTCTCAGAAGAGAAATGAATATTGGGATCCGAGCTCACCTCCTTACATATACGCGATTTCTGACACATCCTTCTCTACGGCTACTGTATAAGGCCAGCTCACATCTGACATGGTTACCTTTTCTGTTGCTTTGATAAAACACCCTGACGAAAGCATACTAGAAAGGGAAAGACCCATTTGGACTCATTCTTCTGAGGGTCTAGACCATTGTGGCATGGAAGAAGGTTGAGAAAATTTGATGTAACTGGTTACATTACTTCTACAGCTGAGGTGGAAAACATTCTGAGGGTCTAGACCACATGCTGATGAAAGAACTTGATGCATCTGGTTACTTTATATCCACAGGTGAGGTGGGAAACATTCTGAGAGTCTAGACCTGTGGAAAAGGTTGAAAGAGCTGAAGGCAACTGGTTACATTATATCCAGTCAGGAAGCAGAAAACAATGAATTCTAGTGCTCCACAGGCTTTCTCTTGTTTGTGTCGTCCAGGACCTAAGCCCAGGTAACAGCTTTACCCACCTCATTTAGTTAGCCTAACAAGATACTCCCTTGCAGGCATAGCCAGAGGCTAGCCTAGTCTAGATAATCCATCACAGTGGTGCCGGAATGCTCTGCTCCTAGGTGATTCTAGATCCTGTCATTTTGGCAGTATTAACCATCACAACATCTGATGTGGTAATCACAATTGGCAGATTGACATCGAATCCCAATGTCTCTGTCAAGACTCATTCTGCTGTGTTTCAGTGTTTGGGAGTAGATAGTGCATCTAATATCTGATAGCGTTTTGTAGACTTAGAATCAACTTCTTGCCCTTTCATCCACAAGGAGCACTTATTTATGTCTTGGAGACAGACTTGGCTGCAAACTTGTCTTTGCTCTACCGCTCCCTGTTCTGAGTTAGAAGGGGATGCTGGCTGCCACCATGAAGCCCCAGATTTCTCTCTTTGATAGTTGTTTTGGAAATTATGTTGCAGATCAAACAAACATAGTGTTTCATGAAATCTACTGTTGTCAGGGTACAGAATGAAATTACTTAAGTGAGAACTCTTTTCTGAATGGTTTCATGTCTAAGATTTAAATTATTTATTTGGGGATTTAATCAGTTTGGATTTTTAAAGTTACAGTGAGGTGCTCCCCCCTTTTTTTCTGCCTCTGATGGATAATTTGAGGAAATTGGCTTTAGATTATTAAAATAAAACATGAGATTGTGAAGATGCTGTCTGAACTTAATGCCTGGGGGTCTGCCTAAGAAAAGGATCCTCTGATGATCATTGGATCCCTAGGAGTCAGGGACAGGAGGTGCCCACAGCCTGCTCTCCTTATCTTTTATTTAATGCAAAGCTATGCACACCCGGGTACCACATACTTGGTTGTTAAATGATACGTGGATGCTTGCTCGAAAAACTAAAGGCCTGCTAGAGAGGTAGCCTACTTCTTGGTTTCTCAGCTTTCTTTGTTTTATTTTACTATTTTTTTTGATGGTGGTGTTAGGGTACAGGGGTGCAGGTGGAAGTCATAGGGCAATTCCCTTGGGAGTCAGTTCCTTTCCTGCCTCGAGATCCCAAGATTGCACTCAGATCATCACGGCTGAGCACAAACACCCGTCTCTACCCAGACTCTTTCCCTACTGTCTTTGTGTCTGTGACTGCTCAAATCCTTCCCAGAATGTGTGGTCACCCTCACTGGAGGCTTTGTCTAGTGGACATAGTGACTCAGGCTGTCACTGGCTGCTGGGTCCCTTGTACATTCTCCAGCACCTGTCTAAAGAGAGTACCCTACTTTGAGAATAGATTCACTGAGTCTCTCCAGGCTACTGTGCCTTTCCCTACATATATGAGAATTGGCCTCAAGTCTGTGAACAATGTATACACGTTGTCTCTTTCCCAATGTAACTTTTCTACTTAATATCACTTTACCAGCACAGCCTCTTCCTTTTTTCTTCTCTTTCTTTTGTCTTTTTTTCTCAGAGACTTTATGTTAAAGTTATCACAGCTCTTTGGAGGGCCGCCATGTGGCCTGATTGATGTTTGGGACCTTATTATTAGTTTTCACAGTTGGAATCATTGTATTTCTACTATATGAGTCAATCACATGCTAAATGCTTTACAGATATTGGTTTGATCCTTACAACTGGCTTACTAGGTGAGTTGTATCCTAAAGCCCGTTTTACACAAGAGAGACTAAAGGAGCAATGAGGTTAGGTGACTTGCCCAGGGTGACTCAGCTTGCAAGAAGCAGAACTTTAGGACAGGCTAATTTCTATCATTTTTGTTTAATCCCTGTAATGATTGTCTCCTCTTTAAATTGGTGGCCTTCTGTATTCTTTATAGTCCAAGGTCAGGATCCTACCTGACAAGATTCATATTTTGACCACAGGTCTGTCTGCTTCTAATGCTCATGCTTTTGTTTTTTTTAAATCTTCAAACGACCTTTGAGGATGATAGACTGAGTTGACCACTGTCATCTGCCCAATGGTGTCTTCCTCAGGTCACAGAGATGGGCAGGGATGTATTTATACATGGTGCCTAAGCAAATGCATTGGTTTCTACCCATGGCTCATTCATTTATAGCACCATTTTTTTTCACCATTTATGTGCTCAGTTGGTACAGATGGGAGATCAAGACAGAGCTACTGCGATTGAATTAAGGGCCAGGTACCACCTTCTTCTTGTTTTCTTCACTTTACTTCCCATGAGCCACGATCCTTAAAGCCTTGAAGGATATTAGAAAGCACAGGTAGTTCATGATCTATTCTACCACAAGTCAGGTACACATGGCTTTCCTTTGTGTGACACCACACTAGATCATAGGTAACCTGTAGCAAACTGTAGAGTCCCTTAAAACCAAGCCGAAGCTTTTCCGGCTGTATGCGTTCTCTTCGCCATTTCATTATTAGGCTAGATTTCAAAAGAAATGATTTTGACCTTCATATTTAAAGGAAAAGTTGACTTCTCCAAGGAAGGAGATGGAAACATATGTCCTTAGGTTATGTGTGGACGGAGCTGGGGTAAGGGGATCTATATGGCTTTCATATCCCATTCCTACGTCTTTTAGGTACCTTTGCAGGTAGGGGGCAGTTTACCCTGAGGTTTGCAGGTACACATTGGCAGGAGTGGGCACATACCATCTCTAGACCTGAACCATAGGATACCCTCACAGTCTTTCTTTCTGCATCTTTTGACTACCTGGAGAGGAGGTTGAACTGAAGGATGGGAGAGTGCTGGGTTTCAAATGGTACTCTCAAGTACTTGAGTTCCTTCCACCTGCTAACCCAGGCTATGAAAGAAGCAGTACGCCATGAACCTAATGCCAGGCCATTGAGACTTGATAAGTGTTGTAGAAATAAGACTACTTTAATACATAAACATAGTGACCAAGGCCAAATGGTATAGTCAGACAATTCTGGACTCTAAACAAAGTCTTTCCACTTAGCAGCTGTGTGACCTTGCATAAATTACATAACCTCTTAGAGTTTCAACTTCATTTGTAAAATGGGAATATAATAACACTTATCTCATAGGACTGGGGGAGAATTCTATGAAAACATATGTATATAGTGGCTGTTACATTGCAGGTGTAGCAAGATTACAGATTTACTCACTCAATCCAGTTGCGTGAAGGAAATGTAGTTCCTTTATTTCTCTATAACTGATTGAATTTTCTTCAAGATTCCACAGCCCTGGGGTAGCAGGGAAACGAATGTGAACTTTAAATGAGCCAATTAGCAATATGCCAGTCTCCTTGTACTTTCAAACAGTCCTTTTCAGGTAACTGCTCAGGTTTCCAGACTTCTCCCCCTAAAAATGATGGATAGGTAAATTTACTGTGTCCCCATGAAGTGCGGAGTAGCCCTGAAGGTCTTGAGGCAGGCCTCATGGGGTCCTTACTGGCTTTCTGGATCATTTCCTTTTCCTGTTCCTCTGCTACTTGCCCAGCTGGCCTCTGTTGCTGGAAATGTGAGACCTCATCTTCCCCAGGTTGCTAAGGGCATGGTGGGTCTCTCCCTCTCCATGTCACCTTCTAAGTTCTGCCTGTGACTGCCATGTGCTTTCTGGCCTTGGCTGCTCCTGGCCACAGGCCAGAATATGATGACTCTGCTGTCCATGCTCACTTTCAAGTTCCTTCTATATTACAGTCCTAAGTGTGTTCCATACAGCAATGGAGACGCTAACAAATCACTGGCAGCCTTAAGCCTGAGTGTGACTTGGCTCCAATACGGCTACCAAATATAGGCCTCCTGGTTAGCACGGCCCCCTGCAAGGCGGTCCCTCTTTAGAGACTGAGACAAGGAGCAGGAATTCTTTACTCTTTGTTGGTGGCAGGTAGAGTTTAAGGTGATGCTTAAGATACCAGCCTTATCAGGCTGTGTCCTTGTGCAATCCCTCAACTGTGGATGGGAATGGCAGTTGAGGCTAGCCAGGAGAAGATGGTGAGTACATGCAGGTTACTCCATCCCTCTTCCGATTGTGTCATGCAATGTTCTATATTGCTATTGGACTTATTCTGAAGACTCCTTTGCTGTCTTGATGATATGGCATTGTTGGGAAAACTAGTGTGTAAAGGGATTGTGAGTGATGTCCAGTGAAGTTGGGGCACCAGTCATTGGAAGCAAGGACCTTCAACAATCACAACTGAATGAAACTGCCAACAACCAGAACAAGCTGGGGGGAGTGGATGATTTTCTAGCCACCCTCCAGTTGACAAGGTAGATTAGTTCTCCAGCCACCTCAACTAAGGTCTTGTGAGCCCCCCAGCAGAGGACACGGTTTACCCTATCCTGTGTGGTAATAAATATATGGCATTGTGAGGTTGTGGTAAATTGTTATGTAGCAATGAACTTTGACTAATAGGGAGAGAAAACATGCATGTTCTTAGCTTCCCACATCCATTGGGGACCAGAAGGGAACACATCTTAATTTTCTTCTAGTCATTCCACCACACATAACTGCCTGAAGGGGTGGTTACTCCCTGTGTTTATTTTGGGTTCACAATGTGGAGTGACTATTTTGAAGTATAATTAAAGGAAAAACTAAGAATTAATTTTGTAATTATATAATCCTCCTTATAAAATTAATTGTATTTATTTTCCCCTTCGGATTTAGTTGGTCTGAGTCTCATTACACTCCCAAATCAGAAAGTTACATAAGTCATTTTTAGCTCTACTTTTCTCTGCGGTCTAGTTCTGTCTATAGATTTTTTCTGGAACAAGGAAGGACATCAGGGCTGGGTAGCTCATCTTCTTGAAGAAATAATACAACTTGGTACAAATGCATAGAGTGACTGGTTTCTCACAGGAAGACATCTGTTGGATGATGACCAAGAGAAGTGACTATTCAGTTAGAATGCAATCACAGATAATCAGAGCCGGGAGTTAAGTGGAGAGTCCAAATACCATCGTTTGAAACAAAAGGAAACTAAAACCCAGGAAAGTGAAATGACTTCCAAGAGATCACCCTGTTGCCAATGCCAAAGTGGGAACCAAAATTCGCATGTTTCAGTTACCATTCATGCAGGGTTTCCTAAAAATGTCTTGTTTACTGATCCCTAGGCAGCAGACAATTCTTTATTGACCAAGTTTATTAATCAAAGAAAAGTCTCCCTGATAAAGTCAAAGAGTGGTGCTATCTTCTGATCTGCTAAATGGCAGTAACAGATGGAGAAGAGTGCCTCACCACCTTCTAGGAGCAGGCTGTGGGGTTTGTACATTGTGGGCTCCATTTGGCTTCTCTGGTTTGGATTACATCCTTGGCCAGAGACAGTTTTAAACCACACATTCCCACACCCCCTCCTTTCCCTCCCTCCCTCCTTCCTTCCCTCTCTCCCTCCTTCCTTCCCTCCCTCCTTCCTTCCTTCCCTCCCTTCCTCTTTCCCTCCCTCCCTTCTCACCCCTTTGTAATCTTGGATTTCACATGAAACGCTGGAAATATATGACAGTTTTTTAAGTTTAAAAATTCTCATTATTATTATTATTGTGTGTGCTTGTTTGTGTGTATGCATGTGTGTTTGTGTGTGTACCTGTGTGTGTATACTTGTGTGTGTGTGTGTGTGTGTGTGTGTGTGTGTGTGTGTGTGTATGCATTTGCGAGAGCATGCACATATGCCTGTGGTGTGTGCGCACATGAGTTGGGGTGTTTAGACAAGGGCAGAATCCAGAGGAAGACATTGAGTGTCCTGATCTATCATTGTGTGTCTCTCCCTTGAGATGGAGTCTCTCATTGAACCTGGAGCCGGGCTGGCGGCCAGCAAGCCCCAGCAACCCTCTGTCTCTGCTTTCCATAGCTCTAGGGTTACAGATGTGGTCACAACCAGGTTTTACCTAGGTGATGATCTCAGAACTAATGTCCTCATATTTGTTCAGCAAGTTCCCTTAGCCCCTGAGCCATGTCTTCAAGCCCCATTGCTCATCTTTTCACTTCTAGAGTTAGAGAATGGTTGGGGGCCTATCAAACAATCTTTGCAAAGTGTGTTATTCTCAGTTCTAATAGGTGGCTCCCTGCTGCAGCGTAGAGCCACACACTGCTAGCCTTTGTCTTGCTGTAGTGCTTTCCAGCTTTTCCAGCAGTCAGCTCACACAGCAAGAATGGAGGCGCCACATTTCAATGTGCTGGGAGATGACATAGTGTGGCTTGTTCATGTGGCTGTGCTGTAGGTGGGCCATAGCAGAGCCCGCGTATTGTCTGAAATGCCCTGTCCCTAAGAAGCACCCAGACTTGCCTCTACAGAGGTGTGGGTACCAGCTGCTTCCAGGCTTCCTTGAGTGGGCTTACTCTAAGTTTAAGAGTTTAGAAAGACATTCCTTCACAATCTGGCATCAACTGGAGCTTATGAAAGACTCTCAGAGCCTGAAGATCAAAAAACAGAATCTGAAGAGCTAGAGAGGGCAAGGGTTAAAATATTCTGATTAGAAAAAAAATCACTTCTTATAACAGTTCTCAAAATTCAAAACCCAAAGTGAACCCTCATGAGTTCAATAATTTCCAAGGAAACTGAGGCTTTTAATGTCCCTGTTCCGTTATAGTTAATTTCCTTTCGTAGGAAATCTCTAACAGTGCTTGAGATAGAATCAAAAATAGTCAGAAGAGAGAAAGTGGGAGGAATAAAAATGGAATATCACATGAAGATAAGATAGATTCCAAAGAGGCAGAGAGTCTGGTATACAAGTTTTCTCTGGGTGACTGGCTTTTGTTTAGGGCATTGCATCTCTAGGACCAACCTACAAAGACCTTGGACAGTGGAGGTTCTCAATGCACACTCTTTGGGTGAAAGGGAGACTGTGAGATGCAATGCTGGACAAAGGGAAGGGGGAAGGGAAGGGAGGGGAGGAGAGAGAAGGGAAAGGAGTAGAGAAAGCCAGCTTAGGAAGAGAATGAGGAAAACAAATGCTTGGAAGGAAGGGGGACACTGGAAGCTAGAGCGAGAAGTCTTGGAGCCTTTCCCCACTTTTGCTGTTACTCTCTTGTTTTCATTCAGGATAGAGATGGGGAAGAGATATCAAGAGTGGAGAGTTCTACCAGGAATTGCAGGCAATTGGGAGGACTGATAATCCCATGTTCTTCCGTTCTCCCTGAGATAGTTCAATCACCAGTCTGATTTTTCCATTGCTTCTTTTGTTTTTATTTGTCTCTCCCATAATACCATATCCAACCTGGGGTGAAAAACAAACCTATTTTATTTCTCTTTGAATCTACCCAGAGCTTCGCTGGGTGCTATTCATTCAATGCCTAATGAGATTAAGCATTATAATTAGGGAACTGGAGTGATGACTCAATGGTTAAGAACACTGGCTGCTCTTCCAGAGGTTCTGAGTTCAATTCTAGAAACCACACGGTGGCTCACAACCATCTACAATAGGATATGATACCCTCTTCTGGCATGAAGGTATCCATGGGGATCACTCATACATAAGGTATAAATAAATAAACATTAAAAACAGAATTGGTAATAGAGGTTGATAACTGTTGGTGGTTGTCCACATAGAGAACTTCTACCTCTTTGAGGTACTGGGACCCCAGAGTTTTTTTCTTCTCTCTTCCTATTTTACACATATGATGAGGAATAGGAAACTAAAGACAGCACAAGGGGGAGAACTTTTATACTTTTGTACATAGAGTTTCTAGGAGAACTTAATAAAGCAGGTGGTGGCACATGCCTGTGATTTTAGTGTTTGGAAGGCTGAGGTAGGAGGATTGCTACACGTTGAAGGTCACCCTGAGTTACACAACTGAGCCCCTGTTTCAAAAAAAAAAATCTGAGCCAGCCAATAAATATCCATGTCCACTGTATGTTTAACTAAATGCTTTTCTGTGGCTGCTGACAGGAAAGCACAGGGCTAAGTATGACAAAAGGTACTTGGACACATGTACCAGTGTATAATCTATTGTCATCTCAGAGGAGGTCGTAAGGTCAGCAATTTCTCTCAGCTGCAAAATCCTATTACTAGTCCTTCAGTGTTAGAAATAGGTAATGTTATGCCCAAAGATATGGTCTTAATACTAAAAATTAGTAGTCTATGTATATGAGCTTCAGTGGGAAGTTACCTTGAAAGGAGATGGCCTGCAGAAAAGGTATCAGGGTCACTCTTTCATTTGAGATGGTGATTATCAAGGCTCCACTTGTTTACACAGCCATCAGAAGATGTGGCTTACGACAATAAATATTGACAGTCGGATTGGAACAATGTTGGCATAGTGTAGCCTGTGATGCTACAGAGGGAACAGTTTTCAACTTTTCTGAGTACTTTTCAACAATCTTATGAAAACTAATGGGTCTCCTTCCTCAGAAAAATGCACAAGGACCCCAACATTTGGTGTACAATTTCAGGGGTTCACTGGATGCCCAGTCCTTTCCATGCACTCTCTGCAGATACCTTCTGCTAGGTAAATTCTCCAATCCCTTACATCGTGTCCTGGAATTATTCCAAAGTAGATGAACCACAAATGCCCCTGACTATGACTACAGGTGTTATGGCGTCTCTGGTCTTTATTTTGGTTCTTGTTGTTGCAAACAGTTGGCCTATCAGAAAACTGGAACTACCATTAACAGCAAACAGCCGTGGTAGTTGGAAATGCTTTCAACAAAGGTTCCATGAATGGGAGGAGTGAAGGAAGTAAATAAAACACAAATGATTCCCTTGAGTCCTTGGAGGGGCTTGTGTGAGTTTGTAGTAAAGGGAGTGATGAGGTGGACCTATGTTAACATGGAAGCCTCAGAACCAGGGTGTGGCAGTGTCACTATGTCGTGGCACATCTGTTCTCAAGCTGTGATGCGCTTCTACCTAAAGCAAATGGGTCGAGCAAGAGGCAAAGAATTGCAAATGTAACTCTCCTTCCTTTCAGCTTGGGTAGGTTGTGTGGAAGCATGTTATTCAGATGCACCTGTGGGTCACCCCTTCAACTGCTCACTTCTCTGGGTAGCTACATCCCCTGGAATCTCTCTGCCTTGGTTTGCTCAGCAGAATGTGGCATAAATGGGATTGTCCTGGCTGGAGTCTTAAAGATACCTTAGCAGCATTTGCCTTTTGCCTTTTTGGGTCATGAATTGCAATATAAAAGTTTGACTTGACACGTAGGCCACACAGTGATGGTTGGAGAGCGATAGATTCTGCAGGCTCCAACCATAACTGCAAACTGAGATGCTGCACACAGGACTCCAGATGGGTTATTCTACTTCGCTGTCCAAAGCTCTGAGCCATCTCTTTGGAAGTATCAGACACAGACATGAAGAGACCGTCTTGAATGTTTTTGTCCATCAGAAGATATTAGAAGCATTAGAAACACCATTGAGCTGTTCTACTATATTGTAGTTAATTTTGGACCTACCACACTGTAAGAAACAGACAAAAATCACTTTTAAAAAAAGCTACTAAGTTACATTTTTAAGTAACAATAGATTATTAAAATTGTAAATGAATTTTGTTTACAAACAGACATTGCTATAACCCAGATGTAAGTTTGTGTCCTTGCTTTGGGACCAGGCAATGGGTGAAATCCAAGAAGAGCTTTGAGAAGGTTATTCATAGAAGCTGGAAAAGGCAGAAAGTTGTGATTCAGAATAGAAATAATTTTAAATACTTGCTCTTGATTAGGGTTGACATTTTCTATGTTGCCGAGTTTGGATTGATTCGTTTCTGTAGATCTGTTTATTATAGTTCTGAACTATGTGGAATAACTCAGGTCAATCAGGACCTCAAGGGTGATGACCAGGATTCATAAGTCCCTTTGCCCATCTCCAAGAAGCTTATGTAGTGTGAAAAACAGAAAATGCAGTTGGTCCGGACAGAACACAGAGGCAGGACAGTGAGTGCAGCAATAGGAGATGTGTCTACCATGGTAGAGAGCGTTTGTTGTGTGCCTTAGCATGCACCAAGAATCCCATTTAATCTTAGAATGTGAATATAATTTTAGCTATTTTATAAAGCCTTCATTGAGATATAATTCACATATCAAAAGTTCACGCCTTTAATATAATGCATGGATTTTCATAGACCTATAGGGTTCACTAGAAAATTCCAGAGTTTCATCATCCTCCACACAGACAGACACCTACCCATCTGCAGGCACTTCCCATCTGTTTCCCCCATCCTATTAGCCACTGGCAACTACCAGTCTTCATATAGATTTGCCTATTCAGAATATTTTGTACAAATTATTCAATATTGATGTGGCTGACTTGTACAATTTAGCATGTTTTCAAGGTTCATCCATACTGTAATATGTATCTCTACTTTTATTTCTTTTTATTGGCAAATAATGTTTCATTGTCTGGTTATTATATGTTTTGCTTCTTTGTCAGCTTGATGGGCACTTGGGTTGTCTCGGCACTTGTCTACGGTGAGTAATGCTAGTATGGGAAGATTTTGTGTAGATGTATGCTTTAGGTTCTTGGGGATATTTACCTAGGAGTAGACTTGCTAGATCATATGATGACTTTACGTTTAACCTTTTTAGCAACTGCTGAGCAATTATTGTCTGCCTTTTTTATTTTACCTACCCTAGTGGGTATGATGTGGTACCTTGTGATTTTGATTTGTATTTTCTGAACACTGCTGGTGCTCAGTGTCTTTCCATGTGAAGCTGACCATCTATGTATTCTTGGAATTTGAATTGTGTTGTCTGTTACTGTCTTTCTCTCATTTAGTAGTAAGTATTGCTCATCTATTCAGAATACAAACATGTTATTAGATGGGTGATTTGCAGACGTTTTCACCCATTCTGTGGTTGCCTTTCTATTTGGAGGGGGCCATTTAGAAACAAAAAGGTCCTTAATTTTTATGTAGTCCAGTTTCTTTTACCATATGCCTTTGATGTCATATCTAACAAATGGCTTAATCAAAGGTCACCAAGCTTTCTGTTTTCTTCTAAGTTTTTTTATTGTTTAGTCCTTATAATTAAGACTATGATCAGTTTTGAGTTCATTTGTGTGTATGATGTGAGATAAGGACACAATTTCATACTTCTTAAGGTTGATATTCATTTATTTCAGCACTACTTGTTGAAAGATAATTCTTTCCTGGTTACATCATCTTGAAACCCTGAAGAAAGTCAATTGACCATGAAAGATAAGGTCTTATTCTGTTGACGTCTATGTTTATCCTAAATCCAGCCATTTAGCCTCTATAAGAACTGTATGAGGAAGAATGGCTTAAAGGCTCAGGAAGCTTGGGCATGTTCTTTAAGTTTGTAAAATTAATATGCTGTGAAACGAAGACTGGAAATTTGGTCTTTCTCATACCAAAGGCTCAGCAAGAAAGTTAATATTCCCTTGTCACAGGAGGAATTACTGTGGCATGGGCTTATAATTAGGCAGAAATGCCAGGATGGAATAAATTTGAATTCAGGGGGGGGAATACCACCAGTAGGGATGTAAGAGTATATAAAGCAAAGCCAAGACTCAGGAGGTAATGCGAGTGGAAAGAAGCCAAGATACCACAATTAATTAGAGCATTTGGAAGCTCAGAGGGAGCTGAGAGCTGAGGAACTAGCCTGTGTGGGTCAGGGAAGACATTTAAGAACTCCTATTTACCAATGTCAGAATAATCTACAGAGGTTTGGCAGGTATGTCGGATAGGATAGGAGTCTAGGTAGAGAGGGAACAGAACATTTAAAGGTACTAAGAACTTAGCATAGCCAAATCCTGGCAAGAACTAAGCTGAACAATAGAGAACATTCCAGAGCTGTTTGGATACAAAGCTAGAATGTTTGTGGTAGATTATGAAGGGCCTAAAATATATTGCCAAGGATTTTGGTCTTCCTTCCTTCTTTCCCTCCCTCCTTCCTTCCTTCCTTCCTTCCTTCCTTCCTTCCTTCCTTCCTTTGTTTCTTTCTTTTGGCAGCAACTAGAAATTATTGTAAATTTCACATGTAGGAGATGGGTCTTAGAGAACTGGGAATGTAGAACAATGCAGACTAGGGAAGAAGGAATGGAAGGTAGGAAATGTTGGCTGGAAACTGTTGCAGGTGGATTGGTCATGTAAGTAGAGATTGAAAGAGAAGGAAAGCATCGTAGGGTGCATAATTGGTGGCTCTTGAGGGCTAGTTTGCTGTGTGGAAGGAAGAGGATTCCAGGTCTCAGCCAGGCTTGAGCAAGAGAGACAAGGAACCTTCCTTCTAGCTGGAGATACTTGGTAGTCAGTAGTAATTACCATCACTGTGGTAACTACACCATGCATGGAACAAGAGTCAGTAACTACTGTTCAAGAGTGCAGCCTTCTCCAACATGCATAAGATAATGGTATTAAATAATTTCTGGTGGTCCCTTCCAGTCCCATGGCTCCATCACTCTCCGGCTTCTAATATGAGAGTAGTAAATACGATCTATCTTGAAATTTTGATTTCTAGCCCAGAGTCTATCATTATACTTCCAAATTTTATTGAGAAAATATTTGAAGCCAAACAGAGACTTTCATTTTATTGACTTTAAAGAAAGCTTCATTCATATTCATTCAACAAATACTCATTTATCACTTGCTCACATAAATAGTCCTATGCTGGGTGCCTTGGAAAAGCTTCGGGATGTAAAAAAGTTTCTGTTTTTGTGTTGTTTTCAATGTAGCTGAGGTAGAGCTGGGAAATGAGTGCACCTCTTCTCTGTAGAGATAAGTATCAGTGGTAATTAACAAAGATCAACCCTTCAAAGCAGCTTAATGTCTAGCTTAATATCAATCATAGAAGACTGGAAGTAACAGAGAGACAGAAACACAGACAGAGACAGACACATGGAATGGAAGGACGGGGGTGGTGGTGGGGACAAGAGGAGAATGTGATTAAGCCTAGATCTGAGATGAAATCTGATGTGGACATGAAGGATGAGGCCAAGTCCATGAGGGAGGAGAAAGGAAAGGTCAGAGTAGAAGAGGAGGTGACACTAGCCAGGGCAATGTAAGAGTAGGAGTCAGCCCAAGAATGACAGACAGAGTCAGGCACATCCTTGGGATCTAAGGTAGAAAAGAGGAGAATTGTAGGTCACAAGGCCTGCGCATGCGTGTGTCCTCACACAGTTACCAGGATCAGACCCATGCTAGACTTCACATGGTGGGGGTTGCCATGGTCTTCCCCATATGATGACACATAGCTCCCTTTCCTCCCTCCTTCAATAATGCACATCACTTGTCTACTTCTGGACCATTCTTGAGCTCTGGACCATTGTTGCAATGTCTCCTCACCACTCCATTTTGCACAGCCTGCTGTGGTGTTAGACACAGTGGAACTTAAGGACAGTGGTGAGCAAAAAGCTGTCCACTGTTTCTGTGTCCTGTCTCTGTGATCTCTGTGTTGGCTATTTACGTGGGATATAATCTCCCATCGGGGAGCCTGGGGTGCACTCCATACTATGTGGAGCCTGGGTGGTCAGATATGAGGCCCAGGAAAAGGTTTCTTAGATACCAAATAACACGTCAAGGATTTATACATAAATGAAATATGGAGATTAAGTTTTTCTGAGATGCACACGAGTTAAGGAGGAAAGTGTTGGAGGGGGTTTAGAAAGCAATGCCGTACAACCTGAAGAATATGGAAAAGAACAGGAGACGGAGGTGAAATCTCCAAGCGGATGGGGTTTGCTTTAAAGAGTCCTCGGTGAAGCCCTCATCATTTCACAAAGATCTCATTTGAAGAAATTAACATGAATTTGGAGACTCACTTAAAAGGGTCCATCATCTCCCCAGGTTGATGGACTCGTCCCCAGTCTAATTGTTCAGATTTAAAATTTTTTTTACCTTGTTCTGCAGTTCATGTCTAAATACTCAAAGATGTTTATATTGCATACATTCAGCTTTAATTGGCCCTTAAAAGAAGGTGTTGATTAGAATCTGCTCAACATCAACAGCTAGCTCACACAACATTCTGTAATTACTGTTTATTAATTTAGTTCAAGTGGCATAGTTGAAAGCCCTGTTCAGATGGGAGAAGTAAATTGTCACTGGTATTGAATATGTAAATTATGTGCATTGTAAATTTCCATGAAGAAATGTTTAAAGTTAAATGCTGTGCATATAAACCCTTCTGGTTTTATCTAACTTGGCCCTGGGAGTGGAACCAGGCCTTGGTTCAGGAAGCACACGCAGCAAGCCAGTGGGGCAAAGCCTCCTCAGGACTGTGCATCTTACCTAGAGCTTGTAAAATGAGATTTTTGTAATCAAGTTTTGTTGTATGCGCTCCCTTTTTCCTGAAACAAGGCAACGCTAGTGTGCTCTCTTTATTCTTGTTCACAAAGCCCTTCCATGGAGTTCCCCCAACAGGTCCTTCTCAGCCTGTTTAGCAAGCCTGTGAACTCCCTGGCTGCCTTGAGGAGGCTTCCAGAATGATGCTGTTGGGTGGCGTGCTGAAAACGATGGCAGTTGAAGACAGTGTTTCTTCAGCCAAGTGCCAAAATAAGTTACTTCTTTTTTCCTTCCCCTGGAGGGGCAGAGACAGCAGAAACCGGAGCAAGTGCGGGCAGGCTTGCTTGGGAAGCCCGAACTCTCTGATCTCTGGAAGGTGTATTAAGGGCTCTGGGTAGCCTTACCACAAGGGTGTGGCTTAATATAGCTGAAATCACTTTATTCCATTAACAATTATCTTGGATTTCTGCCGTATTAAGATGGTATTAAGCTAAGTTTTCCTTCAAACATCAACCAAAACACTTTTTTTTCTTGTAGTGATGGGGCTTTCAGTAAATTACTTAATCCATGAATTCCTTGGATTTTTTTTACCTGTAAAGTGGAGAAAATAACAACCTCCTACAGGACTGGATGCAAAGATAGAAGGACATAATGTTGGCAAAGTGCTTATCAGAGTCTGCTAATAACACACAGACAGCAGTGTTATTGGCAGATGTCTCAGAAAAATGAGGTGAATTTTGTTAACTATTTTTTTCTCACTGTAAATGTTTGCACATAAGGGCTAGGGATGTATCCTAGTGGTAGAGAACTTGCCTAGCATATATAAGGCCCCAGGTTTGCTAGAAGGCACCCCAAAAATGCTTACAAAGCTCCTGCTGGAATATTGAGTTCTTTATTATTTCTCTCTCTCTTTCTCTCTCTCTCTCTCTCTCTCTCTCTCTCTCTCTCTCTCTCTGTACATACATGCATGTGTACTGTTGTGGTGTGTGTGTGTGTGTGTGTGTGTGTGTGTACGTACATGCATGTGTACTGTTGTGGTGTGTTCATGCATGTGCACATATATAGAGGCCAACTTCAGGTGCCACTCCTCAGGAGACATCTGCTCTGTTTTTAAGCACATGCTAGTGCAGCTTACTGGGGTACAAGTGCATACCACCCCACACAACCTTTTTGTGCGGTTCCTAGGAGTTGAACTCCAGTCCTCATCTTAAGGCTTTACTGGCTGAGGTATCTTTCTAGTCCCCTGTCTGTCCAACGTGTTGAAAAACAGTGTCTTTCTGTACAGTCCAAACTGGCCCCAGAGTTTGTATCCATACTGTTCTCAAACTTTCAGGCATTCTCCTGTCTCAAGTTCCCCTGAGTGACAGGGGTTACAGGCTAGACATAAGCCACACTTAGCTCTTTTATGTATTATTAAAAGATTTGTTTTCTACAAATTTCTGTCTGGGAGAATCTGAAGTTCATAAATAGTCAGACAAGATATTTTAAAAATTTAGAGATGAAAACCAAAGCCTTAGGGGTTTGATGAGCATGAAAACTCAGTTGAAATTTTCCTCCAAAGGTTGAAAAGAGTAGTTGAGGCAAAAGACACATCTGGCTCCCATGCCACCGAAGCCCACCCATGCCCATTTGGGCCGTTCTGTCTTTGTATGAGTTTTTCAGGCCAGATGTTGGATGTTTTCAATTTTGCAGAATCTGACTATAAATGAACTGGGAGAAAAAAAAAGTCCCAACTGTTACTGGGACTAATTATGATGGTTCCAAGGAGAATGTGCAGGCTTTCGCTTTTCCTTTATGAAGTGTTCCTGAAGAAAGCCTTGTGATTGAAATAACCCTTTTGGATGATAGCTGGCATTTTCAGAAGTAATAGTAATACTGCTGCAGATACACAGAGCGGAAGTCGTGGAAATGCCAAGTGCCGCAAAACGCCGCCTGGTTTGTTGCCTTACCCTCCTCGGTGACAGGTGCTGGGAGCTATTCTTCCTGTTTTACAGATACATAAACTGAGGCATGGGAAATAACAGCATGAAACATAACATCTATTCAGCGATGGAACCAGAACGATAGAGCCTGTGACTCTGTCTGATCAGGTGTTCACCCTCAAATATAGGGCTACCAGTGAAAGCTCCATTTTCTCAGGAGGAACTGAAGTATGTATGTGCAAGTGTGTGTGCATACAAGTGCGTGTGTGTACAAGTGTGTGTGTGTGTATGACAGAGGCCACCCTCAAGTGTCACTCCTCAAGATCCCATTTACCTCATTTTTATGGCCAGGGACTGGCCAATTAGGCTATTTTTGCTGGCCAGCAAGTCTTGGAGAATCCACCTGTCTGCCTTCCCTGTGCCAAGATTACCAGCATGTACCACCTGGCTTTTTCACATGCGTTCTAGAAATGAACTCAGGTCCTTGAACTTACTCCACAAGCACCTTACTAACAAAGCTCGCTCCAGCCCCAGAAATCACTTTTATAAACCAGACAAGTTTTAGCAGAGTTGTTTGGGCACCACTGTGAGGTCCATCCCATTTTCTTGCTGATATCTATTGAAATAATGGAGACCCGGGCCCCCAAGTCCCTTGCATGAAGGGAGCCGAGCTGCAGTGCTCAAATGCTGCATGGGTTGCTTGGGCTCAGGCTCTCATAATCTCCCCTAATGCCCAGCTACACTGGCCTTCATAGGGTTTTGAGAAGCTGAGAAGAGAGGCGAGATCTTCTAGTGTTTTCCTTCCTCTAGCCAGTCCAGATCTCTGTGCAGGCAAAGCCTCTCTGGGGAGGTTCTTCAGAACTCTGAGTTCTCATTATTCATCTCCCTTCTCAATGCTAAGCCGTATTCTTGCAGATACCAGATAAATGGCACCATATTACAGGAAGTTTAATTTCTTAAAATATTTTGTTTGTTTATTAGTCTAATTGCCTATTAATGTCT
The DNA here is from genome assembly GCF_017639785.1 of Mesocricetus auratus. Lineage (NCBI taxonomy): Eukaryota > Metazoa > Chordata > Mammalia > Rodentia > Cricetidae > Mesocricetus > Mesocricetus auratus. The sequence continues at coordinate 14,440,580 of NW_024429193.1, forward strand.
TCACTGTAGGTTGGACACAGACAGCGCCTAGGAAGTGGGACGAGTGGGTGGGGAGCTGAACACAGAGTTTGCCTTCAAGGAGACAGAGACTCTCTAGAGGGACAGAAATAAGCAAGCATCACCCATGCAGGAGGCTGCTGGAGGAGGGGATGGCATAGCAGGGCCACCTTCTGAAATCTACTCTGTGGGGAATCCCAAGGGAAGCATTAAGGATGAGTAGGAATTAGGCAGATGACAGGTGGGTGGGGTGTTACTCTTAGGGACACTACAGCATATGCAAGGGCACAAAGGCTTGGGAGCCTGGATCCCTGGTGCAGACATGGGAGCAATGTGCAGTGGGCTATGGATGACTCTTGTATATCGTGCACACTGGAGGTACCTGGAGAAGAGGAGGAGGGTTGGAGCCTCGGAGGCTGTTTGTACAAAGGAAAGTTTGAAGGTTTCTTTGAAGGCTGTAAGACGCCAACAAACATTGCTGTGACGAGGATTTGAGCACCTGCAAGAGGAAGGCTTTCAGTTTTGAAGAGCTGTCTAGTTCCCTCTCTCAGCACTGAGGCAAATCTCTGGTGTTTATCAGAATATTAACTGAGGCAATCCCGAGGAACAAAGCCAGAGGTGTCTGGCTGTCTGCTAACTGATTCTAAGGACTTGACTAGTTTAGCTAATGAGACTATGGAGGCTGGCAAGTCCAGAACCTTCAGTCTGGCTAGCAGACTGAGGAACCAATATTGCAGTTTAGGCCCAAAGACCATCTGCTGCAGGAATGCCCTCTAGCTGGGGGATGGGGTGGAGTAGGGTGGGGGACATTCTACTATCTTCTGTTCTATTCAAGCCTTTCACTGATTGAATAAAGACTACTTACATTATAGAGACAAACCTGGCTTTCTCAGAATCTACCAGTTTGGTAATCTCATCTGAAAATATTCATAAAAACATTCACAGTAATTTTTATCACAAATTTGAGCATCACAGGGCAGCCTATTTCATGTATGAACCTGTCACAGAATGAAATACATACAACTTCTGTCTGTCTCACTAGGTGCAGTATTTCAGCACATTTGCCTGATTAACATGACTCTGTTCCCTTATACATTCTTTAAAAATTACTGAGTGCCTACTGTGTGACAAGTCCTTGAAGTCCAGTGGTAAACAAGACAGACAGTGTTTTCAAGGAACATGGTAGACCTCATGGAAGTTTCTACTGGAGCAGCAGCTGGCAGATCATGGCTAAGCTGCCTCACAGTCTAATTTTATCAGTGAAGAGTCATTCAAACATTACTGGGTCCATTTTTATGTATCGTGTACGAGTATTACCTGCTACAGTGGTAAAATCAAGCACTTATAATGGTGACCACATGGCCTGAAAATCCTAAAATATTTACCCTCAGGTTACAGATACCTAAACTGGGAGAAGATAGAAGATAAGGGAAAGAATAAATAGGCATCAAATGACCATCGAGTTCTTTGAAGAATTAAAACCAGACACTGATAACGGAGGTGCTGTTTTTACATCATGGTCAGGGTAGGGCCCTGTTAAAATGATATTTGAGCAGAAGCACTGATAATAAGAGAGGCACCCATGAGAAGTCCTGGAAGGATTGAGTCCCAGGCTCATAGCACAGCAAGCTCTGGAGAGACGAAAGTCTGACTCACTCAGCTGATCACTAGCAAATTGTTCTTCTTTTGGGTAATCCATGTAGTTCCAAGTTTCACTAGAGGTGAGAGGCTGGCCTTTTGTTACATATGGTCTGACAGAGTTGGTTCTGAGCATTAGGACACCCCAACCTCCATAATTTTCCTACAAGTCTTCTAAAGTGCTGATGTGACCGAGGCCTTGGTGAACTTAATCGGATTGAGAGAAGCACAGGAGCAGTTTCTAGACACAGTTAGATGATAAGGGCTGTGACCTAATAGATGGTTCTAGGTGAGTCCAACCCACAGCCTGTAGGCTGAATGCCTCCTGTCTTGCTGCTGAGCTGACAGACACGTACTACAATGTCCAGCTTTATGTGGCTCTATGAGAACTGAACTCAGGTCCTAGCGGTTGTGTATTCTCAAGTATAGCTGGCAACACTATGCCACAGTGTCAAGAGTTTGAACAGATTGCGGAGAAGTAGAACTGTGGAAGGTGGGGTGTAGTTGGAAGAAGTAGGTTATTGCGATAGAACTATGGAGGGTCTATCTTGGCCCTAAGCCCTTCAGTAAGGTGGGCAGCTGTCATCACCATGATATTCTACCCGTGTCCCAAAGCAATGGATCTAGCCAACATTGCATTGAAATTTTGAGAGAAAATCAAACCTTGCTTCCTTTGAAATGATTTCTCTCGGGTATTTGTCATAGTTATATGACACAGACTTCATGTTACTTTTTCTCTTCAACAAATCTCTGTTATTATGGTGCCCAAAATGTAAATGCCTTAGTCTGCTAACCTGAACCCTTGGTGGTCATGACAATACTATGACCTTTCTACAGTGAGACTCTAGTGACTCCACCCCACTGTCCCCTCCTGTTATCTCCACATGACATTTGCATTTCTCCTTTCTTCACTTGTAGTTTTCTCTCTCCTCAGAGGGAGTCTCAGCTCGGGCTTTTACCCTCCTGCAATGCCCTCGCTCCATCCCTCTTACTCTTTGCTTCTCTTCCTCCTTCTCTTCGGACCCTTTCTCGTCCATTACATAGTCTTTGAACTACCAGTGCAGCACCCACTACAGTTTGGTTAGTCTTGGTGTATGTGTCTGTGTATTTCTTCAGTTGCTTATAAGCCTGGAAAGTAAGGATGAGGCAGAAGCAACATAGTCTCTCCCTGCAGAAGAGGCTGAGCTAAAGCAAAATAACCTAGAGACTTGTTTGTGCCAGGTACTCTGGAGGGCCCGGAGGAGACAGCCATGAAATATATGACCTTTAGGGAGCTCACAATATAAGGAGGCAGAGACAGTCCCCCACAAAAGCTCACCAAACAAGTCAATGTGGTATGATATTGATCTTTGTAGAATGTGTTTTGGAAACAGAATATTTAGGTAGCTCTTCCTGGATGACTCATGGTGAACTGCATTGAAGAGGTGACCGTTTAGAAAGGCAGAGAAAAGGAGAGGATTCTATGTAGAAAGCACATGGCAAAGGCAGATGGTTGATAGGAGCTGTGTGTTGGGACTGATGTTCTCGAAACTCAAGACTAGAGAGAGCTCTGAGAATGGTGGGATTGGCAAAGTAGTCAAAGAGAGCCCTAATGTAGGTAAGCAAGCATAATGCAAAATTTATTTTTATCTTTGTATCCCCTTACCTTGTCTTATTCCTTTGATGGGGTTGAAAATACTTAATGATTTCTTTTTAATTAAAATGTAAATTAAAATATAATCACATCACTCCCCCTCTTCCCTGGCTGCCTTCATCCCTCCCTTTGTCCCCTTCCTCCAACTCCTTCCATAAACTCCTTTCTCCCTCTGAAATTGAAGGCCTTTTTTATTATTATTATTCTCTCTCTCTCTCTTCTCTGTCTCTCTGTCTCTCTCTCTCTCTCTCTCTCTCACACACACACACATACATACACACACACAATTCCATAAATACAACCTTCTGAGTATGTTTGGTGTGGCTTAAAAATATATGATTTCAGGACTGACTACTCTGTGTTTCGACAACCAGTTGTGGGACTCATCCCCAAGGAATGGTAATTCTCACTCTCTCAGCAATCATTTCTTTGTCTAGGAGTAGACCCGACGAATTGATGGTTTCTTGGAGAGACCCAGCCAGCCTTGCCATAGAACCTCTGAAACCTAAGCAAGACATGGATTTCACTATGCATCTTGAGATTCATTCAAATGTGCTACTCAAGTAATTTTAATGTGAGAGCATTATCTGTAATGATTGGGTCAAATATATTAAGTAGTATTATGGTTTAAATGTTGTGTACCCCTCCAATTCTATTTGAATCTTAACCTCCAGTTAATACTATTAAGAGGCAGGGCCTTTGGGAGGCAGCCAGATAATGAGGGGGAACCCTGACAAAAGGGATGAAGGATTTAGAAAGAGTTCTGAGGAGTCCTTCCCCCTTTAGCATGTGAAAACATGTAGAACATGTCATATGTGGGGGAAGGGCCCTCCCTAGACATGGACTCAGTGATGTCTTGATCTTTGATATTTCATCTTCTGAAACTTTGAGTGATAAGTTTCTGTTTCTATAAATTAGCTAGTCTGAAGCAGTTTGTCATAGCACTCAGAGGAGACTAAGGCATACACGAGCAGTCCCTCATTTTCAACTTATGTCAACTAAAAAAATGGTACAAAAGAGATATCTATGTAGTAGAAATCTTACTGCGAATTTCAATCTTTTTTTGAGGCTGGTAGGGTGCAGTGTAATGCTATTATGACACAGTGGACAGTGGCAGTGATTTGTGGCTCCAAATCAGCAACATGACCACAAAGACAAAGGACAGATACTCTCCAGGGTACTGCGGATAGGCCATGATGTTCAATAGGTCAGGCATAGAGAGTTTCTTAGAATGTGGCTCCATTGTAAGTTGAGGGGCATCTGTACATTACAATGCAACATGTATCACATGACATCGTTGCTTATGACGGGGACAGTGCCCGGATCCCTTGGCCCTGGCTTTGGTTTCCTCTCCAGAAACAAAACGTTCATTGTGCATAAAAGCTAACCTTACACTGAAGTAAGAATTATGTCTTATGCTTAAGAATGAGATATACAGGAGCCAGCAGACCCAGCTGACATTTTTACTTCCATAGGAATGTCTCTAGGTAGTCATAACATTGGGACAAGTAGTAAGGACAAGATTTCCTTCAGAAGGGACTGTGGAAATAGTGACCTCTGATCATTCAGTGTCAATATTTAATTACTAAATGAGGTGAATGTCATATGATAGCAATTTGGTTTCCTAACCAAATAGCCTAAGCCTGACCATGTGTTCTTGGCAAGAGGATTGCATCATCTTAGAGATGAACTTGTTCTCTATTAGGTCAATGAGGAGTGAACTAAATATTTTCTACTTGGGTCTTCAAATGATAAGAGCTTAACAGCTTTGAAGGAGCTATTACAGGCAAATGCCTAAAAGAAGTAACCATTTGAAAAGCCTGTAATTATGTACTTCGAAAATAGTGTGTAAAGGGATCATGGTTCCTATCAAGGGTTATTGAGTAAATAGCGAGTTCTTAAGTCAGTAACTACTTATTTACATGATGGCCAGTTACAGCAGTGAAGAAACCATTGCAAGCTGCTAAGCAGATCTGACTCATCCACATCGCGGGTGCACAAGCTCTGTTCTCCATACAGACATGAAAAGCATTTCAGGGGCTTGGCGCAAAGGGGAAGGTAGGTGCTATCTTGCTATTGAAACAAGGGATGTTAACGAGTTCCATTTCTGCTACTGATTTAGGTTCAAAGTAAGGGTACCTCTGTTCTCTTTTCTTCTAGTAAAAGGTCTTTTCCTTTGGGATCTGCCCTCCTCACATTCCTTGAAACCCTAGTAGGGGTGTCAATCAAATAGTGAGGCCTCTCGGTCAACAAATGACCCAAGAAGTTCTTAAGCATTCTTTTGAGGAACTGACATAGTCTCTGGGAACCACAGGGGTACCTGTTTTCCAAGGTTCCCTTGGTAAGGGCTGTGTAAGTCTGGAGCTGCTGGTGCCTTACCGTACCACATGGGAGAGAATCTTGCCTCAAACTAAAACCCACACAGAATGAAGAAGAGGCAAGAAGAAATAGGTAATAGCATTGGAGCACTTAGGTGACCCAGGCCTGCAGCAACATTATACCTGGAGTGTCCTAACTGCAGGGAAGTCACGATTCTGTTTTACATCTGCGCGGTTTGAACTGGGAAGATTATTCTACTTGTGATGCCTCTACCCCAGCTGTGTAGGCATTTCTTAGTGTGTCTACTAGAAAAACACTCATTTGTGTTTTGGGATAGATGACCCAGCTTGTTGGCATCTGCTGTGAGTAGTCCTAGTAGCAAACAGTAGGCTTTTGGAAGAAGGTAAAATGAGAGGCTTGGCCTTATCTGCTGAATACATCCTCTGTTAGCAGAAATCAGCCAGAATTACCCATCTGAACCTGAGGGAGGATGCTAGAAGAGAAACATTCCTGCCACACTTTTCCCTTTCATCCTTTCTTTTTGTCTTTGCCAAATGCATGAGGCTTCTGCCTTCTTAACTTTAAGACAGATGGTTAAATAGAAGGACAGTCTCTGTTATAGAGCGTTTTGCTCAAATATTTAATATGTTTAACACTTGTACAATAAAGGGGAGGCAAGTCTGGGTGTAGTGGAACATGTCTGTAGCCCTAGTACTTGGGAAGCAGAGATAAGAAGATGATGAATTCAAGGCCAACCTAGGATACACAGTGAGACCCTGTTTCAACAAAATTCAACCACCAAAGCAAACCAAAGAACAAGAAGGGAGGAATAATGGAAAGGGGGAGAATGGAAGGGAGGCAGGGAGATAGATAAAAAGGAAGAAAAGAAGGAAGGGAAAGATAGGAAGTAATCCTGATTGGTGGACATGGTGGCTCATGCCTACAATATTAGCATTTGGAAGATGAGGAAGAAAGACCAGGTGTTCAAGGCCAGCCTCATCTATATAGAAAGGTTGACATCAACTTAAGCTGCATGAGATTCTACCTTTCCTTCTGCACTCAAAAAGAAAGAAAAAGAAAACATTCCAGGAGTGATGTAGTCTTGAAGCAGTGACTGGCTGAAGAATTCAGGATGGCTCTACGTAGCCAATCCTCTCTACAAAGACGGAAGCTTTCAGGGAGATGACAGAATGTCACTTTAATCAGTATAATTTCTCTATAGCTAAAAATGTAGCCTTCATGATAGAGTGAATGAAAACTGAAGATCTTGGCAAAGCCCCAAGGAAGTGTTTAAAAGAACAAGAGATTGCAAGGTCACAGGGAAATGAGATTGCCTCACATTTGGCCTGGTTTTTCTGTAGTCAAAGGGATACGGTTAAGAATTTGAGAACTCAGCCGGAGCATCTGTAGAAATGCCATTGCCCTGGGTGTCCCTGGCATCTTGTACTAGAATTCAAGGAGCAGAGACTTGGTAACATTTTTCCTAAATGTTGACTCTGGGCTTCACTTAGAATTCCATCTTTTCCCTTTGCTTGGCCTTTCTTCCAGGTTTGTTTGTTTTAGCAATCATTTTTTTCTGCAATGGCGGAATGAATCAGCAACAATACCCATCTCCTGAACTTTCTTTAGATGGTGGAAAATCTTAATTTATGTGATGAGAAAGGGAGCTAAAAGTAGGGGAGAATGGTAAGATTTCAGTGTGGAATCAGAAAACTGATAGTAAAAAATCCAGAAGAAAGGATAGCATATGTATAGGTATAACTAACTAAATAACTAACCAACTAACTAACTAACTAGCTGTGTAGATGGAGACTCAGGTAGAAACGAAAGCCAGCCAAGTTGAAGTCTGTCCATGATGCATGATGCACTCAGACACCTATGTATCATCAAATTCCCCTTTGATGCGCCTGTCACTCACCCAAGAACTTTTGAGCACTACACTATGAGCTTTCATGGGAAATCCAATTTTTTCCATAATAGTCCAATTGCTGTAGATGTCCATTTCCAAATGTCCTTTCAAAAAGAGATTTACAGGGTCTTACTACTTTATTTCAATATTTTCCCCCATATATATTTGGGAATTTTAAATTATTTGGTCAGAAAATCAGATGTGTAGTATATTTGGGGTAGGGGGCAAATGATGAGTTAGTTTTTATACAGAGCTGGTTTTATTCTTGTTGATTTCCAAGTTCCATTGCCATCAAAATAACAGGACGAGAAAATCTGAGACGTTTCCAGTTTGGAAATGTAAGAGGCTCAGTATCTGAATTGGCTAGTAGATCAGCTAAAGCAACTTACAGATCATCTGTGGTTTTGGTGGGAGATGGACTCTGTCTCGTCTTGGGCCTTTCTTTCAGGTGGCTTCATTTTCCGTGCCACACTCACAAATGGTTTCCTAAGTCTCCCTCCTAACCACTGAGTGTTTCTCAGCTCTTAAATCTACCCCAAGCTTGTTTCTATTTGGGCCAAAGAAGCAGCAGAAACAGGCAGTGTGTGTTTCTCCTAGGATAGTGGGTATCAGCACCAAATTCCCTGAATGCACTGATTCTGTTTCTTAACATGCTTTCTGTCTTACAGTGGCTTTGCTGTGCTTCTGCCCAGACCATTCCCAACTTTAAAGGTCCTACAACACACGAGGATTTGATGCTATCATCTACAAAAGCAAAGGGGACTATTGTTGCCATAGACCAATTCCTATCAATTAGTTCTGAGCATCCAACATCCTTCTACATTTTGGTAAATAATTTAATTCCCACTTGATAGTTTAATATATATTCTGCATAATGATCTTTGCAATTTGATGACCATGAGGAGATGATAGCGTTCGGCCAGCGTACTTAATTTGCCTATCAGTTTTTTTGATGCTCAGGTACAGAAGTTGCATCCATTGACGTCCTAATGTAGCTAGTTCATTCCTTAAGAAGTTGCTATCAACTAGCACACAGATACCAGTCTTTAAGATTATAGGATGTTGAGTCATTAAGCTTCAGTATCTTCAGGGTTTTTTTTTCCTGTGCAATGAAATGCCTCTTTCTAGATGTCAGACTAAAGTATCTGTTGGTTCTGATGCTGCTGTCAGAGGCTAGTTGGGGAGCACAGAATCAGACACAAAGACTCCTTTGAATCCCTTTGCATAAGGCAGAGTATTCCCAGCCCTTCTTGCCTTGTGTGTGTAGGAAAAAAAAAACCACAAAACAACAAATCCCTTCTGACTGAAGGAAGGAGGCTTCCTTCTCCTCACCCTTCCCCCCAACCTCTGAAACCAAACTATGTTCTGCTAGTTCTGAGAAAAAACTTTTCCCTAGCACCTTGGCATTGGTAGGTGAAAAGAGGGGGAGACCAGAGGAATTTGATCCTGCTTCCACGATTGCCAGTGGGGATGGTGGAGATGTTTTCTGTGATATTTAAATGAGAGTTACCTTATTAGATTTTCATTTCTAATGCAAAACTATGGACACTGAGTTATTCCCATCTGGTCAGGGCATGTGCATATTATGGGCACATTAGAAGTCTGTCTCCTTAACTGAAGGTCCACAGACTGTTATTTGAGTGGAAGAACCGTGAATAATCACACTCAGCAGATTCTTCTTTGGTCCCAAATGAACTTGGACATTTTGTATGTGTAAGGAACAGTGAATTTTGTGCCAACTAAAGGATAATGTGCTGAGTCATTGTCATCCTCTTTGAGGATGTTGACTTTCAGTTTTTATGTGTATTTTTAAATGAGCTATATGGATTTCTACAGTGCTAGGTCAGGGCAGAGGACCACACCTAAGATGCCCTCAGCTACATAGACCACACCTAAGATGCCCTCAGCCACATGGACCACACCTAAGATACCCTCAGCCACATGGATCACACCTAAGATGCTCTCTTCCTATTTCTCACTCCTCCCCTTCCCTAGATCTCTCCCAGGATGTGATACAACCTAGAACATGCATAGATGCGATGAAGAAGATGTGGCTGGGCAGTCAGTTTCATTTTTTTCTCCTGTGGGTCTTGGTGGTTGGTGTTTGTATCTCGGTTAGCTGTCTTGGGGCCAGGAGAAAAGGTGCATTTGGAAGACGGGAATTAATCTCAGGGTATTTTTATATTACCTTTAAAATTAGATTCTCCTCAGTTTTTCAGGGACAGATTATCCAGTTTGCTGACTATCTGGGAATTTTTTTTCCTTTTCTCTCTCTTGTTGCCAGTGTTTTGACAATTTCCTCTCTCTGTTGACAAGTACAAGATTGACCATAAAAGGAGAAGGGAAACATCCAATCAGTTTTGTTTGTTAATTGCCATGGTACATTTTGTTCAGAAACAAACTAAAATGCAGACCCAACAGGAGTTTGAAGATTATCTGTGACTTGCATCTACCCATCCCATCGCTCAGCCTCATTCATACAGATGATCAGGAGTTGGCAGAGCTTCACAGATGTGTCTCTGAAGAGAGAGCAAACACTTCTCAATACCCAGATGCCTCTGAAACAGCACACTTTGTTCATTCCCATGGGAAACTCATCTCTTAGAGGGGAGAGGGGAGAGAGGAGAGAGGAGACAGAGAGAGAGAGAGAGAGAGAGAGAGAGAGAGAGAGAGAGAGAGAGAGAGAGAGAGAGAGAGAGAGAGAGAGAGAGATTATATGAAAAATCCCTCTGGTCTGATCTACCTTTGATGGGGACAGGCAGGCCAGGGTGGTGATTTGCTCTGGGCCCAGACATGTACATGTACAGGGATGTATGCATGCTTGTGCATGTGTGTAATATTCAGATCACCTCAAGGCAGTTTTCCAAGAGAGGGAGAAGGAGGGCAGTAGTCATGGTACACTGCTTTCTTTGCCGAGAGCTCTCCTTAGCCTCCAGTTCCCTGCTATCTGCCCTTTTGGGTTCAGGGGCTGCTCTTCGAACTCTGACCACCCAGTGGTGTGAAACTAATGATTAACCCTTCAGCACCAGTGCTGTGGAGTGTTCTCCAGTAATTGGCAATGCAAAACCCATTAGGGGATGGCGTGGGGGTGCTCTGGGTCCATATGTCAGGAGGTTAATGAAAAATTAAGTATTGTATTTTGCTTAGGGTGGGTGAGAATGTTTATGGGTGATGCCTTTTCCTCTTTTCGGCTGGCACCTGAGACCGAGCATCAAGCTGTTGGCCTACTTAGACTGGGTTTCTCCTGAAAGCCTGGTTTGGGTTTTATTTGGGAGGTAGGGAAACTTCTGCCACCAAACCCAAAAAGCTCCCCAGTTCTTCACAGTTCATAAATGGAGACAGCTCCCAGGGGCCACAGAAGAAGTACATTTAATTGCTTAATAATTGCAGGCATTTTGTCTTCAAATGCATTTATTAATTGAAAAAAATGTACTGGTCTAGTGTTTTGGGGTCATATTTAGACTCCTAGAAATGGGTACTCAGGGAGTTTGTTGGAGACCTCTCTTTGGATTCAAGGACCCATTTGTGTGAGTGTATTCTTTATTAATGGGGCTTTGTTCTGGCGGTAACCCTCAGACGGGGATTTTGAGAGGCATACTCATTTTCTTCTAAGGCCTATCAGCATAGTAATCACTCTTGGCTGAAAACCAGCTGCCATTTGCATGTTTAATAAAAATATAACAGTAGCATCACATTCAAAACTATTTCTCCTTTTAGCCTAAGACTTCAAATTGACCTAGTTCCGTATATCTACCATAAATGCTGTTTGCCTCAGGTTGAAGTCTTTAAAATAGGGAGATAAAGCTGAAACAATCTGATTACTCTTCCCTTCCCTTATCACTCACAAACCATCTCTCTTAATTATGGTGTGAGGACATTTACATAGCCAGGGAGAGGGTCCTTTAACTACATTTCTATTATGCGTGGCACTTCGATAAAAGGATATTATATTCATGTGCATTAGTGATTGCTTATAAAAGATCAAGACAATAATAGCCGATTCGGTGATAAAGGTCTCTTTTCTCCTCACAGACAGGCTGTCTCTGACAGAAGAATACAGTTCATCAAAAGTGTCTGCAGGTTGTCAAACTCGGGGAGGTTTGGGGACCCTGTGCGGCTGTCATGGTCAACAAGGAGATTTTCTGTCGGGTTTCTCCATCACTCACCCCGAGGAAATAATCACTCATTGCAGTCTGCATGTTCTCATGATACGGCTCTCCATTTGAGAGAAAAGAGCTATTTCATCAGAGGACAATATAGCCCTTCTCCGGGTCCACGTAGCTTCCATTATCAGACCATAATAAATCATATTTATGCTCTCAGTTAATAAGACTGATTACAACGCAAGTTCCAGACATGGGAAAAGCGAGGCAGGTGAAAAGATGTTTTAATGAAAATATGATAAGAAAGCAGCTTCTCGCGAACATTTTGTGCTATTATTTGTCATGATTACGGACAATTTTTGATGCATCTCCTTTAGCAATGGTTTAAGCTGCATAAATTGGCTCAGTGGAAGATAAGTAAAAATGATAAGAAAAAAATCATAAAATTTTCTTATGTTGTCTAGCATCATTATGTCCATAACAAGTACAAAATAGGTTTAATGTATGTGCCGGGGATAGAGGGGAAACAGAATTTGCAGGAAACTGTGGTTGGGGTATTATTCAAAATGGTTTCAACATTTTCTCCTCATCTTGCTTTTCAGAGGCAGATGCTCCCTGGAATTTGGGTGTCCTAGTCGTTAATTTCATCTTTGCAAATGAACCACCTACAGCCTCGCTGCTTTATTTACCCATAGGGGTTCATTTTCTTCCCTCTTCCTACCCTCCCCCTTGGAGCTCTATACAAAGATATATATATATATATATATATGTATATATAAATAAGTATATATATATTTTTTTCTTGATGTTTAGTGCTAATGGGAGTTAAGTGCCTGCTTGGGAGAAAAGCAGACTCTGAAGTTTAATACTGAAAGCTACCTTATTAAAAAGGTCTGGACATTTGTAGCTTCACTGAGTTCAATTACACTAAAGTACCAACTTTCTAAATTAGTATGAAAAAGGAAAAAAATCAGATAAAATATTGAAATAGCCAGAGTCATTAGCTGTCTAACTCCGAGCGTCTGAAGGCCCAGGACTCAGGGTGCATAGTACAACTTGTTCTTTCATAGTAATTTCCCCATTTATGGTGTAACAAAAAATTTCAGGTTAGAGTTTGACATGCAGAGTACTTCCTTCTACTGTCTGTCTCTAGCTGTGCAGACAGTTTTGTTATTCCCGGGGTTCTTTTCCTCCAAGGCACCAGAGCTCCATGCTCTGGCATTTTGGCCTGGGCGGGTTCAGATCCCACCTTATTTGGGGAAGAGGTAGAGGAACAGGTTGACCTCTTTCTGGCATGTACCTTTAGGCCTCCCACGCATACACAAGAGGGCTCTTTAGGGTTCTGCTTGAGGAACAGGCACTCGACAAATGGAGGAGAGTGTTCTCCATGAGTGCAACGTGGATGGCCTGGCAGACTCTTTCCACTGAGGGAAGCAACTTCCGCAGTCTCAAAGGTTCGGGAGCTGCTCAGAGATGCATGGATGCTGTCGCTTTTGAGGTGGTCTCTATCTGTGAGCACCAGGGACTGCTGATAAAATCAGGAAGGCCCAAAAGACGAACTGCGTAGGCCAACTGAAAACCTCTCTAGGAAGCTTCGTGACTGAAATGGTAAGGGAGGGCATGTCCACATGGTGGGGGCACTTGTGTGTACATGCAGGGTCCCATCCTTCCGAGCAATGTTATCCTCTTTCCTGGAATTAAACGACCATTGAGGTTCCGTCCCCTCCCCTGAGATCCTTGCTTTCTTTGTTGGCAATCTCTCTTTGTTCTATGTTAGCATGAATGAAGAGCAATCGGCGCCCACGCTGTTCACATTGTCTGAATTCCACACAAAAAAACAACTGCCCAGACTTCTGCTGCGTTTTCTTTTGATTTTAGCCTTACTCCATTTTTCTTTTCATAGGGGTGACTGAAAAGAATCGCCTGGGAGGGAATTCCATAATGCTACCATATATCTGCTATCTACTAGGCGTTTTGTTTTAACGTTACTGGACTTGACCACAAAAAGACTTTGACACTGATAAAGAATCTGTCACGTTTGCCCTGATCAGTGTTCTGAAATCACTCATGGCAGGGAAGGCACTCCCTGCCCCTGCCTAACAGTGGTAGATTAGGGAAAAATGATTAGAGTTTTGTCGTTGTGGAGCCATTTCATGGTGGACCCTCTACTGAGCCAAATGTGTTTTGCTTGTCACACTCCATTAGCATGTGTGAAACAGTTGGGAAAATGGCCATATGATTAGACAGAAGGAAACCTGGATTCTTCACATTGGGACTTGTTACCACTGAATAATGTCTTTGCAAGAGGGATTGGTTTAGATTTTGTTAATTTCTCGGGTGATGGAAAATAAGTGGCATTTGTGGAAAGAGTCTACAGAGGTTGGTCACAAATAGTGACTTTAGATTTATGCCATTTTAAATGTTTTAAAGAAGACTTAGAATTGGATCTGGTAGTGCAGGTCTGTAATACCAGCTACTCATGAGACTAAGGCAGGATCATATGTTCAAGGCTAGCTGAGGCAACTTAGTAAACCCCGGCCCCATAGTAAAAAATAAATAAAAGGAATATCACATAATTTGGTGTTAGAGCACTCGCCTGACATGTACAAGGCCCTAGCTTCAACCTCCCAACCCTAGTACTGTAAAAATAACATATCAAGAAACATTTCACGGTTAAATAAAATAAATAAGGAGAGACCTTGTGAGCCCATCATGATAGCACATACTTATCATCTCAGAATTGGGGAGACAGAGGTTGGGAAGATGGCAAGTTCGAGGCCAGCCTGGTGGTCTACATAGCAAGACCCTGTCTCAAAAACAAACCATTCAGCCACCTCCTCAAACAAAAGGATAAAGTCAGTGGGCAAAGAGGGAATCCATACATTTGCCAGAAGAGGCTTTAGTTACTTGTATCTTAAGATGTCTTTCTTGGCCCCAACAGGAACCAAGAAACTGCATTTTTCGTGTCCAACGCCATCTTTATGCAGCAAAGCCAAAGTCTGAGGATTTGTTTTAGTCATGGACTTACTTCTTAAGGCATTCTTACCAGACTAGGATTCAAATTCATTCAATTGTTTTCCTTTGGACATATACACATACACACACACATACACTCACACACACACACACACATACACGTACATATACTCATACACAACACACACACATGCTCATACATATACACATACACACACATACACACACATACACATACATATACATAATCATGCACATCCATATTGCTATTGCTGCTGTTTGTTTTTAGGGAGAGAAGCCAGAGCAAAAGTGACTTGAAGAATGGGAAGATAAGAACAGCTTACATACAGGACATTCCAGTGATACTTAAATACCACGACCTCTGAACTACAAGGTAAGGGCAGAGTAGGCATTGTTTTCTCCTGGGGCAACTGTTGAAGTGCACATTGAATGAAAGACAATCTATTATGGGAAGAAAGAAAGCTCTCCTGACCACTGCCTGCATAATTATGTATGTGTGAGCATGGCAGTGCCCTCAGTATGAGAGCTCATTCCACATATGATCAGGGAATTATTAAATGTTGACTATTAAATATTTTAGTTAGTTTCACACTGTGTTTATCTTTCCAGGATGATGAATATGCAGATTTAGAATGGGATTTCTTCATTTCCAGGCACACTGTGCAGTCAAGTCCTTGGCAAGGTCTAGCTTTTACAGATGGGCGCTCTGATGGCATGACTCACTGTGGCGGGCAGGATCTATGTAGAGAGAGCTCACACCACCTCTAGACTCTGAGAAGGGGAGACATTTGGATGGGCAACTCTATAACTCTGGTGACAGTCTCTGGGCACTTGCGCAAAATTATGACCTGATTTAGTGATTTTGGATAACAGTTCCCTAGCCCAGACCCAAGCAGGGACAGTAAACATACGCCACTGCCAAGAACAGGAAGGGGAAGGGACTAACCGGAGGACAAGGGGAGAGCGGGCTATGCCCCTGGACAAGCGGCCTTGCAGGCAGCAGTAACCATGGAACACATACCTCTGTCTTCAGCTTGTCCAGCATGTCTGGCTTCATGACTCCAAGTCTTGGTCCAGGAATGCTGTGTTGTTCTCTCCTGTGACTGCACAGAATATGTTTGTCTTGTTGAAGGCCAGCCCAGGACTAATTTTGAAAAGTGAATCTGGGAAACCGCTTGATTTCATTTCCCTGGAGATTTTTCTGGGACAAAGTTAGAAGGGACAGTCAGGCAAGCAAAGGAGAAGTCAAAGGCGGGGGATGCAGAATGTTTTCTCCCTGGCTCCTGGACTATGAATGGAGTTTAATGGATTTTCAGTAGGCAGTGACGATTTTTAAGACTGCATTGCTGAGTTTTACAGCCCATGAGATACAGCTATAAACTCAGCAATCTTTAACTCACATGTCTTCTTGGACATCAGGAAGGAAGGCACAAGGGAGTGTGTCCGAGCGACTCAGCTAGTATCTGCTGAAGGCCTACTCCCAGGGACTGTGACATCCTACTCTCTAGTATTTTCTGAGCACCAGGGACTGTGACATCCCACTCTCTAGAATCTGCTGGGCACCTACTCCCAGGGACTGTGACATCCCACTCTCCTTGCTGCACCATCTCTTCCTTGGGGACAGGGCTCAGCTTGTAGAGTGCTTGTCTAACGTGCAGAAGGCTCTGGGCTTGAGCCTTAGCACTACATGGACTGGGCCCGGTAGAAGATTCCAGCACTCAGGACGTAGAGGCAGGGCAACCAGAAGCTCAAAGTGGTCTTTGGGTAGACTGAGCTGTGTGAGGAAAAGAAAAAGGAAAGAACAAAGACAGGGCTTTTGATTAGTTCTTAAAAACGAAATGGCATTTTAGAGAAACTCTGAAGTGAACTTGATTTTCCTAAGGGGTCAGTGGAAGGTGGCATATCTTTCCAGGATGATGAATATGCAGATTTAGAATGGGATTTCTTCATTTCCAGGCACACTGTGCAGTCAAGTCCTTGGCAAGGTCTAGCTTTTACAGATGGGCGCTCTGATGGCATGACTCACTGTGGCGGGCAGGATCTACGTAGAGAAAGCTCACACCACCTCTAGACTAGAGGGGCAGGAGCTTTGGACTTGTATGTTCCACTTCAAGCCCTGACTTTCTGATTATGATGCTGTGGAGCCTGTCATTCTATTCCAGTTTCCTTAGGTATGATGGCTGTCAGTCCTGCCTCCCACTCCTCCTGTCCTTCACCTTCTCTCCTTCTACCTGGTAATCTAGTGAATGACCTAAGAGAGTGAGCCATCCTGGGGTACTAGTGACCTGAGAACGTGAGTCATCCAGGGGACTAGTGACCTGAGAACGTGAGTCATCCAGGGGACTAGTGACCTGAGAACGTGAGTCATCCAGGGGACTAGTGACCTGAGAGAGTGAGCCATCCTGGGGTACTAGTGAATGACATGAGAGAGTGAGCTATCCTGGGGTACTTGTCAATGACATGAGAGAGTGAGCTATCCTGGGGTACCAGTGACCTGAGAGAGTGAGCCATCCTGGGGTACCAGTGACCTGAGAGAGTGAGTCATCCAGGGACTAGTGAACAATCCAAGACAGTGAGTCATCCTGAGGTACTAGTGAATGACATGAGAGAGTGAGCTATCCTGGGGTACTAGTGAATGACATGAGAGAGTGAGCTATCCTGGGGTACTAGTCAATGACATGAGAGAGTGAGCCATCCTGGGGTACCAGTGAATGACATGAGAGAGTGAGCTATCCTGGGGTACCAGTGACCTAAGAGAGTGAGCCATCCTGGGGTACTAGTGAACGACCTAAGAGAGTGAGCTATCCTCTCCGAATGGCCACACCTGCCCTCTTGGTGATTCTGGTTGTCTGTTTGATCCAAGTGGAGTAGGGGTTGGAGGTAGGACAGTAGCCTGGGGGTCAGGAGGAGAGGGAGAGGGACTATCTGCCCTACCAGCTGGATCTCTGATAGCTGTGAGGCTATCACAGCTTGCACGCTTGCGCTGGGCTGACCTCCTGGGCCCTGGTTGAAACCGTCAGGAGCAGAGCGAGGGAGCTAACATGTATTGGCAGTTAACACATACCCTTTGCCTTTGGTGTGTTTGTTTCCCAAACACTGTTTTATGTAACATGCCTATGAGCAGAATAGATTTGGCAAGCGATACCCTAGAAGGAAAGCAGGAGTTCAGAGCCGGGCCTGTCCTCTCCACAGACCTGTCCTGTGGATGTGGCCTCCCAGGAGCTTTCTGGGACTAGATGATCTCTAGGATCTACCTCTACCCAAAGTGGCCCAACAGTGACTAAGCTTCCAGAGGGCAGGCATTCAACCTTGTCTCTAAATCCTTATTCCTACCCCTTCCCTTTAATGCTTAGCAAAAGACTAGATACATGGCAGCAGCTGGCGTTCATTGCTCCATTTAATTCTTCTGTGACTGGAAAGCCACCCCGAATCTCCGCAGTACTTTAGAGCTGTTTAGAATGTTGGAAGCTGGCAGGCGACTGCTCATGGCCTGTCACCATCCTTCCATTCCTAGGATCCAGGGGTGACTCTTGGTTCACAATGGCTGCTTCTCCAGGCTCAGCACCAACTCAGGGGTTCCTGAGTTTTTTCTGGGCAACACCAGCCTTGACCATGATTCCTGATTGGTCAAGGAGTGGACAATGACTTCGAAGGAGGCCAATCAGAATAATTCTCTAAGGCTTCCTAAATTGCGACCTAGAGAAGACTGGTGGTAGCAGCTGCTGGATGCTGGACTGGAGAGTTTTTATGGCCGTGTTTCATTTCCTGTTGTGTAAAGGCCGTGGAAGAAGAAAATAGAGTCCCTCAGGGAAGATTGGCCCAGGTCTGTTGTGACACGGCTGCTGTCCCTCCTTCTTGTGCATGACACGGCCTTGGTTTCAGAGGACAGAGGTGGCCTTTGCTCTGGTGCTGGCTACTTCAGGGATCCGGAAGCATTCTCTTCATTCCCTCCCAGGGACCTGCCTTTCTTTGAAGGCCAGTAGTCTCATGCTTTTCTTGAACCACCCACGCTGTGTATTGTACTTGTCTCCTAGACAGGAGCGGGACTTCCTTCCCCCGTGATAAAGGTAGTCAGTCCTGGAACCAAGACCTCCACAGTGCTTTGAGGCTAAGTAATATCCAGGTGTATGGGCCCTGGGCCTTGCAATTAAGGCCAGAGAAACCCCGGGAACCTGTTGCTACTCTCCCGAGAGAAGCCTGGTCAGCCTGTGAAAGGTCTACCCCTGCCATGACCCTGTCTCTAGAGAGTTAGCTATCCTGGGGTACCAGTGACCTAAGAGAGTGAGCCATCCTGGGGTACTAGTGAACGACCTAAGAGAGTGAGCTATCCTCTCCGAATGGCCACACCTGCCCTCTTGGTGATTCTGGTTGTCTGTTTGATCCAAGTGGAGTAGGGGTTGGAGGTAGGACAGTAGCCTGGGGGTCAGGAGGAGAGGGAGAGGGACTATCTGCCCTACCAGCTGGATCTCTGATAGCTGTGAGGCTATCACAGCTTGCACGCTTGCGCTGGGCTGACCTCCTGGGCCCTGGTTGAAACCGTCAGGAGCAGAGCGAGGGAGCTAACATGTATTGGCAGTTAACACATACCCTTTGCCTTTGGTGTGTTTGTTTCCCAAACACTGTTTTATGTAACATGCCTATGAGCAGAATAGATTTGGCAAGCGATACCCTAGAAGGAAAGCAGGAGTTCAGAGCCGGGCCTGTCCTCTCCACAGACCTGTCCTGTGGATGTGGCCTCCCAGGAGCTTTCTGGGACTAGATGATCTCTAGGATCTACCTCTACCCAAAGTGGCCCAACAGTGACTAAGCTTCCAGAGGGCAGGCATTCAACCTTGTCTCTAAATCCTTATTCCTACCCCTTCCCTTTAATGCTTAGCAAAAGACTAGATACATGGCAGCAGCTGGCGTTCATTGCTCCATTTAATTCTTCTGTGACTGGAAAGCCACCCCCGAATCTCCGCAGTACTTTAGAGCTGTTTAGAATGTTGGAAGCTGGCAGGCGACTGCTCATGGCCTGTCACCATCCTTCCATTCCTAGGATCCAGGGGGGTGACTCTTGGTTCACAATGGCTGCTTCTCCAGGCTCAGCACCAACTCAGGGGTTCCTGAGTTTTTTTCTGGGCAACACCAGCCTTGACCATGATTCCTGATTGGTCAAGGAGTGGACAATGACTTCGAAGGAGGCCAATCAGAATAATTCTCTAAGGCTTCCTAAATTGCGACCTAGAGAAGACTGGTGGTAGCAGCTGCTGGATGCTGGACTGGAGAGTTTTTATGGCCGTGTTTCATTTCCTGTTGTGTAAAGGCCGTGGAAGAAGAAAATAGAGTCCCTCAGGGAAGATTGGCCCAGGTCTGTTGTGACACGGCTGCTGTCCCTCCTTCTTGTGCATGACACGGCCTTGGTTTCAGAGGACAGAGGTGGCCTTTGCTCTGGTGCTGGCTACTTCAGGGATCCGGAAGCATTCTCTTCATTCCCTCCCAGGGACCTGCCTTTCTTTGAAGGCCAGTAGTCTCATGCTTTTCTTGAACCACCCACGCTGTGTATTGTACTTGTCTCCTAGACAGGAGCGGGACTTCCTTCCCCCCGTGATAAAGGTAGTCAGTCCTGGAACCAAGACCTCCACAGTGCTTTGAGGCTAAGTAATATCCAGGTGTATGGGCCCTGGGCCTTGCAATTAAGGCCAGAGAAACCCCGGGAACCTGTTGCTACTCTCCCGAGAGAAGCCTGGTCAGCCTGTGAAAGGTCTACCCCTGCCATGACCCTGTCTCTAGAGAGTTAGCTTCACCTGGCAGGCTCTGCGGTGCTGCTTCCGTGCACCATGCTGTGTTGTGATATGAGACGCTGAGGAACAGTGGCCTTCACCAGCTTCTGAGGTTCCTACCTGCATGTACACTCATGTCTGCCTGTGTGAAAATCTAGAATTCTCAAATGGTTAGTCAGGGAGCAAGGCGTGAGAAAGAGACTGGAATGTACTGCTAATGAGGTGTTTCCAGCAATTAATTAGGAAATATAAGGGGCCGTAACTGGATTCTGTTTTCAAATTTTAGAGCTAGATAATCCTGGACATATGTTGAATGAATAAAAAGTGATGTCTGAGTCCATCCTGTTGGACTGGGTCACAGAATTTTCATATGTCAGAAGGTTCTTGTTGGCCTGTTACATGTTGAAAATCTGAGATGCTTGTATAGGTTTTGTGCCTGCAGTCAGGCCTGTAGATAAGCAGGGCCGGAAGTAAGGCAACTATTGCTCTGACATAAGGGGTCCTGGCCATTGCTGGGATAGTTCCTAGTACAGTGTAGTCTACAGTGTTGGGATCTTTCCTCCAGGTGGATAGTGACATCTCTGCACTTGGAATTTACAGAACCAGGAAGCCTTGTGGAATGCAGAGAACACATGGTCACCCATCTGGCTTCTGCTCTATTCTGCAGCTCTATTCTGCAGCTCTATTCTGCAGCTGCCTAGTAAGATCAGCAAACTCTTCTTAAGCGTTCTCTAGGCTTTATTCCTCTTTTTAGGGAGGATGAGTCAGATGGCCTCAGAGATCTTTGTGGCAGGTATATCTCTTGAATTTTAGGACGCAAACAGCAAAAGTGATTCCTAGGTAAGGGTTACCGGTTGTCATTCAGTATAGAATCTCCCTTTAAAAAATTTTATATTGCTGGCTGTGGTGGTGCATGCTTTTAATCCCAGCCCTCAGGAGGCAGAGACAGGTGGATCTCTGAGTGTAGTGCCATCCTGATTTATAGAGTGAGTTCCAGGACAGCTTGGGCTACACAGAGAAACCCTGCCTTGAAAACAACAATAAAATATATATGCATGCTTGCATGCCAAGGCTATTTGTGTATGGTGTATGTATTTGTGTGTGTGGTGTATATGTGCAGGTGTGTGGGGGGGTAGGATTCTATTCAGAAGACTGGATTTCATTTGCATTAGTCACATGCCCCCATGCTCACATCCTTGCTTTCAGTGACCTTGGCTGTCTTGGGTAGTACTAGCCAAGTATTCTATAGATGTTCCTCAGTTGAGATTTGAGTGATGTTCTCATCATGATTAGACTGAAGTGAAGTGTTTGGGAGGAAAGACGTCTAGCGTAGCGCCCTTCTCAACATGCCATCGCAGGCTCCATGCTCTTGGTATGAGCCACTGCTGTGCTTTTAACCTCCATTCCCTGGCTTGGTGTAGATTTGTTAGAATTCTCCACTGCGAAGTTACTCTTTTCTACACTGTTATCTTTGGAAGAAAGTTACTGTATGTGAACCATATTTGTAGAATGAGGAATTATGTCTGTCTCCTAAGGATGGAGTAGCAAAGCAAATTATTAGGAGATGGTGGGAGAGCTGACTATTTTCTCCTAGTCATTTACTTGTTCAATGGGTTATTTATAACTCATGGGTTCACGTGTGTTATACTTTGGATTATAATCTAGTATGCTTCTCTGTAAATGGAGTTCTTAATTGGCCTATGTAATAAAAACCTGGAGTCAGGGATAGAGGAAAATGCTGGGGGATCAGAGAGAAAGAGTAAGCTACTGCCACACCTTACCTCCTTAGCATCCCAGCAGACAAGAGAGCAAGTTCCTGTTTCTCCCTGTATATATCCTGTCTCTGTCCAGCTATCTCACTTCCTGTCTGTCTGTACAGACCTCCAGACCTCTATGGTTAGCTAGTGGCAAGCTCCATTCTCTGACCTTCAGACAGGCTTTATTTGTACAAGCAAGATATCACCACACTGCTCCTTTCTTCCATAGGAGCAACATTCTTCTAGGCTCTAGATGGTATATGGCTGTAGTGACGACGAGAGCATTTCCCCAAATCCCTGTAGCTAGATGTGACTCTGTGGTTAAGATCTAGCCTGTAGGGTGCAAGCAAGCGTGGTCTGTGCAGCTTCCTTCTATGTGATTGCTAACATGCAGCAAGAGGCTGGAGATGCCTTGGGAGTGGCAGCCACAGTGGTGAACTAAGAGAATATCTTGATTTTATGTACCACCACAGAAGCCCTGGATAATGTGATGGTGTGCTACTTGGGTAGGAAAGAGTTTCTATCTTGTTTAAGTCTCATAGTTTAGGAGTTTCTACTGTTGCTAGAACTTGATCTTAACCAACACAGTGTGGGTAGAGAGTATGTGTATTCTTGTATGTCTATGTGTGTATTCCTGAGTCTGTGTATGTGTGCGTACACACGCACACACACACAGGAGTGGTCAGATGTCAATATTGGTGTTTTCTTCAATTGCCCTACCTTATTTTCAGAGACGGATTCTTTCACTGAACTTGCACTCACCAGTTTGGCTCAGGCGAATGACCGAATAAGGTCCAGGAATTCGCCTTTCTCCACTTCCCCAGCGTTGGGCTTGTAGGTACTCACTGCTACACCATGTGTGGGATTACCCAGTACAAACTCAGGCCCTTATGCTTGAAGCAAGCATTCTACTGACTGAGTTTCCTCTTAAGCACATGTCTTGTTTCTTTTTTGTTTTTTAAGAGACTGTACTGGTAATCAATAAAATTACAAAATTGGAACAACTAAAAATTACAAGAAAGGAAAAATTACAATAATAAACAAGTAGCCAATGGGAAGAAGAGAAAATGTACTAGTCTTGAAGCTCATTTAGAGAATTGGGTTTTTATTATGTTGTTTTTTAATTAATAAAGATGAATTTATGCTTAGTAGTATTTTTTTCTTCCCAGGTTTTGGTTCTCTGACTTACTTTAACTAAGACTATATTATTACTACAATACTATTATTATTATCATGATTATTATTATTTTGGTTTCCAATAAAGACAGGTTCCAACCATCACTGCAGAGGATGGTAATGGCATCCTCTGGGTTGCTCACAGATGCTCTACTTAGTGCCTTATGTTGGGAAGTCTTCTGTGCTTTTGAAGACAGAGGAGGAAAGGCCATTCACCGAGAGAGGTGTGCTTGTGCCCCTTGGTCTGGTTTTAAGCTTGACACATGGGCTCTCCGTGCTGGCTTTGCATTCATTATGCAGCCCAGACTGGTCTTGATCTCCCAATCCTTCTGCCTTCATCTCCTGACTGCTAGAATTGTAGGCGTGTGCCACCACACCTACCTGCTTGCTGAACAGTACTCAATGTCTCCTTCTTGTTCCTATAAAAGATAGAACGGGGAGAAAGCATGAAGAGGCATTCAGAGGAGAGGCCTTGGGGCCATGGTGATGGAAGGAAGAGTCACTGGTCTCCAGCTCTCAGGGCTGAGGGATCTGACTGCACCGGGATGAGCCTGCACCTGACCACCGTGGGCAGAACCAGGGCTCCTTCACTAGGGGCCGCCAGGGGCCTTTGAAGTAGAACCCTGTTTAAGTCTGAAGGCTATTCGGGAAGGCAGAGCCCTTGTAGGGAAACTGTAGAGTGGAAAGAAGCTGTGCTCATGATAGGGGGGACTTCAGGGGAAGGCAAGACTTTTGAATAGAAAGGTTTTCAAAGGGATTGCTGTTTTCTTTTTCTATTTTTCGTGTGTGTGTGTGTGTGTGTGTGTGTGTGTGTGCGTGCGCGTGCGTGCGTGCGTATGTGCATGTATACACATGTATTTGCAAGTACATGTAGAGGCCCTGGGCGGTTGTTGGGAATCACTCTTAATTATTGTTCCACCCTGCTCATTGAGGCAGAGTCTCCCCACCAAACCCAGAGTTCACAGGTACTGCTGGCCTTGCTAGTCAGCGTGCTCCACAGAATCCCTGTGTCCACTCAAGCCTAGAATGACATGTGGGTTTCTAGTCATTCATGTGGGCTTCTGGGGACCCAAACTCCAGTCCTCACACATATATTGCAAATACTTTAGTCACTGTCCATCTCCTCAGCTCTGGGACTTGCTAGTTTCATGGCAATGTATGTCCTGAAGAAGGCAAACTGGAGGGGAACTCTTCACACGCATGTTCCCCACACGGTATGGGAAGCACATTGAGTAGTCTGGTAGTTGTAGTTGGGACAAGCTCTCCTCACACTGGCGCCATTGCAAGAGCTTTCTGAGGCTTGCCTCATAGAAAGACCGGAAGCATGTAAGTTTACTCAAACTTTGCAAATAGCATGTTATTCCCAACTGTCTCTATATGATAGCCTATAAAGTACAAATTTATTTTGACTACAAATTCAGAAAATACCTGATGTTTGGTATTTATAAGGAATATAACTTTAGCCATTTGTAGTTGTGGTGGTGCATGTCTTTAATCCTAGTACTTGGGAGGCAGAGGCAGGTACATTTCCATGGGTTTAAGGCCAGCCTGTTCTATGTAGTGAGTTCCAGAACAGCTAGAACTACATAGTGAGACCCTGTCTAAAAATCCAAAACAAGCAAACAAACAAAAAAAGAAATATAAACATATTTTTAAAATCCTTAAAACTATCTGTTTTCCCATGTTACACCCCAGATATGACCAGGAAGAAGGACTATTGTGGAGTCTAAAAAGGTTATGTGTCTTGGAAGTCTGAGAAAGACAGGCTGACCAGGGTTAGGGACAGAGCCCCTTTGCAGATGTTAAGAATCAACACAGATTCTGAATTTTGAGAGACATCATTCAAAGGCCAGTACACATATCCTTTTGACTGGTTTAATCAACCCATATAGGTCATTTTTGTTAAGGTGATATTTGATTAACTTCCCTTCAGCCCCCGAAAGTGTCTTAAGCCTGAGGAATTTCATACCCACGCATGAGAGAAATGAACAACTAAGGTCAGAGTAAGAAAGGACAATAAGGCTGGCATTACAGAGCAGGGCTTGAGGAGTGGTGGCCATGGCGCCGCAAATCTGCAGGAGAAAGGAGGCAGAATCCCGAGGTTCGCCGTGGTTCAACAAACCAGGAGCTCAGGGGCTGGGGCGCTAGATAACATCAATACCTTGCTTGGCGGGTGATTTGCACAGTTTGGCCCCCATGCCACGAGCCTTTTAAGGACCTTCTGGGTGCCGCTTCCAAAAAGACTCAATTCCCAGTGTATCAAACAGGAAAGGCCAACCACCTCCTACTGAAATCCTCGAATGGGACTGGAGAATTAAGCAAAAACATCCTCTTTCTTACCGTTCTATCTTGTCTAAGTAGACATAAGCGTCAGTAGGCGCATTTATATTGTCACTCTTTTTTAAACAACCTACAAACCGGCAGAACTCCACCACAAGCCTCTGAATTACACGCCAGCAGATGGCGCCCTTTGTCGTTTATTGACGCATAGAAGAATGTTGGCCTGGATTCTTTCATTTGGGTAGCACAAGTAGTGTTTTAACTGTTTATTATGCATGAGCCAAAATTCCATGAATGTGTAACATTTTCTCCCATATTTCCCTTTTTATAACATCATTTAAATTCCTTATTAATAATTTAAAAATGTTCTGGATTTTAATCACTTTTCTCATCACTAAAATATCTGATGAAGAGATAGGTTTTTTTTTCCTCCTGCTGAAGGTGAGATAGAGGAAATCATCAGCAAGGAAGGAAGAAGAAAGTCTCACTCTTAAATCGAGCTCAGCACCCCCTTGAGCGCATCACCCCATCTTTTCAGTTTAATTGAATAGTATTTATTTAATTAATAAAAATATCTGTCTAGTGCAGGTTTCAGAAATTCAAGGCTAGAATAGGCTGCCATTAATAAAACAAGTTTTTTTATATCCAAGTTTAATTATGGTGGTGTGTGTTTGATAGCTTGTTACTGTAAATAAAAGAGATAAAGGCAGCCCTTCACTGGAGTAGCTGGAGAGCTGTGAAATATGTACCTAATTAAAACTATTGGTGTAAGAGGCTAATAAAGTACATGTGCCTACTAGATGTCTTATTCTAATGAATCTCGGCTAATTTGCTTTGACTGATGAATTTCGGTGTTAGTGGTAGGGGCTGAATAATTATGAAATTTATCACAAGATACAAGGACTCATTAAGGCTCACTCAGGTTGAGTAAGAGGAATGTTTTCTTTGTCAAGAACACAGGCCTTGACCGACATAATTACAGCAATGCCAAAAGTGGCCAGATTGAAGACCAGCCCCAAGTGAGTGTTCAAGGCCAGGATGGGCCTTGTGTTCCCAGATGAGGTGGGGTGGGGTGGGGCTGAAGACTGTGTGACACCTCTGGAAGAGACACCTCTGTGGAACTCGCGCCTGCATTTTAAATAGAAACGTTCCAAGCACTCAGACTGTCACATAAGCGGTTCTAAGGATGATGTTTCCCTTCCCATGCTTTATTGAAAACACTTCCCCATTCTTCCTGAGGAAAATGGACAAGGCTTGGATTTAGCAAGGGCACTACTAGAGGAATCTATGGTCAATCTCCAAATCCTTGGTGTCCCCTGCCCTCTCTGCTGACAGGTTTTAACTATGTTCACCTTATAAATTAGCCTGATTTGATTAAACCCTGGCTGGTAGACTCCAAAACTGAGGCTGTGTCTGGAATCATGTTGTCAGGCTCAAACGAGCAACTCCCAGAATGCTCCAAAGATAAAATGCATCTGAAATGGAAACGGGAATTCTAATGGTTAATTGCAACTGGACATCTTGCTTCGCACTGCCAGGTCACCAGGCTAAAGGTGAAGAAGAAACACCCAGATCCCTCTTCTAAGAACCAAGGCATGGGGCCAGCAGCAGGACAGTGGTGCTTCCCTGGGCAGTCAGGGCAAAGGCAAGGGCGAAAGACCACTGAGAGACCCTGATTGCAGTGTGTCTGCCTGGGCACTGACCAGGCAGCAGGGGACATGGTGAAGGGGGATGGGTAGCAAGGGCCTACAGAATGACTCTAGATGACAGCTCAGCTGGAAGTCTTGTAAGACAAATGCAGACTCGTTTATCCCTCCAGCACCAGACATGGCTACACCTCAAGCAGTTATAGCTGGAGGGATTTCTTGCTCACATATCAACTTTTTGTGTGAATAAAGAACTAGGAGTTCTTTGGTTTCAAAGCAAATACATACATACATACATACATGTACGTTTGTGCAAATGCACACACACACAAATATGCTTCTAAATTGTGATTTAAAACAATGAGAAAGTCAGCTTATTACATGTCTTCCCGGTGGAGTGTTCAAGCCCATTAACCCTTCGTTTTAGTTTCTTTCCAAAGAAAAATTCAAACCAAAATTTTCCAATTTGTTTTTCCTTGGAATGTCAGGTACATGTTATGTAAAAGTTCAACCTTTATGCCGAAAATGAAGACTCATTTGATAATTCGTAGAACTTTAAAATTATTGCTTTGTCTCCCAGCTTAGAAAGGCACATCCCCCTCAGGAGAGAAAATACCACTGTGATTCAGGACAATGCAAAGAATGGAAACTCATGAACCCTCCCCTCATCGTCTCCCTTTCCACCTCAAAAGAAATGATCACCGGTAATACATAGTGCCGACCGTGTCAAACACAATGCTTTATATTGTTATACAACTCTCACAATAACCCAAAGAGGTAGCAACATTTTTTAAAATTTTACAAAATAATAAGCTTCTGCCTGTGAGCTATAAAATTCTCAAAGGGTTTGTCCTACTGAGACATTAAGCAATGGAATCAGTCTCTACCTCATGTCTGTCTGTCTGTAGAACCATCATATAATGTCGCCTCTTGTTGGAAACATGTTCAGTGTTACCTTGAGAACCTTCTAGAACTTTACCACTGTTTGGACTTTCCATTTAGGCGAAAATGACCTCTGGCTTGAAATACAAATGAATGTCAGAGCTGTCAGTTCAAGGGAAGACCTAAGAGGTTAGCATCTAGTTGGAAGGCTTTGCTCAAGGAATTGTGGGAATGCAGGAGGCAGGACAGCAAGCTGAAAACCAAGGTGTGGGGTGGGGAGGTAAGGGGTACAAGGGTGTGGAGGGGTCAGCAGTGGCATGGTCACTATATTACCATCTGTTTGCCTTCCATCTTGAATCCATGGTCTGTAAATTCAGGCTGGTTGAACAGTTCAGATGGTAAAGGATACGAAGCTATATTGAGGAACCTGGTGTTAACCCCAAGCAGACCCATCTACCTGCCTCTCAAAACCATGTCTCCTCCAAGCCATGATTTATAGACACTGCCTTGTTTTTTATGGCTTCCTGAGTTAGTTATTTCAGACTAAATCTCTGTGTTATAAGCCTCAGCGTGCATGATTTCTTAGGTTTTTAATTACAAAATGTAGTTTTGACCTATTAAATCACATGTGAGGTAAATTTACCATAATAAAGCCTTATTAATCCCCTACAATTAAGAATTTACAGTTCTTCGCTGAACTTTTTATTGAATTTCCCATGAGGGCCCTCTCACAAATGATTGCTAAGAAACTTTTTAGCTTGTAACCAGGAAGCCCACAGAGCAGAAGCAGGACAGAACAGCATTTGGAAAGTTGCTTCGTACCTGGAGCCAGACTTCCTGTCTCTGGAAACACTGAGGTCTGTGGTAACCCTGTGGGTGACCACTGTACTTCCTGTTTTCTAGATAGAGAAACTGAGGCAATGGGTGTGATGTAGCTCCCCCACGGCTTCAGCCAGGTCAGTGGGCTCCAGAACACACATTCCGAGTCAGAGTTCCCTCTGCCCCTCTCAATGATAATTACAAACACACAGTGTATTTACTGCTCTCCCAGCTCTGTTCTCCACCGGTATATACTTATTACTATTTATTTAGCTCATTAATTCTCTTAACAAGTCTACGAGGGGGTTGCCATTTATCATCCCCCTTTTATAGGTGAGAAAACAGAAGCACAGAAAGGTCGCACAGCCTACTGAAGGTTCTGTGGTCTGTGAGTGGCTGAACCAGGCATGTGCCCGTGTGGTGGCCTGCAAAGTTCCTCTTCACAGCTCCATGGGACACCACTCCATGCTCTCCAAGTCTCCCCGTCTGCCTGCATCACCCTAACCCTCAGCAGCAGAGAACTGCGACCTGTGCAAGCAATGCCCCTTTCTTTCCCGTGACCTCACTTTACTATCTCCATTCTCTTGGCCCGTAGAAGGGGCTCTGGGTGCAGACAGGCTTGGTTCCTGACTGTGCGGTTGCTTAGCTTCATTGTCTATGATGTGGAGCGCATTCCCTCTTGAGGGTGCTGTGGGGATTTTCGGGCAGGACGCATGTGCAAGGCAGTTATAGGAGGCGTGCTGACGGAGGAGGCACCTTGACCTCCCAGACTCAAAGCCCAGCTGGGGTCTCCCTGCCTCTAAAGCCCTTCTGCAGCCTACAAAGTCTCCTGTGAACACCCCTCTCTCTAGCCTTAATCACAGCTCTCTGTGTACCACGGTCACTTCCGAGTATTTCTGTTTCCCCACAGGGTTCTGAGGTTCTTAGGGTAAAAGAGTTTATCTCATTTCCATGTTTCCAGATATAAGCCCAGGGCCTTGGGCATTCGGGTTCTTAAAATCCTTTAATGAATCGAGTCGGAAAGCAATGCATTAGTATTGTTGGCTCCGCTCCGGTAATGTGCACTGTACGCTCCGAGGTCTCCCAGGAGAGCCCAGAGTTACTCCCACCACAGAGCTGCACCACCCTGTCTGCGGCTACTCTCCGCTGCTCAGACCCTCAGAGGTCTTTCTTATTTCTCACCAACACTTGCTTTTCTCAGTGAGATTCAGTTGATTGTAGCATGTCTTAAGGAGCCTCTAGGTGAGGTCCTGGGTCCTGGTCAGTGCCTGGAGTAGCCCTCTGCTGTGACCTAGTTAGTGTCTCTCCAAAATTAGCACACGGAAACCCATCTCCACAAAGTGACGTCATCAGAAGGTGGGCCCTTTGGCAGGTGCCTAGGTCATGAAAGCGGGGTCCTTAGGCATGGTTAGTGCCCTTATAAAAGAGACCCCAGAGAGCTGCCTCCTTTATTCTTCTGTGGGAGCCTTGGTCTTGATGCCTCTAAAACCATGAGGACTAATTTCTATTGCTTATAAACCATCAGATTATGATTTTTTTCATAACCTTGCAAATGGCTTTCTGTCATTCATCTGGAAGGTGGTAGATGGAGACTGGTCCCTATTCCAAGTCTCTTTTTTATGACATGATCTAGAGCTCACAAATTCTGTCCTACAATTTTGGATTAAGAGCACAGACCTCCAGAGTGTTCTAGATGAACAGGCTGCACCACCAGAACCCTGTTCATGGTCTCAGGCTCGTGTGGCATTCCTACAATGACAGCTCCATACAGAAAAGGGCCTGACAGATTGGGACCCAGAGTTTGATGTCTTTGACCTTGGATCTAGATAAGTGTTGGGGGGTGGCTGGGGATCTCTACCTTGGCAGAGATCCAGGTCGTCGTGAGAGAACAAGATAGAGAAGATGGGTGTGATTCAGGGGCACCCTGAGAGTCCTGTGCTTCTCTGCCATGGCTGAGGCACCTGCTGCATATATGATTGGTGACGGAAGGTCACCAGCCAGAGAAAACATTCCTCCATCCCCTTCGTTAAGTTCAGAGAAGGTGAGGAACAGAGTGCTTTGTCTGTGAAAAATATGATTTGGGGCCCACGTATTCAGATTTCCATTCTGATCGTGCTGGGAGCTAGCTCAGTGGCCCTGTCCAGTTTGCTCTCTGTGTCTCACTTTCCACATCTGTAATATGGGACCATAAATAACGATGCCTCCCGAGGATCCCAAGAGGATTAATCAAGTTCTTCAATGGTAAGTGTCCACCAGACAGCCACTCTCAGGAAGTGAGAGCACTCCGGCTATCCCAGGCATGTCTACCTAGACTCTACCAAAGAGACTAGCAGACTTACAGGAGCAGCCATGCTGGGGGCAGGCAGGCCATAATGCTGTCCTACACCAACTCACAAGATTATTCTGGAAAAATCTAATTCAAAATGCAATATGATTCAACCCTCCTTAATTTAGGGGGAATAAACCTGAATGACAGCCGGGTGTCTCGATACACGGGCATAGGTCTGACCACAGAGCTGAGGAAGTGTCATGTGGGGTTTCCAGTCTGGGCTTCATGGCTTGTGACCAGTAGGCACCTGCTCAGGGTTCTGGGGAGCAGCCAGCTTTGTGAGTCATCTCTCAGCCAGCTGTAGTCACTGTCCTCGAGTCTGGTGGCTGAAGGAAGAGATGTCTGTAAGATGGCAGACGGATTGCACGTTACTTCGGGGTGAGGACAATTTCTAGGCCCTGAGTGAACTTGAACTATTTTTCTTCTCCCGGACACTGGACTCCTTAGCAAGATGTGTCTTTGTTTCTTCTCAGACTGGGCTTTAACCCCAGTGTCTCTGCTTATGGGTGCCCCCTCCCCCATCCTTCCCATCTTCCCCGGTTCCTATCAGGGGATAGGCAGTGATTGAAATTATTGATTCAATCAGTTTATTCTCCTGCCGAGTTGCTTCATTGCTGGATCACTGATTTAGTCTGGGCCCCGGCCCAGCCGACTGGGTGCCTCTGCTTAATGCCAGGGGCAATTGGACTGCAGAGCCTCCTGGAGTGTCATCAATGCAGACCCGGGACTTGACTGAGAATGGGCCTCCTCTTCCAGCTGCTGCTACTGAATCCCAGGCGAGAGATACAAGCAGCTCCTCTAAAGGCAGAACCGTTTGACACAGTCTGGTCACAAGAGAGCAACCCAAACTCTCAAGTTCCCTCGGACCTGGGTGAGCTGATATGAATGGCCGCTCAGATTGGTCCTTCTTGGAATACTCTGGAGCCGCAAGGATGAAGATGTTGCCGCATCTTAAGGGATAACAAAGCCGTCACTGAGGAGCAACTTTGGCAGGTTGAGTGGCTAGGCTTATTATTATTTACAAATGCCTTCCCTCTCCGCGCCCTCTCTCAAGTTCTCTCTCCAGCCCTCATTCATTTTTGCAGGGATTCTGTGGAGCTGAAGTAATGCGCATGGATATTTCGTAGCATTCTGTGGCTGGATACAGTATTATAGAAATAATTTAATTGACGACCTGTAATGAAAAGAGCGTGGGGTAAGTCGCTTAGGTTGCAATTTCTCTCTGTATTTTTACATTGCCAAGGATAGTGCTGTTGACATGAATAGGCCAGTATTGATTTCATTTAAAATTTTCAACATCTGAATGATGTGAGCAGTGATCTGTGGGAAGATACTGTGGCATCGCCGGCATATGCCCTGCTAACAAAATACGATTTTAGAAGGACTTTTCTATTAGAATTCACAAAGGGAGAATAAAGGGGGTTATGAGAAGGCTAGAAATTTTTACTGACCAAAGAAATATGAAGTCACCATCTTCATTTCACTCTTAATTAACTGAATTATTGGACCTTACATAGTCTGTTACAGACTTAAGACAAAGCAGGTAGGCCCTTGAGGTGGTTGTGTTGAGCACTCTGTTTTCTGATGGTAGTGACTTCAGTGACCCTCTGAGAAAGTCCCTGACGGTGCTCTCACTCCCCCTAGAAATGGATTTCAAATGCGACAGTGATTCCTCAATGCTGCCCTATTAACAGGTTCCGATTCAGTGGCTAGAAGTTACCATTGTCTAACAATAGTAGCGCAAATTAGATTTTCAAACTTTCAGATGCAGTTTCTCCTGATGCCCAAGTCTGTCAGTCACATAACAGAAAGCTGGGGACATATGTTGGGCAGGTGGCATGAGAGAAGCCGGGTTTTGGTTTGTTTTGAGTAGCCCTCTGTACCCCCGTTGGTAAATTGGGGAGTGAGCGTTTAAGGTGCTTTGTCTATCTATATTGGAGACAGGTTTCTGCGAAAATGTGGGCCATGCACCAGGAGACAGCCTTTGCCTCTACCTTTCATTGGCCAAGACATTCAGATGGGCAGGGCTGAGCAGTAGTCTCACCCCTGCGGTGCTGAGAGCTCCTTTCCAGCAACTCTGGATACAGCCAAAAGATCTGAATGGCAAGTACAGAACACAGGTCTTTCCCTCAAGCTCCACTCAGTGTGACAGTCACTTGACTTCCTGTTGCCTCTGAGTCAAGATGTAGCACTCAGCTCCAGCACCACATCTGCCTGTAGACCACCATGCTCCCCACCATGATGATAATGGACTGACCTCTGCAACTGTAAGCGAGCCGCCCCAATTAAACGTCTTCTTTATAAGAGTTTCCATGGTCATGATGCCTCTTCACAGCAATAAAAAACCCTAAGACACTATGTGTGCCAAGGCATCCCCTGTAGTAGCCTACCACTGGGTTCCATGTTCCCAGACAAGTCTGGGGCTACACACTGAGAAAGTCCAAGGTTATTGTTCAGCACAGGAGGGAGAATGACATGGTACCTCATGAACATAAACCCATCCTGGAGCGCCTCCTGAGTGTCCACCCAACATGACCCCAAGAAAACTTAGAGAACAAAGGGACAAGATGGAAATTGCATGTTCTTATTAACCAGAACTCTGGCCAGCAAGCCCAAAGTAAGGAAGCCTGGGATACCTCACTGAGTCTCAATAGACAGCAGGTCCTGTCTAACTCATCTCATTCCCTGACTACTCAGTGCTGAGAAGTCTCCTCCCTCCCGTTATTCTGAACCTCAGGTCTGATTCTCAAGCTTGTGACTTTGCTGTTAGAAGAGACCGACACACTGGACGGAAGAGCTGGGAGGGGCTACGCCAACAACAGTCTTGTTTCCCATGCCCACCAGCGAGCTGGTTCGCCTGTCCTAGGTCTTAGGTTTGGTCCTTGAAACTTACTTGGAAGCAGAGGAAACATTCAGGAAGTTGGAGGAGTGAATTAGCCTGCTACATGTCTGCCATGCCTTGGCCATGCTGCTAGACAATGATTGTGATCTGCTCTGTGCCCTGCAATCAGAAGGATAGGATCCCCTATCAGGGCCTTTGAAACAATCCACCTGCTCTTTCTACATTAGGAACTGTTTACCAGCTCCTGCTATGGGTAGGTCAGCATGCCTCAGGTGACTTGGGTGGCTCTTGGGCAGACATATTAAACTACATTGTTTCACTAAGTGAGAAAGACTTTTCCGTTTAAAATTGTTTCAACTCTGATGAATTCAAAGAGCCCACCTCCAGTTACATACCTCTTAAATGAAATGTTACATGTCTTTAATACTTTTTAAATAATTTATTTGGTCTCCTTTTTAACAGAGGGCATGCCTCATCCTAAGAGGTTTCAATGGGACATAGTATGTAGTAATCACTTAAGAACACTTTCATTTTTGAATAGCTTTCTTTTATTTAGGATCAGTCAAATAGAAACCCTTTTATATAGTCACTAAAGCAGTAACCATGGGTTATGTAATACTTAGCAGGAACCAGGAAGTGCTTTGAATGTTCATTTCTGTATTAGTTTCTTTAATTCTCAGACAAGGCGTGTCACCTCCCTGTTTTACACATGGCGCTGAGAACATGGAAATGGCCACCCAGTCAGTAAGGCAAAGGTGGGTTCAAATTCTGTCACCGTGGCTCTTGAGAAGGGGGATGGGTGGACGCTATCACTACCCATCCTGACCCTCTTAACACCTATGAAATGTACTAGATGTCTTGATCTTCGCCATCTCACTTAGGCCCAGAATCCTAGATTTAGTCGACCACATTCCAGCTGAACACCACAGGGGACTTATTGCCTGGCCCTGCCTCTGAATTGCTGTCTTGTCACTAACATGGAGGCTGAGCCTAACCTCTCTCTTTCTGGCTCTGGGGAAAGCAGGTAAAACTTTGACACACAGTAGAATGCCGTTTAGATGTCTACACAGAAGGACTATGGGGTTGCAGAAGGACTCAGTGCCCACACGTGCTCCCCATTCACTGTCATGAGAGGCCAGGGACTCTCCCCTGGGACTTGTTTTCTCTCTGGAGTTAGAACGGGCATGACACTGATTTCCAGGTAGTGTGGCTCAGTGCTTCCGAGGGGACTCTCGGGCCACTCTGTGTCCCACAGTGAATCATTGTCAGGAGTGAAACTGATTGGGTCATGTCTCTACTTTTGAAAACCTCCGTAAAAATCTATTTGGAAAGGAGGTATCTCTCGGGGCTTAGCAGATAAAGGTGCTTGCTGTCAAGTCTGATGGCGTGAGTTTGATTCATGGAACCCACACGGAAGAAGGAGAGAACTGACCCCCGGAAGTTGTTCTCTGACCTCCACAGCAGGGCTGTGGCTCAAGCTCACCCTCAGCATGTATACACATAGATAGAGACATACAAATAAAAACATGTAATAAATTAGAAATATTTTATAAATATAATTGATGTTTCATTGCATTTAAAGTATTAAGTATAGTTAACGAGAAAGGATCATCACTGACAACTTTGAGGGTAGCAAAGTTTTTCATATGCATACACATCTATCTTCAGACACTATGTATTTATTTGTTTTTGTGGGGGGGGTCTGAGGTTGTTGTTAAATGTCTTTCTCAATAGCTCTCCATCGTATTTTTTTTTTTTGAGACAGGGTCTGGAGCTCCGTAGTTGGCTAGACTGGTTGGCCAATGAGCTCCTGGAGTACGGCTGTCTCCTTTATCCCCAATACTGCTATGTAGCCCCTCCACCTCCTTCTCTCTCTCTCTTTCTTGACATGCCTGCTGGGGATCTGGACAAATATCCTCACCCTGATGCAGCAAGCACTTTGCCAACTGCACCATCTTTCCAACCCCCACATACTATATTTTCCAAAGTAAAAATGAGAATGCATGTATTATGATTTTACACAGCCTGTCACTGTGCTTGTACCCCTGGACACACAAGAAAAAGCCAGGACAGGATGCTGGCATCTTCCTCCATCCCTCTGCATTTTATTGTCTTGAGAAAGTCTCTCTGAACTGCAAACTCACCTTTTTGGCTAGGCTGGGTGGCCAGCGAGCTCTCAGGATCTGCCTGTCTCTGTCTCCTATCTCTAGGGTTACAGGCAAGCACCTGCATGCCCAGCATTTTTTTGTGTGGGTGCTGGAGTTTTGGATTTGGGCAGAACAAGCACTCATGCCCAATGAGCCATTTCATTAAGCCCAATGAAAGGTTTCTGTACTCAGACATTAAGTTTCTCCACTGATGCAGTAATCCCAATCAAATCGAATTAATAAGGCCAGGTTTAATAAGCAAAGCAACTCCCAGGTGATTCTCAGGGGAAGAACGCAGGAGAGAAATCACGTGGCAGGTCTAGATACTTGGTCTTAAATACGCTGTGAGTGTGATCTTGGGCTTCACAGAGGGAGGAGATGCCTGAAGGTGTGCTTCTGGGAAGGGGCGGGGTTTGGAATGAGGAAGCAAGAGGCTGGAGTGGAGCTCCCAACTAAACACCCACTATATTTTTTAAAGTGAAAATGAGATCCTACCCAACAGGTAGCATTTTAACAGGAAGTACCATTTTAACTTCCTGCTTCACTTAAATCAGCTCTAGTTTTCTTATCTTGGTCCAGTGCTTGTTAGAAGGCTGTTTTAAATGGTTGAGTCTAGCTCACCACAAAAAGACTGTAAAAGAAGGGTCCTACGGTAGCTGTCAGGAGCCGTTAGTGTAACAAGATATCACTCCCAAGTCAGGGAAAAATCCTTTTGTCTATGTGGAGTCCGATCCTTTCTATATCTGGGGCTTCATCAAAGGGGAGGTTTGTGCTAGTATTCCTCATTTCTTACTCAAAACTCAGAAAATTGCTTGATTTAAAATGCAACTTCCCTCTCCTCCTTTCCATTTGTCATGTCTGAAACGTTTTAAGAAGTGTTAAAATGAATAGGGAAACACTCTGAAATATAGTAATAATATTTTTGGTGGATAAAAGCATATCTTGGTAGAAAGAAAAAGTTGTACAAGTAGAGAGGAAGACAGGACCTGAGGCAGGGCTTCTGTCTCTTCTGAGCTTTCCTAGCTAACTAGCTAAGCACTTTCGAACCTTGTCGTGTGGAACCTGGAGAAACAGTTTGTTAAGCTTCTTGTGTGACCCAACAACATGGGCCTTTAAAGAATTTTTGCCTATGTCTTTTATTTTGAACATTTCCCACATTTTGAAGTCTTTCTTGGTGGCAAAATGCTAATACTCTCTGACTCTCGGAAACACAAGCTCACTCCTCCTCCTGGTGCCCCCTCCTCCAAACTTTAGTTAATAATGTACAATAGAATTCTCATTCTCCAGCTAAACATCATCAGGTGTGAACTTGTCAACTCTCACAAGCCAAGCAGAAACACTCTTGTCCTCAATGTTCAGCACTGGAATCTATTAATTTCTAGAAAAAACCCATTATTTTCTTCTGTAATTCTCCTTCTTTGCCTCTGTTCATGTATTTGCTAGTCATATTTTCCCTCACAGAAAACCAAAGGGAAGGAGCATTCTAATGGCAGATGCCTCTGTCCCTGACAACCTGAGCCCCCTCTCCCAGTTACTGCATGCAGCCTAGTGGAGAGGGCCTTGGCAGCAGTTGAGAAAGCATGTCCCAAAATACTCACACATGTAGAAGGAGGCATCCCTCTGGGGTCTCAGCACGCTCACACACATGTAGCAGGAGGCATCACTCCAGAGACTTGGTATGCTCACACACATGTAGCAGGAGGCATCACTCCAGAGACTTGGTATGCTCACACACATGTAGCAGGAGGCATTGCTCTGGGTTCTTGGTATGCTCACAAACATGTAGCAGGAGGCATCAGTCCAGAGACTTGGTATGCTCACACACATGCAGCAGGAGGCATCACTCTGGGGTCTCAGCATGCTCACACACATGTAGCAGGAGGCATCACTCCAGAGCTGGGGTTGAGTTTAATGCTGTCCTCCTTTATTTGGCAACAGTGTATGTTTTGGTTTGGAATTTGCCTCTGCTCAAGGGTTAAGGTAAGCATACTTACATGTATGTATTCAAGTGCCCCATTTGGACCTACTGGTGTATATGTAAGAGGGAAGATAAGGGAGAGAGAACATCCCGTGATGGTAGAAGTGATATATACATTCACACCATCTCCATTCTCGTTACCATTGCCCACATCACAGACCTGTCATTGGGAGATCCAGACTTCAGACACTGCCAGAGTCCTCTACAAACATAGTGCAATGTGTTGTTCATGCTGCTGAAACCATAACATGTCATTCCCTGCTGGGCACTGTGGCACACATCTTTAATCCCAGCACTCAGATGGCAGGGCAGACAGATCTCTGTCAGTTCAAGGCCTGTCTGGTCTACCTAGGGAGTTTCTGGACAGCCAGAGCTATGCAGAGAGAGCCTGTCTCAAAGCAAGCTAACAGCAGCAGCAACAAAAACTCCATGACATCCCTTGAAATCTTGCCAACATTTTTGGTACTTTAGAATGAGGGTTGGTTTTACTTAAACTTTAATTTCTTTGTATTACTAAATATAGATTGTATGTACTATGATAAAGTAATAGAAAGAAATTGTATGTTTCTCAAGTAGAAATAAAATTTCCATTGAAAACCTTTAACTCTAAATTCCCTGGCTCTCTGGTAAATGGAATTTTGTCATTAATGCAGCATTAATGGGGTTTTGCATTGAATTGCCTTCTGGGGTTTGATTTGCCTTTTAGAGAGGCTAGTGTTTGACTGCATGTTCAAACATGGCGTGTATTCTTATGAGCGATGTGAGATTCAAATAAACACAACGAGTGTGTTCATTTTGATGACCTCCCCATCACACATTCAAATAAACACAAATGTTCTCAAATGTATAAAAGCAGCTGTGTTTATGTCAACGTGCAAAGCACCAGATATATACATTCAGATTCACTCATCTATCTGGAACCATGTACCTCCTCACATCGTTAAAAATTTAGTGGAAAATCATGCATGGGGCATATGTAATGTGCAATTTTCAACCGTACACACATCTCTAAACAAATTTTCTTCAAGCATGTTACTGACATTTATTGTAATTGAGGATGATGCCTACAGAAACTTTGAAGTTTTTGAAAACAAAACAAAGAAAAATGTAAGTTGCTACCAGAGGGTATAGCACTTCTGAAGTATTCTGAAAGCACCAGAAGTCACCTTCCTTGATGTTTGGAACAACCTCCTAGGTCTTTCTCTTCCTTCCCTCCCTTCCGTCTGTCCTTGTCTTTAGACCAAGCTAACAGAGCGCTTGCCTTTCCAGCCCCTCCTTTCTCTCTGGGTTTCTTCTTTCCTCTCTTCCCAGCAAAGACATGCAGCGTGCTAGGTCAGGTTAGGTTTTGTCCTATTTGCTTTAAACGTCATAAATGTGAGACCGTTTCTTCATAACCTCAGCTGGAGAAGCTGAGACCTTAACGCCAGGTTAGACTGCACTCCCTGTGTGAGAACCAGCTTTGGATTTGCATGCCAGACTAAAACAACACGCCCATCTTGGATATCCTCACAATAAGTAGAACTTGCCACTCCCTGGAAAATTCTCAGCCTCAGTTTTGCTGGCAAACCGTGGTAAGTAGAACAAAAATAAGATGGGGATGGAGAAATGGCTCACGTGATGACCTGCTCGCTGCACAGCCAGGACTTTGGATCTCCAGCACCCACGTAAAACAAAACCCCAAAACAAAAACAGGTGTGGGGTTGTGCACCTTTAGTGCCTGAGCTGGAGGGACAGCGGGATGGATCCCTGAGGCTTCCTGGCCTGCACATCTAGATAATCAGTGAGCTCTGGGTTCAGGCGGAGCCACTGCCTAAAAGAAGTAAGACAGAGAGCAATTGAAGAAGACCCCTGAGGTTGACCTTTGGCTTCCATGAGCAGGCATGTGGATCTGCACGTGTTCATAACATGAACACACACACACACACCCACATCCATTCACACCCCCAACCCCCGTGACCCACACCCACCTTCCCACACACACACTCACACACACTCACACACACACCCATACACACCCCGCACCCCCATCACCCACCCCCATCCTCCCATACCCATACACTAACACACTCACACACACACGCACCATATAAGGTTGAATGAGATCGGCCCCTGGGTCTGAGACTGTTCTGAGCTCAGGGAATGTTTACCTGGTGCTATTCTCCTGTACTTTCTAAGGCTGGCACTGTCATTATCCTCTTTTACGAATGAGGTGACTTTGACCTTCTCTAGGCTACTGACCTAGTTGGCAGTGGATTCATACGGACAGGCAGGTTCCAGACCTTTCTGCTTATGAAGAATCTGTAAATCCAAATATTTACAGGTAATCTCCATGTTTTTTAGTGTTAGCCAAAATTTCAAAATTTTAAGATGTTGTCAGCTAAACAAAACCCATCTGGTGGCTGGATGAAGCCCCAAGGCTGCCAGCCAGCCTGTATCATTTGATTGAAGGCATACCCTTTCTAGTGCATGAGTGTTTTTTGTTTTTTGGTTTTTTTTTGGTTTTTCCAGACAGGGTTTCTCTGTGGCTTTGGAGGCTGTCCTTGAACTCACTTTGTAGACCAAACTGGCCTTGAACTCACAGAGATCTGCTTGCCTCTGCCTCCCGAGTGCTGGGATTAAAGGCGTGCGCCACCAACGCCTGGCCTAGTGCGTGAGTGTTACAAAGCCTACTGCAGGGGAGTCAAGGGAGTCAGAGACAGAGGACGCATGTACTTGGTTGAGCCACGCCTATTTCTGATCACATGACATGCAACTCTGTTCCATTCTTCAAGCGTTTTTTCTTTTTCCCCTCACCTGTGAAACAGATAATTCCTGCTGTAAGTGAGACAGGATGAGAACTCGAACTCCTCACAACTCTTGGACAACACGCAAAAAACTTCTATAAACGTGTCATATAATTGGAGACTGCTGCTGTCTTTGTCATACAATTGGAGACTGCTGCTATCTTCTTGCATCTGAGTATGAAGAGAGGTACATACACCTTTAGTAAAAGACACAGTGCCAACAAGTTAACCTGCCGAGTTCACTTGCGACTGCACTAGTCCCATTTTTATAAACGAGCACTCTTTCCTGCCATTCAAGGAAATTAGCAAAATTGCCCAAAGACACAAAGCAATTAACAAGTGGGCCCTAAATTCTGTCTGTAGTTTGTTTAGTGGGGCCGTTCCAGTTTAGTGAGAACCTGTGTCTGAGACACTTGGCCAAGTGTCAGCTTTCCGTCCTGCTATCTTCATGAAGCTTGAGAGCAGATCCTATCAATGAGGAAGGGAACACACACGCACACGTACACACACACACACACACACACACACACACACACACACACACACACGAGCGCGCGCGCGCAGGGCTGTAGGCACACACAGGGCCGCACTGGCCTGGCCGTGGGCTTGACACCCTGCCAGACATGGGAATGCCTTCTTCTCATGAACAGACCACAGAGAGCAGGCCCAGCTCCGTCCGCTGCCTGTGCCCCGCTGGACCGTAGAGGCTTGCCCAGCCCTGACAGCGCTCGGGAAGTCCAACTGGGCTTTTTACCATTCTGTAGCTTCTTGCGCCCAGACACGAGCTATATATTCAGTCCTAGGGTGCAGTTTGGTTCTCCTCTAGTCTTGTTCAGGCAAGAGAGAGGGGCTCTACCTCGTGGTTCCTGAAGCCCATCACACACGGAGAGAAAGCAAGTGTGAGCTAACATAACTACCGTGGTCTCTGCAATCTTCTGAGCAGTCTGCCTTGCAGATCACCCCTGAACCTGAGGCCCCTTATGCCTGGAAAGAGACCCACTTCTTGGGGAAGCCCAGAGGCCTGTGGGAAGCATGGAGGAAGCCCTTAGCTCTCCGTGAAAAGTCATTTACTATTAGCAATCTTTTTTAGGGTGGAGCCTAGGGGGGAATCCAGTGACCACTGGGGGGAGGGATGGCCCCTTCGGAGCTCATTTCTGCCAAAGTTCTGGTCCTCATTGTCTTACAGTCCTGAGAGGGAAGGAACTTAACGCGGTGGGCGTAATGAATATCCAGTCCCGTGGAATTGTAGGACGGACGCTTTCCCCAGCAGATTCAACAGTGGTCACGATAAGAATAATCAATACAAATTAGGGACAGGCTTGTGCTTTAATGCACTTAGTAACCAGATCTCTCACCCTCAAATAAGTCCGAAGGAGAGCCATGTGCTCCTCAGCGACCAGGCGGGCACTGTGGTGAAGGGCGCACACATGTATGTGTGCACACTGGTGTGTGGGTGTGTGTGTGTCCCTTTTCTCTTAGGGAATTCTATAACTTCCTTCATTCTTCGCCTCTCTCATATTACAGAAAGGAGGTAATTTTTCCTGGCCATTTACTGAAGCCCATTAAAGACTGAATAGAACAAACAATGCTACTCCTCAGAGACTACCATTCAAAGTCACTCTTCAATTCTGTGTTCTAATACTTGAGACAAATTAATTATTCCTCAGTGAAAAGTGTATAATTCCTATTCTTCATTTTTTTGGGGGGGTGGGGAGTGATAATGGGAAGTTTCTATCTGAATGTAAAGTTGCCTGTGCTGAAGGGAAATGAGAAAAAAAAAGTGTGTTCTGAGAGGAGTAAAAGCAATTATTCTAATAATAATTCTAAGAATATTAATGTCCTTTTAAAGTAGATTGCCTTCAAATAAACACAGAGGTTGCAGCGATGGGAGGCTGGTTTATTTATTAATCATTCCAAATGTGCGCTCTTCTAAATGAACAAATGCATGATCAACTTCACCCCACATATTCAATTTAGTTAAACAGCAACTGGCAAATGTCTTGAAACTTTTGTAACCAGAGACTAATTTGTTTAACACATTTAAAATGTTATATTGATGTAAAGCCCCACATATTAAACTTCAAAGGGAAAAGCTCCTGAGAGTTCCTTGTTTTAAAAACTCCTCGCTGGAAATGAGATGGAGCAGAGGCTTATTCTCCATTCTTCTGTTTTGTTTTGTTTTTAAACACAAGGCGGTCTCTGGGCCCTGGCCTCCTCCTCGGCTCTGTTTGGTCATCTGCAGACCAGCAAGTATCTTGCTGTGGGGACTGCAAGCCGATGGGTAAGAAAGGTCTAGTTTCCCTTTCATCTCTATTAATTAATCCTGGCTCCGTTTGCCCAGAGTACGTTGCCGTTGACATCACCTTTTCCTTACACTTTAAAGAGTCCCAAGAGAGACCGACTACGGAACAAAACTGGACAAAGAGTACATTTGGTAACCATTTTATTTCTCAATTACCAACCTAAACGTA
This sequence comes from Mesocricetus auratus, assembly GCF_017639785.1. Classification (NCBI taxonomy): domain Eukaryota; kingdom Metazoa; phylum Chordata; class Mammalia; order Rodentia; family Cricetidae; genus Mesocricetus; species Mesocricetus auratus. The sequence continues at coordinate 14,484,048 of NW_024429193.1, forward strand.
TGGAAAAGATTTGCGCGCTATCCGATTTACACAACAATTATGCTTCAAAAGTTTAGAAATAAATAACTTTTCTCTTGGACTCATTAGTTCCTCTACCAATTGTAATTGGTGTCAACTAACGAGTTTGCTCCATGGCTCGCCCTTAATTACTGATAAAAGCTAAATTGCAACTCTAGCCAATCAGCAACTAGTTTATTCATGAGAGTATAGTATTCTTTTAAAAGCTCTGTTTGTCCTAATAAGTGGTTTTGTGTTTGTCTGAGCCCTTCCATAAGTCCCCTTAACATAAGCAAAGACTCTTAATAATGATATACAGTGACGGGATATCATTGCAGCCTCTATTCACAGGCGAAACAAAGGGAAAATGGTTTGTAAATTTCAAATGTACACAACTCAAGCTGACCAGGCTCTGGAATCCCATGCAGCTGGGCACAAGTCCATTATTCAGAATTTGTTTCAACTCTCAATGTTGAGGATTTCGTTTTTTGTTTTATTTTATTCTGCATTCTGACACAGGCAGTGAGAATCAAGAGAAGCCAATAGAGGCAAGAGGCATGTTAAATTCTAATGGCATAGACAAAGGTTGGCCGAGGCCAAATCTCACATTAAAAATAATAGGCATTCTGGAAACAAGAGTGTTAAGAGATAGCATGTGGTGGGACCATGCCTCAGGGAGGCCTTGCAACAGGAAGAGCCTAATTGCAGACCCGTCATCCTAAAGACAGCTTCTTCTCTCATGGCCATGGTGGTGGTAGAAAACCCCAAATACCTCCTCAGCATCACGGGAAATTGTGAAGCTCAGGTCCCACTTTATAATAATTAAGGTGCTTTTGAATGTGACCAGAACAACAAAGGGCACTGATTTCGTCACACAGAAAGAAATTAGAGACGAGAAGCTTATGTCTAGATGAATTCAGGCCCCACCAGGAAGACTGAATTGACTGATTCTTACTGTCTCTCTGATCCGTTTGTCTGCCTCTCCTTGTGGTTACCAGATGGGGCAGGCAGGAGGCCCAGCCATCTTCCCGCACTTATATTACATCTAAAGGCAAACTGAGGAGGTGGTGGCTCCTCCCGCAGAACATTGTTTGTTTTGATAAAAAGCAAGGGTGTCTTCCTTGGAGATGCAGCCGGTAGCCTCTTCCTGCAGCTCATTGGTCAGAATGGAGTCACGAGTCGACTCCTAAAGCAGTTGCTGGGGGAAACTGCTCAGATTCAGGCCCCCGGTGGCTTTCTGCCATCTCTGAGGGTCCAAGGCTTCTATAAAGCCTTGGCACTTTGACACTTGACCAAACCAGCACTCCAAGAGTGGAAGGTGGTAAATAGCCTGTCACATAATCAATCCAAGGTGACTGTCCTCAGTGGTTTTGGTCAGAGGGGAAAGGCCAAGGCTCGAGTCTGGAAAACAGCTAAGGACACCCGGGGTTCAGTCGGTTGCAGCTTCTTAAACAGGTGTTCCGACAAATCACCCTTCGGAGAAAGGGCTCGTATCTGGAATTGGAAGTGACGGTGGTCAAGTGGTAAGGCAGGGAGGGGACAACCGAGGGATGAGTGTAGGCTCTGACATCGCCTTGCTGGGAGACCCCTGGTGAATGCCCAGACTCCACTCCTACCTGCCAGGGCACCCTCAGTTTCTCTTCTCACTTTGGAGTTTGATCACTCCATCTACACATCATCTTTGTGTCTTTGGTGTCTAACGCACACGCACGGCAAGACAGTGGTCTCCCCCTTCCAGACATAGCTTACCCTTTGACTCCTCAGACTGAACTTGAAGGACTAGCTGTGTGCTATGCAGTGCCTTCTCTGGTCCTTGAACCACTGTTAATTGTGGACCTACTCACTGCCACACACTGTGGCACATGCTTTTTTCACACCCAGTGGCCCTCTATTGCTGATTCCTCACTGACTTTGCTCAACAGTTTTTGATGTCTTCTGTCTTCATTAAGGGGGGACAAAGTGGCAATTTGAGGTAGAGGTATCACATGTTCAGTTTGCTAGTTTGTGATGCAGGGACCAGGACTAGCTACTCAGGATTACCATTTCTGTGACTAAGCAATCCTGGGTGCAGCTTCCCATCACCACCCACTCATTTTATAAGCTCAGTTCCATATATGGCAGCAGAGTCAGAGGAAGTGAGAGAGACTAGTTCCCAAAACTTGGTGTGGAGACAAATGACAATGGGATGTTTAACTTTGGGAACTTGTATGAAGGTGAGCGTAAGGTTTATGTTTTGTTTTAACCACAGAACAAAGAACCTGGCACAGAGGCCCAGAACTTGGAGAACATGAGGAGAATTCTTCTTGGTTTTTCCCCCTCCGTTATCCCTTAAAATGTATTCTGTGGTAACAGTTGATCTTTTATGCATGTGATCAAACTGTGTTTACTCTTCCAAGGTTGACAAGCTGGTGACTCTAGTGGTACAGAGAAAAAAACACCCAAGCCGTGGATGCCTTCCCTCACTTGGCAGCATCTTTATTCGGTTTTAGAAGTCTTTGGTGTGTGGAACTTCTTGAAGATGGGAGTGATTATTTCATAATTAATAGCATACAAAGGGCAGACATGTGGTTCATCACACGATGGACTATACAGCAGCAAAGGCAGTACCAACTCCCCTGACTGCACGTGCCCCAAGCAAGACCACTTCTAGCTGGGATGAGGTTTGGAATTTTTATGTGACAGTAAAACGGATTTTGGCAGATCCTGTTTATTACCCAACTGCCACCAGTGACTTCCACGACCCACTTCTCTGTTCATGCATTCCTGGATTTTGTTTCAAGGCAGAGGTCTGTTCATTCTAGAGGAAATATTTCCCTTACTCAGCACAGGGTTCAGTTGTGATTGGCTTAAGGGTGGAGCATATGACCCAGCTTGTTTACGCATGAAACCTGAAAGGGGTAGAGTCTGATGACCATTTGCTTCCCATGATGCATTTCCAAACATGTTAGCTTCTTTGAGGCATTTATAGATGTTGCTAGAGTCACTTCAGTATTTTTCTTCAGTGTTTTCTCAGACCTCTGGAGTTGGTGTAACTCAAGGCTCAATGGTTGACCTCTTCTCTACCTCAACTTACTCTTTTTTAGTCTAATTCACGACTGTAGTATTGTGTGTGCACTTGTGATTTTCAGATTTATTGCTATGGCTCAGACCTCTCCTATCAGTCTAGAATTTCTTATCTAACTGGCTTTGAAAGCTGACATGGATGTTTAATGGGATCTCAATCTTATGTTTAGGTACAAATAGAATCTTGACTTATCCCTGTAATACATCCTTCACTGGCTTCCCTGTTTCAGGAAAGGACAGCTGCCAGTTGCTTGCTCCGGCACAGAATCTAGAGGTCAGCCCTATTTCGTTGTTTCTTTCTAATCCTTCACATTCGATGCCTGCATTCTGAACATTGTCCTCTAGATCTATCTCACCGCTTCCAGAGTCCGACCTGACCCATGGCCGCATCTTTTCTCAGGTGGAGCAGTGCTGCAGGGATCTGTTTCTAATGTCTCACTTCAGCTTTTCCCTCTAAAACACTAGGGCCAGCCAGCATTGTTTCAACTCTACTAAGAAACTGACAGAGACTTAAGCAACCTAAATTGATTCCTCTCTCACATCAGTTTGAAAATATTACTCCACTGTTGTTTTGTCAACATGTGTTGTCACTAGGAACCGGTGTTACCCGTCTGCTCCATCATCCACGACTTCATCCTGCCACATGACTCTCATCCTCAAGGTTCTCTCCTGATGCCCTTTAACCACCAGGTCCACATTTTACAGCCATAGGAGACCAGCAGGAGACCCGGAAAGGGGCTGTGGCAATATGTAGGTGTTTTCCTTGAAGCCTCTGCTCTTCCCCTTATATTTTATTTTGTTGATAAAATCTAATCACAGTGTCCATGGGGCTTCAAGGAAGTTTGGGAAATGCAGTCTTTAATTCCAAGGGACAAGATCCACAGCTTCAGCTGGGGTTCTAAGAAGGAGAGACAAGCAGATCTAAGGGTAAGCTGGATTTCTGCCTCTACATATCTTTTTTTGTTCAATTTTCCCCTAAAGAAGAGTTAACCCTTGAAAAATCAGATTACAATGACTTTTGAAAAGAGATCTCTGGATGTATATTTGTTTTATGCTTGTGTGAGAGTGCAGGTGTGTACATGCCAAGATATGTGTGCCAAGGTCAGAGAATAACTTTTTCCCAGGAGCTTCTGGGATTCTCCTGTCTCTGCTCACCCCGCCCCCATCTTCCCATTAGAGCACTGGGATTGTAGACACACATTCCATCGTGCTTGAGTTTTATGGCAGTTCCGGGATTCAAACTCAGGCCTTGATGCTGGCATGACAAGTACATTTACCCACGGAGTCTTTGCCTCAGCCCACTCAATAGCAACCCAGTGTGCTCAGATTAAGATATGAGTGGCCCTGTCTGTCTTTATTGTAACACTCTCTGTCTGTCTCATTTTCTTCTAGTAGCAGTAGCTTTTGTAGAGAATACCCAACTCTGTTCCCACTAAGAGCTTTGTATTTGCTACATCTGAAATACTTGACTTTCAAATCGGGGCAGAGCTCAGTAGCTGACTTCAGTAAGGCCTTGTGTCTTGATTTTATTCTTTAACATAATGACTATAGACCTACTATCAAGCTCCAATGGAACCCAGAAGAATCTTACTTTGGGATTGTCTACCCACATAATATCAAATTCATCTTACAACAGTTACAGTTTCACTGTGCATGCATGTGCATATATATATATATAGACATGTATATACACACATGCTTATATACATATATGTGATTTGAATTTTAAAAAAGATTTTTTTGGTTTTATATATGTTTGTATGAGTGTATGGCATGTATGTGAAGGTAACTGTAGAGGCCCAAAGAAGGCCTCAGATCTCCCCTGGATCTGGAGTTACAGGTGGTTGTGAGCTGCCTAACATGGGTGCTGGGAACCAAATTTCTGGCAGAGCAGAAAGTACTCTCTCCACTCCCAAAGACTGACTTCTATTGCAGTTTTAAAGTCAGTCACTTACTTTCTATAGACAATTACTTGGGCATTTATTTATTTTCAAGTTTTGCAGTTCTCTTTGGTATTTTCAAACTCAAAAACTTACATGAATTGAACATTTTCCCCCATAGAATATAGTGAATAGAATTTTTTCTGGGATGGATTTACATTTTGCTTCAATCAAGGTTTCAAGACTGAAAATTTTCTGACTAAAGGAACTTCTTTATTTGTAAATCTTCATTAAAGATTATTAACAAAAGTCCTACAACTCATGTTACTTTAACTATGAAAGCCCAAAGTCCAACAATTGTTTAGAGCAGGGCTTCTTCACTCCATTTCAATAATAATAATCATAATAATAATCATCATAAACTATTATTATTCCAAAAAATCTCCACAGATCTATTTATTTTTTATTTTATATGGATGTTTGCCCATATGTATGTATTTCCTGTGTGCATGCCTGGTGCCTGCAGAGGCCACAAGAGGGCGCCAGATCACCTGGAACTGGAGTAGATCTGAGCCTCCATGTGGGTGCTGGGAACTGAACTCAGATCCTCTGGAAGAGCAGCCAGTGCTCTTAATCTCGGATCCCTCTCCCTAGTCCACTTTCCCCTGCCTTGAAGGGTGTTTTGGTAGCATCTCTGGACTTGTTAATGCCAGTAGCAACTTACATTCCCTTAGTTGTGATGGCCGAAAGTATCTCCAGACACCAACAAATTCCTAACAGATCGAAAAAAAAATCTCCGGTTAAGAAACACAGGATTAGAGGTTAAGGATTTGCAAAACTATTTGACAAAGCTCATTCACCCATTGGTTGGTAGAGCATGGACAGTTTTCTCATCCTGTAGAGCTCTGCAGAGGATTGGAACTTAGGCCTCATACCTGCTCTATCACTGAGCTGGCTTTTGTTTTGAAGCAGGGTCTTGCTAAGCTGTCAAAGCTGGCCTTGAATTTGTGCTCTACCCAAGACATGCCTAGAATTTGAAATCCTTCTGACTCAGACTCTTGTATAACTGGAATTACAAAGGCTTGCACTGTCAGACCTAGGTGAACAACTCCAAGTTCTAAACCTCAGTCTTGACATTGGTCTTGAACAAAAACTTCATTTTTGGATTGGAGTTTCCTCTGTTTAAAAATGGAGGTAATGACCCTGATCATTTAGGCTGTTGGGTAGATAGAGTCACTCTGTGGAGAAAGTCTGGCCCCCATACCTGGCACACACAGAAAGGCTCATTACTGGAAGTTTTTTTTTTTCTAAATCAAAATGGATTTGAGAGAAAAAGTAAGACTGTGGCCATTTCTGTCACACCTAGCCTGTGAGAAGGGGGATCTTGTGTGCATGTTGGAGAGAGAGGGTGTGAATGTCCTGTCATCTCAGTAGCAGAAGGGAATTTATAGCTGCTATGAAATATGACAACACAAAGGAATTGTCAAAGGCACGCGAACTCAGTGGGAGCTTACAATAAACACTGTGGTTCTACCTGTTGACGCTGTTCAAAGTAGGCGCACAGCCTGAACACGCCTTGCTTCTGCTGGCCCCAAGGTCCAAGCTGCCATGATCTACTGAATGATTACTTTGTGAACTTTCTGCACAGTGGTTTCTCTGTGTGCTGGCCGCTCTAGTCTGTGGTCTTCCCCACAGCAGCCAGAGCGAGGCTTTTGAAACACTGGGATCTTATCTCTTTGTTCAAAATCCTCCAATAGCATCTGGTAAGGTCCCAAGTTCCAATCCACCGGTGTCTAACCTCTTGCCTTATCTTCTGAACTCTGGGCCTTGTGGCTTCCTTCCAGCATCCAACGGGCCGTAAGTGCATGCTCCTCGGGGTTTCCTCGCTGCTGGTGTTTCTGCTTGGAACTCTCCCTTGGACTCGAGGCTTCTGTGTTTCCTGTGGGTCTCTGTATTCATGTTCCCGTCGAGTCCTCTATGTGCATAGTTATGCCCCACTACCGCCACCATTCCACCCTGACCCAGAGTTCCTTGTCATTCCTACCCTGCTCCCTTTTTCCCCGTAGCATGGTCTACCATCTAAGGCAGAATAGCTTGTAGGGGTCGCTTTGCTGTTGACTCTCTTGAACTCTGAACACTGCTGATTGACAGCAGGTGCTGGATAAATCTCTTGAGTGGGTGGAATGGGAAGAACAAAAACAGTTAAAAACTTCATCGAAGCAAATGCGTACACACAGAAAACCATGATTCCGTTCACATAAGCAAACCATGCAGGCCTTCATTGCCTACATCTGCTGGCTTTGCCATTGCCTTGGACATTTGCTTAAAACAGCTCTGACAGGTATAACACCCCCACGACCAGGAACCCTTACAATCTGAAGGGAAGAGAAACATGGTGCGGATGATGGGACTAGAGGTTAAGAAATTTACGACCCTTAGGCGCACACAGCGCAGGTGGTCATTTCATTCTGGCTGCCCCACACAGGTCGAGTATGGGGAACACAGAGAGACAGCTGAGTCCTTAACTTGCTCAGGTGACTTCCTCCCCACCCCCATGCTGTGGCAGTCAGTTCCTCAGATCCATCCTGACGTCTCCCGTAGCCTGACAGTCTTCTTCCGGATGATACACTTCAGATGTGATTGACAGGCTCTCCACTACCCATGATTCTAGCATCCAGCCCCTGGCTACGTGCAATTTGCCTGACATTTGTCACTTTTTAAATTGTCTAGATTCTAATTCCTTCTAGGGTGTTATTACATCTTGGCAGGAGGATGCTCCCAGCGCTTGCTCTGTCTAGGAGACCTTAAGAGCCTCGTTCCTTCTCCATCTGTAGAAAGTAGGTTTCTGACCTGAGAAACCCCATAGGGAACTTCTTCAGGGCCTCTGCAACAGGATGGGTGACCAAGGCAGAATCATTCAGAGCAACCATCTTTGCTGAGAGAACTGTGGAAATTCTTACTTTCTAACTATGCCGCTTTGTGCTGTTTTCCAGACTGGTCCTTAGGCCTTGTCTTAATCCCAAGAATTGCCTTCTTTTTATATCTGGTATTATCTGTTATAATCCCCAGTCCTAACTGATACACACCATGATCACAGTTAGCAAACTCAGGCTTTTTGCTTCAGGCTCTGCAAGGGAAGGTGACTGGACAGTAAGGAAAAAAATAGAATTGCTTCTACTAGAGGGAAGGGTGGAACAAAAGCATTCTTGGGCTTTTTCTCACAGAATTTGCATGAGTTTTCTGAAAACAGATTGCATAACATTGGTGGCATGAAACAATTCCTAACTATTATTTCAGGGTGTCTGTGGGTCAGAAGCCTGGGAATGGCAGAGCTGAGCTCTCTGCTCAGGTTCTCACTAAGCTGAAGTCACGTGCCATTTGAGTCTGCCATCTCATCTACTGCTCAAGGCCTCTGGTTGTTGTTACAGTATTCCAAGAGCAGCAGGACCAAGGTCCCCATTTCCTGGTTAGCTGCTGGTGGCGGCCCCTCAGGCTTTTCTCAGGTACCTTCCCATGTGTCCTCTCTCAACACACCCTCATTATGGCAATTTCTTTCCATGCTAGGGGGACAGCATCTTCTGCAGTTTTGCATATCTCTGACTTCCTCCGTTTCTGACCTCCAGACAGTCTTTCTAAAAGGTCTTTTGTCCAGGGTGGCCCACTATCAGGAATAGTGGGGCAGTCGCAAAAGGAGTGGGAATCTGGGATGCTACCAGGAATTCCAACTTCCATGGCATTCCCATTATTAGGTCCTTGGAAATTTGTCTGGATGCCTCAGGACCAAACGGAACAGCTTGGCTATGGTAGCAAACGAACATCTACGGACGGAGCTTCTTGCTGCGTCACTCCCAGGTTTGCTGGGAAGAAATACACAGATGGCAATGTGAGGCTTATCACAATTCCTAGACGAGCTGATACCAGTATGAAGTAGATAACGGCACTGGTTTTTGTTGTTGTTCTCCCCACTTTTGAGGGCGCATTTGTGCGTAAGTGGTGCAGCTTTAAGACACCTTCTTCTGGGGATGGAGAGATGGCTCTTCCCGAGGATCCGAGTTCAGTTCCCAACACCCACTTCATGCTGCTCATAACCGCCTGTAACTCCAGCGAATCCAATGCCCTCTACTGATTCGTAAAGGGCACCAATGCATGAGACATACAAGCACACAGACGTATATAAACAAGTTTAAAAAATTAGAAGCCTCTTCCTGGTTGAGGAACCATATAAGAAATTTTCTCCAGTCTAAAAGAATGCACTTTGGTCATGGAGATCTGAGCCAATGCCATCGCCACTTCGCAACCTTTGGGGGAAAATGATCATTTTCCATTGTGATTTGGAAAAAAAATGAAGCGATGTAATTGTAACACAACAGTGTCATAGGACCCATGACACCTGCTTTGAAAATAAATCTCCCGGTTTTGTCTTCCCCTTTATTTTCAATGAGTGCTCCAGCATTGTTGTGGCTGCATTAATCTAGCAGCAGGGAACCATTATCCTATGACAACAGTCTCTCCCATTAACATTATCTTTTAATTTTAAGATTGTTTAGATGACTGCTAGAAGCTACTAAATTAAGACAAAATGAAGAAAGCATTATTTTCCCCCAGCCAAGTATTCAGTCAAATAACCCGTCTCTGACCCTGACTGCTCTTGCAAAAGTGACACCATTATTTTTATTTCAGATTTCAAAATATTATTTGGGTGTAAGCTGAAATTTCCAGATATGTAGACTGTTTTAAATGCCATCTAGGAAAATAACCATTAAATTGAAATTATTATTTATACTGCTTGCCTTATTCCAAAGTATATATTAAGAGTTGGAGATACTGTTATTTTTCTAGGAGGCAATTGTTGTAGTAAATCAGACAATAATGAAATCACAATGATGAAAACTCAGTAAAGGAATAAAAGAAACATTTGTCTAGTAGAGTTTACTCTGGGAAATAATTGAATTTGGAGAATGTAGCAAAAATGAGACAGGATGAAAACAAACACAAAAGTAAAATAGAATTGTTGTTATGGGCGAGTACTATCCAATATTCTGATGAACTTTAAAGTGACAGTTATACCATGATGAGCAGTATCTGTGAATTTTATATCCATGTATTACGAGAGTTTCAAATAATAACTAACTTAGCTAGTGTTCATTGGATTCAAATGGTCTCTCATCCTATGGACTGAATCCTGATACTTGAAGAGATACAAAAAATCTTTCAGGATGTGTTTTACTTCCCTGCCTCTGGGCTCTCCAGAAGCAGAGGTTAGAATAACTGTAAATGAGGAATATATCTAAATAGTCATGTGACCGGGGATTTCACACGTTCAATAGTAGGGATCTGTGATTCTCTTCCCAGTTCCCATGAGTAAAGCAAACAAGAAAATTCACGGACACCGAGTAACTGTGTTAATAGAATCTCTCCGGGGAAAAAAAGAGAAAGGCTTAAGTTGTGAATTCCCCCATATTGTTAATGTACTTCAAGTAGGCCATCAATATGTGTCCTATTTACTGATAGGCACGCATAGGTGGAGGGAAATCAATCAAAACCCTCATCCATAAATTATCATGACTTCTAGAAATTATCAAAACTTCACTGGAGTGTCATGTGCCGTCTTCCCAGCAATGAGTTATAGTCAATAATTCACCCCCTGACTGGACTGATAACAGACAGATATTCTAATAATGTGTAGGATTTACTACCGGACACACCAGCAGTAAGTAGGAATTCCAGTGCAGTGTTAACTGCTATCTCAGTGGAGAAGAGCAATAAGGAGACATCTGGGTACAACGTTGGAATATTTAAACCCCAGGGTTAGAACAAACATATCTTAAAGGTAGTGTTGTTTAAGTTTTCATTATTTAAGCAAATTGTTTCCATGGTATTGTTCTATAATGACTCTTCCTGGCCCTATTGTCTGAGAACACAGCAGATGGCTCCGTAAAAAATGCTGAAAATAAAGTCAGTTTTATTCTTTGGTTCTTCCCCCAAATTTGAGGATGGCTTCACTTGAATATTTCATTTTACAGGAAATTTCCTTAAAAAAATCATCCTAGACTAAAAGTCTTAAATATGTTTTCAGTGATTTCTTATCATACAGAGAGATCAACAAATTTGCTTTCTCTGTCAGAATGTTTTGAAGCTAGAAAAGAAGTGGTGATTCATCAAAAACAATTTTATTATGAAATTTGATTTATGTTGAGAAATATAAATGATGACGTTATAATGTGTACCTCTGCGTGGAGGGAACACATTTTAGTCAATTGAGTTATCCAATTTTATTATTTTAAAAAATCCATATCTGGTTGTTGTTTTTATTTGAAAAAATTTATAGTGCTATATGTGGTAGAAATGTATGCTTTTCAACTCCACAGACAGCTATGGGTTGTACTCCCCTAATTCCAACAGAGCCATTCATTATAATGAATAAACATGCTCATATTCTCATCAATTTCTTTGTGAGCAAATAGAAACTAGTACTATATTGAAAACAGCTCATTTCATTAGAAAACTGTACTGAATTTTTAAAAAAGCTTAATTATATCAATACCGCAATTAAAAATGACACCACAGAAGTTGTGGTTTAGAGAGCTTAAGATTTTTGAATTATTATCTTTTACTAAAAAGCAGAGATAACAAAAAGGAAAATGAATTATGTTGTATGGCTTTAATTTCTCTGTCAATAAGTACTCATTTCCTTTGTCTTGGACAGGGGTGGTAATTGATTTTAAATAGGATCACTGTTTTTGACAGAATATATAATATACTCAGCAGTGATTATCTCACATACACACACATTTCCCAATCATATCTATACTCTCTTTTGTACCTATTATTAAATTAAATTTATCCAAGAAAAGTTTTATCTCAGTTTCAATAAGTACCACCTGACCCATTAGACCATCTAAAATAGCAGTTTCCAACCTGTGGCTCGAGGTCCCTTTGAGGGTTGAATGACCCTTTCACAGGGTCACCTAAGACCATCAGACAACACAGACATTTACATTATGATTCATAACAGTAGCAAAATTACAGGCATGACGTAGCAACAAAAATAACTTTCTGGTTGGAGGTCAGCACAGCATGAGGAACTGTAGTAATGGAACCCAGCTCTGGGAAGTTTGAGAATCGCTGCTGTAGCCTGAAGGAACACACCAAGGCTCTTCAAATAGTCTGTCCATTGCTTTGCAGAATGCCACTTGTGCTTGGAGTGTTGACAGACTCCAGTCTTAGCTATGGAGTCTGGAGAAGCCAAATTCCTCCCAGGAAATCATCACCATGAGATTTACCAACAGTTCTGAAACAGATCGGGGCTGTAGTTAGAGCCTTTCTTCCAAGCCCACATAAATAAGTCAATTTTTACAATTATATTAAAGTTGCCTTGCTTGTCAGAGAAAATACTCAAATTCTGTACCCCCCATCAGCTTTTCCACCTTTCCTGTCATTGCCAAGAGTTCCACACACCCTAATAAAATAGAAAAATTAAAGCAGAATCCAGGTCTTCAGTTATGTTTCCAAGTATAGCAGTCCCAATGCTATATCAACAATATGGATACTTTGTTTTCTTCAGCCATGTTCTGCTTTATTCCAATTAAAACCAATTACTTCCCTATGGCTTTATAAAATAGGAGTTAGGCTAGAACTTTCTAAAACTAATTAGCATAAATAATTTGGTGGGATATTTACCACCTATAGCCATTGAGCTTTAAAATGTTACAGCAAAGCAACTGCTTGTTCTTCCATCATGGGAGCCCCTTCTCTCTCGTTTCCTCTTCATTTCTTTCTTTTCAAAGAGTTGCTTGTTTTTTGAGACAAGATCTCATGTGGCTGAAACTCTCTTGGATTTTCTGTGTAGCTGAGGATTACCCTGAATTTCGGATTCTTCCCTTGTCACCTGAGTGAGGGTTACACATGTACGCTACCGCACTTGGTTCATTCAGTCTTTGGGACCCAACGAAGGTGCATGCTCCACCAACTCCACCAGCTGAGTTATATCCCCTAGCCTTTCCTTCTTCTTGTTCCTTCTTCCCTTTCTCACCTCCCCCCTTTCTTCTTTTGAGGGTCTTGCTGCCCCAAATTTCCTAGCTTGAGCAGCCTTCCCAGCTCAGCCTCTCAACGGCTGAGACAATAAGCCCACCCGTCCAGCACACCATATTCAATTTTAAGTCCTATTCTTAAAAGCTTCCAGCCTTCCCAGGCCCTGGTTACTGGGCTATATTCCCTACACCCAGCTGATAGAAAAGCATAACCTGCCCACTAGTCTTTGGCATTAGTTTTAACTAGTTTCCTCTCATGCCTTATGCACGGGGGCCTTTGGAGTTCTAGGATGCCAGAGTAAAGATGGGTGGGCACTCTTGTAATGTCTTTCCTAAAAAGCCCTCCTTCAAACACACAGTTTGTCATGGACTTTTAAAGGGCATCATCTCCCCCTACCCCCTTTGAACAGGAGTTGGGCACTTGTCTTGGGCATTGTCATATCAGAAGATGACAGACAAAGCTTCTGTTGTCTGTGGAGTCTTTGAGGGATTGTCACTGGAGAATTGCAACGTCCATAAGTAAGAACTCACGTGAGAAGGTGGGAAGTGTAGACAAACAATTTCAGGACAAGTAAGGAAAAATGGAAGCTTGATATAGATAGGATTCACATGGTCCCTAAATTTGATAAAAGCCTGGGAACAGTTTGGGTTTCTTTCTTTCCTCCTTCCTTTCTTTCTTTTTTTTATAAAGTACCATAATTTGTGTCTTATTTTAGGTTACTGAATGAATGATGAATGTGTGACTTCAGTGGAGTCTACCCAAACCAACAGACACCATGCAACATTATCCCGAGTTAGTTCATCTTACTTTACATTAAAAGTATTTCTTGGTGCTATTTTTTAAACGACTGTTTGAACAATTCTATTAAACAGAACACAGGTGCCCTTCAGGAGCTTGTATTGTTCACCGTTTTTGTGTGTTTAGGATGAGTAGAAATGAAAGAGTGACCCCTGGGTTCCTCCCTCTTCTGAGATCTCAGACAGACTTTGCTATCTGCATGAGAAAGGACTGCTTAGACTGAGGATGCAGAAATAAAGACTACCCAGAGGTGGCGCTGTGGTTAAAGTACACCTGGATTTCGACCACAGCCAACGGATTCACTTCCTATCCTTCAGAGGAGATGGTAGCCCCTACCACGTTTGCATTTCTATAACCACAGTAACCCGTAAATTAAGCTCTCTCTTAATATATTCCTGCCCACTCCACTTTACTGGGATATGTATGCAGACTTCATACACAATTAGAAGCAAAATATTAAAACCACCTCTGAAAGTGTAGGCCCCCATGTAGCCTGGAGACACATGCTCAAAGTTCCATCCGTCCCTCTTTCCTTCCATGCACAAAGACTAGCTAGATCCCCAGGGAATCATCCAGTGATAGCTGAGCGCACTCCTGCTTAAATTTATAACATTTCATTTTGGAATTAAAATTTAATTTTATGTTCATACTCGAGGAAATACCATAACTCAGGATGATGCTATATATTATGTGTTTTGGTTTTTAAAAATCAGCTAAAAAGGAAAAAAATAGAGACCATCTGGTTTAATTTCTTCTTTTTATTTTTTAGATAAGAAACTGATGCAAAGAGATGGAAATCTTCTCATCTGACATATTTCAACACCATAGCAGCCACTGAGATCTTGTCCCAGCTAGGCAAAGTGGTACAGGCCCCAAATCCCAGAATTCAGAAGGCAGAGGCAGAAATATCTACTTTGAAACTGGTCTTAAAAACAAAACTCCTTGTTGGGCTGATTTAACTTGTTGTAAGTCAAAAATGATCCTAGGAATTACAATGTGTTATTTCTTCCTGGTGTCCTTCCCTCCTTTGAGTTTAAAAAAACGAGAACAAAACAAAACAAAAAACTTTCCTAAATTGGCCTGCTTTCATCATGTCTACCTGCAGCTGTTTTCTGCATAGGGCATTCCAATTATGATTATGTCGATGATTTTTATAAAAACGCTTTTAATATATGCACACGGTGAAGTAATCATAAGAAGTCAACATTAAATACATATCCATAAAAATAATCTTTAACTGTAACATGCTAGGAATTCAAGGAGCTAAATTATAGAAATGGGTGTTTTAGCTGGCATTAAAATCACCCTCTGCCTGGTTTCATGAGCAATATTTATCCTTTCGTACTAATTTTGGCTGTTTAGAGACCAAAAATTCTGCACTATAGATGTTTTTGATTGGTTTTCCTTCAACTTTTCTTCAGTCTAGCAGGCCTGACTGGTTTTCCTTCAACTTTTCCTCAGTTTAGCAGGCCTGCGTGTAACGCAGTGTGAAAGCTTGTCCCACAACACTGGATGTAGTTAATGTTGCCTAGCAGAAGGACTTTGTGATTCCATGATAATTCCCAACAGAAAAATCTCTCTGGAACTTACCATTGATAATCAGTCCTAATATTAACATCAGATCAGAGACTTATTAAGCCTGCTTGGCAGAATAAGGTCGAATAATGAGATACTCAAGAATCTAGGCTGAGTTCTGGCCCTGGAAACAGGCTCCGAAGCCAGCATTCCTCAAATCTTGGAATGTACAAGAAATGACTAGTCTCCCTTCCATAGGGCTGTGAGCTGGCAGCTCTGGCAAATGCTTGCATCGCTTTAGGGGGAGAGAGCTAGTCTATCCCTCCACACAGAGGGAGAATGCGAGCAAAAGCTTTTCCCAGAAAGTTTTCTTCATCTCTGCAAACCAGGGATGTGATCTGTATCCACCAGCAACTGACGAGCATCTCTGAATTGCCTGCTCCACGCAGTGTACCCGGGGGTTAACGGGAGCAAAGATGGGGTTAAGCAGGCAGTACTCGGGTAGGAACTGTTTCCCACTTCCCCCAGGGTTTTGTAATCTGCAATCCCGTGAATTAAACACAACACCCGCTTTTTGCACCAGTGTGAAGTCCACCTCCCTGCGGCAGGAGGACTCCTTTACCCTAACAGGAAGAGACCCATTTCTGGGAAAGTAAGTTTCCCGAGGATCTGCTCTCTGGGTCGGGGAGGGCGATCCCCCAGGGCCCTCCGGGGTCGGCTCCACGCGTCCCCGCGCGCCGGGCAGGCAGGTGTGGTTCCGAGCCTGGGCACGCGCTCGCTGGCCGCGTCCCCCGCGCCACCGGGGTCCCTTCTCGTCCGTCCCCCGACCCCGGCCCCCCGCCTTCCCCGTCCGGGCCCGCTCAGCCGCCCGCCTCGCTCCCCGCCCCCCGAGTCTCGTTTCAGTCACCCTTTGTCCTTCCCCGGATTGGCAGGTTTTATTATTCCGCCTGAACAATCCGGCCGCCCAGTGGCTGAGGGTCGCTGACGTCGGCGGCAGAGCCGGGGAGTAGTTGGGATTCTGCTCTGTCAGTAACACATGTGTAAGCGCCGCCGAAGGAGCGAGCCAGCCGGTTAGAGGCCCGCGCCGCCGCCTCCGAGCCGGGCAGCAGCAGCAGCAGCAGCAGCAGCGGGGCAGCCGATCGGTGCAGCGCTCCCGGCCGGCCAGCCGGCCCGCAGCTCTCCGCTCCGTGCGCCGTCGCGCGGGCCGCGGGGCCGAGCTTGCCCCGCCGCTCCCCGGCCGCAGCTCGCGGGAGGAGGGGGGAGCTCGGCCGAGCCGCCGGCGGCCCCGAGCGGGCGGGCGGGCGGGAGGAAGGCGGCGGCGGCGGCGGAGGAGGAGGAGCGCGGGCGCGGCGGGGGCGGGGGCGCGTACAAAGTGAAGCCACATTGCCAAACTTGCAGCCGCGATTGCAGCAGTGGCTGCCGCTGCGCCGCACGGGCCGGGCCGAGGGGCGCCTGCAGCTGCTCGCGCTCAGCCGGGGGCTGAGGATCGGGACCCGCGGGCTGAGACTTGACACTTCTGCGCCGGGCCGCCTGCCACTTAGCGTGGGGCTCCCTCTACCCGCCCCAGAGCCACGCGATTAAAAAAAAAAATCAGCCCTTAGCCCCCTCCTCCCCTTCCCTGCTTCTGCGAGAACTCCCTCCCTCCCTCCAGCTCCGCCGGCCCCGGCGCCCCTGCCCTGGAAGCCGAGCGGCTCCGCTCGCATTTCGCCGCCGCCGCCGCCTCTCGCAGTATTGCAATATAGGGGAGAAGCAGGTAAGGGGGTGGCTGGGGGCGCCGCGGGCGGGGAGGGGCGGGTGGGGAGGGGAGCTGATCGGGGCCGGGGCTGTTTTCTTTGGCTTCCTTCCTTTGACCGTCCCAAATTGCAAGTAAACAATACGTCGCCTTAGATAATGCGTGACTCTGAAACTACCCGAGGCCGGCCTGCGAGCTAGCACGGAGGGCAGCCCCGGGCCGCCAGCTTTGTAGCGGTTCCTTGCTTACAAAAGGGTTCTTCTTGGAGACTGGGCTGGTGGGGACCCTAGAGAGGGCTGGGGGCAGTCCCAGTTCCTACAGGAAAGGCAGGGGCTGCTTGGATGAGAAGTGATGTGTGCGTGGGTGGGGGCGATAGTCGTGACCCCCCCAACACTATTTGAGACAGGGACCGAAAAGCTCTAAGTGACCAGGATCCGGCATTGCCGGTTCTTTTTAAAAGAATTCCTCTTGGCTTATAAATCTTTTGTTCCAATCCAGGAGAAATCCGGTGAATCACCTAATTAAAATCAAGACATGAATTAAGCATCCATTTTTGTACTACAAATGGCCAGCGCTACGTTTGTCCCTCCCTTGGTCTCCATTAAAAAACACCAGAGACGTTGTTAAAGGGGGGCAGATTTTGCCTCTAGCTGCCAGCTCTGCTTTCTATTTCACTGACTGTCCCAGGACCTAAATTGCTTGGCTATGTAATTACTAGACTATAAGCCTATTTAACTTAAAAGCTTTCTTTCTTTCTTTTTTTTTTCCAACTCTAAATGAAACTTGATGAGGGCCCGTCCTTAGTTATCAGGGGAGTCAGTTTCTGGTCAGTCCTCTTGATTCATCTCTTTTAGATTTAATCAGCATTAAGGTATTGCTTGTCCTTAAGAGCTTTAGCTAATGGGGTTACTGGATGCTTTTCTCAGTGTAATGTTTCCTTTTCAAAAAAAAATACATATATATTTACCTCTCACTAAAGATGGGGGCGGGGAGCAGCTTGGAATCTCCTCCCTCCCCCTCCCCTTTTAAAAAGGAATTCGGAGCGATTAAAACGTTGAGGGGGGGAACAGTTTAAAGACCTAGGGCAGGAAATGCAGATTCATTTGGGTTAGGGCTGAAATTGTAACAAAAAGCAATTCCTCGAGTAAATGCATCAGATAAATCAATTTACATAAAGGTATGATGCATTCGGATAAATGCAATGCTAATGGGTTTTAGAGCGGTCCTGTTTCCAGAGTCTCGGGGTTGTGTTACAGCTTAATTGGTGCAGTTCTTATTCTGGTTTATTGTGCGGTCACTGGACACACGTTCCGGGACTCTTTCGGAGGAAATGTGTTTAAAATCGGCCTATTTAAGGAACCGGAGTCCTTTCGTTCCCTCTCCCCTGTTCTTTGCAGCAGTTAAGTTGGGCTGGGGACAGACAAAGTTCGCCCTCTCTCTTCTGAGGTATCAGCTGAATGTCTTGAGCAGATAGCTGGGAGCCTGGGGGAGCCCACACTCTCGCCTCACAGAGGACAAAGACAAAACAAGCTGCTTAATTGGCAGTAAATAACTTGATCTTTTTATAGAATAAGTGACTGGAGAAACACTAGGACTTTATTGGACTCCGGATTGGAGGCAACAAATTAATCGGTTTAAGCTAAGCTTTATAAATTGATTCCTATAATATACCCCAGTTGCTTCTCCTGTGGCATTCATTAGAAAGTGTGTGTGTGGGGGGGTGGTTTAAAAGCGGTTTGAGGTGGCATCGGGACTGGCTTGAATTTAACTTGTGTGTCCCTCAATAGTGCCTCCTCGAACATTATCTATCCCCCCCCCACCCTTTGGAGGAACAAAGCTCCAGCATTTAAATTGCTGATCAAGGGCAGATTAGCGAGACCAAAGTGGAGAGTGTTTGTATAGGAAGTTAACAGGCATCCTAAAGTTCAATGATCTATTATCCTTGCCTGTGTCCTGAAAACACTCATTGATCTTCAAAATGAAATGAGATTTGGAACAATAATGGGAGATGGCGGTCACCACAATGGCATGTGAAAGGTGCTGTTTAAAATACGAAAAACCAGTTTCGCAACTTTACACCCGGCACCCCCCTCTCCTCTCGCCACCTTGCCACCCCTCCCACCACCTCCATCTCCCCCTCGGCCTCTCCCTCCCTCCTCTCCCTCCCCTCCCTCCCCCGCGCCTTGCAGAAAACCCCGAACTATTTGCAACTTATGAACTGCAGCCTCACTTCCCCCGGCAGAGCTCGGGAGGGAACGTGGCTGCGGCGGGGCGGCCACCTCCAGCGGCCCGAGGCTGGCTCGCGGGGCTCGGCGGGGGCCGGGGAGGGGCCGGGCGCGGCGGTGGGTGGGTTTGACCCTCATTTGCTGGAGGCGGGCGGCGGCGGGAGGAGCGGGCGGAGGCGGGCGCTGGGGGGGGGGAGGAGAGGAGAGGAGAGGAGGAGGCGGCGCCGCGAGGGGTGGAGCGCGCCACCGAGCCTAGCTCTCGGAGTTTTGACAGTCCCCGAGCTGAAATTGTCAGCGGCGGCGAGCGCTTTGGAAAGTTGAGAGCAGCTCGTGGCCCCAGAACAAAGCTTGAGAAAAGTAAACAGGCGGCTGCTGCCGGCGAGCCTCCCTCCTTCCCTTCTCTCCGATCGGCCTCCTTCCCGCCCTGGCCCTGCTGCTGCTTCTCTTGCAGCCACTCTGGGGGAGGGAGGAGGGGAGCGCGCTGGCTTCTGGCGCCCGGCGGGCGATCGACTTCTAACTTTTGCATCCTCCGTTTTGTCTTTCTCTCTCCCTAGACCATGGTGAATCCGGGCAGCAGCTCGCAGCCGCCCCCGGTGACGGCCGGCTCCCTCTCTTGGAAGCGCTGCGCAGGCTGCGGGGGCAAGATTGCGGACCGCTTTCTGCTCTATGCCATGGACAGCTACTGGCACAGCCGCTGCCTCAAGTGCTCCTGCTGCCAGGCGCAGCTGGGCGACATCGGCACGTCCTGTTACACCAAGAGCGGCATGATCCTCTGCAGAAATGACTACATTAGGTAAGTTCGCTGCCTTTCTGCCAGATGGGTGAGCCCAGCAGGAGCAAGGCCAGGGGTTACCAGGGGTTTAAGGAAGGAGCGGACATCTATGGAGATACATGACAGACTTAAAAGAAAAAAAAAAAAAACCAACAACCCCCCCCCAAACCCTCCAGTTGGCGACATTTAAATGACTCAAGAAAGCATGTGTTAATTTTACAGTATTTGATGACAATTTATGGCTAAAAACTCTGGACTGGTGGTATTTGGGCGGTTAAGTGTCCAAGGTTGAGCACCCCCTGGAATAAATTCTAAGTGTAGTCTCAGCTTGGGCTTCAGGTTAAAAGTAAGCATGTCTAAAATGTGGGCGTTCAGGCGCTTTCTCAGAGCTAAGCGGGGACTCACACTCAGAGACAAAAGGTTTATTTAAAAATAAAAGTGCAGTTAGTGAGAAATTGTTCGTCTCTAGTGATGGCTAATTATGATATTTACATAAGCACTTTTCAACTTTTTTTGAGGGAAGTCTGTGACTCATTCTTTGTGCTCCTTGTGAAGAACACTGATTGCCCATCAGTTCAAAGACTTGTAATTCTTTTATAGTAAATAATAATAATATAATAAAATAAAAACAAGACCCTAGCGGTAGTGTTTTTCTTCATAGGCTCACTGGAAAGGTTTGGTGTACTCACTGTTGGTGTGTACCTTTTGGTGGAGACTCTGGGTTGTATGTGTGTTTTTATTTTCATTTGAAGGACCTTGGGGTTTGTTTTTTGTTGTTGCCATTTGTAGTTCTGCCCTTGATCCCCAAAAGAGACCATAGGATTATGCTAATCTTGCATTTTAAAGCAATGTATAGGAACAGTCATGTCGATATAGGCAGTCTTTTCCAACAGGCTGTGGGGCAGCTAATGGAAAGAGTTCTGGAGGTCAGGTGCCTATAGGATCTTTTCAGGTGAACTCAAGCTACTTAAACTCATTAATTTGAAAGGAGGCATTTGAAGGATTACACATTTAATTTGAGTAAATGGTTTGATAGACTGTTGCACATGAATGCTTCTAGGAGGTGTTCTGTTTCAACATCCAGTAATTAAAACACACACACACACACACACACACACACACACACACACCGATGCTAGAGAAACTCACACTTAAAAGAATTTCCTTCTGTTTGTTTCTGCTCTAAACCTTTGTCCTTACAGTGATTAGTAGAAAATTCAGTTCTGTCTTTTTGGGTAAATAGTGGATAAAATAATTTATTCCGAGTTTAGGCCCGCTGTGGTTACCATTATCTGTGGTTGATGCTATACAAGATCCCAGTGTAGTTTGGAGCTGAGTATGGGTGTGTTTGCCTCTGCTGATATCATTAGACTAAAATAATGGAGTAAAATGACGTTTGGTGATTCGGGTAATGCAACCTATATCCACTCCGCTAGCATCCTCAATCAGTCAAGTGTAAGAAATATGGGAGGAGGAGCTTTTATTTTTACATTAATAGGGCTGCATTAATTTCACTAAGTGTTCTTTTAGAAGTAAATGTTGGAAAATCATCAGGAGCTTGGGTGTAATGCTTCCCCTTCCAAGCAGTGCCATGGGCTTTGACAGTATTATAATTAAGTGAAGACAAAAATGTGGTAAGGAAGGATAGTGGTTTGGTGTGGAAAAATTCACAGTGCAGTTAAGATTTGGTGAATGGTGCAGGATCATCTCTTCAAGTGTTTGGGGGGGGGGATGTGTGTGTGTGTGCTATTTTTCTTTTGATTACTACTAATTAACCAGGAGATGGGTCCACTTGGATTCCCACAGGACAAGTTTAGGCAAGTGGCTTCCTGGGAATGAAGTCCATTCCTTTCCTTATTCTTGGGGCCAAATAACGAATGCCCTTTTGTGTTTTCTTGAAGCCTAGTGGAGAGGTGTGCACACAGCTTTAACCCTTAAATAATCTTGGAGTCTTGCTACTTTTTGCCTCTGAACTTGTGGACTGGAATTTGGCTTGCTCTAGAACTAGCTGCTACCCTGAGAAACTTTTGTCTGCCAAGAAGAGACATTCTAGTTTAGTGCCTAATGCATCATGGACATCCTCAGACTTTGCTCAGATGACCCCAAGCCCAGCCTCCTGTCCAGTCCCATAGAGATACCTGGAGTCATACTTTTCTCTCTGTCACTTAAGGAACCCGGGCGGCGGGGAAATGAAGAATATGCTGACATTCTTTTCCCTCCCAGATATCCCTTCTCCAAAGGCCCCCCTTTCATTTCTTCAGAGACCAGGAACTCCTGAAGAGTGGAAAGAGTGGCTGGTCCCAGCGGGTCACCAGGTGAAGGAGACCCCTCTGCCTGCCTGGGACCACACAGCAATTTATTACGGGGCTTTTACACAGTCTGACTTTGAGGGTTTTGTGTGTGTGTGTGTGTGTGTGTGTTTTGTTGTTGCTTTTTAAACAACCAAGATCTGGCTAAAAAGCTGCTGGGATCTGGGCGAGGCCAGTGGGGAGTGGGAGGTAGGAAGGAGAGGGAGGTGTTTCCCCCCCAATCCCTCCCCCATTCCGTGGCCAAGTGTCGATTGAGCAGAGATGGGCTTCTGCCCCCTCTCCTCCAAGATTTCAGATAAAGCGGCGGCCTTGCTGCAGCGAATCTGCACAATTAAAAGCTTTAATTAGTGGCTCCTCCATTTTCTTAGTTCTGATGGGCTTTATCTAATGAGATCTGGTCTCTGGCTTAGATCTACTCCGAATGACGTGTCCGCAATGAATGAGAGCTTCGTCGCAAACAAAACATTTAATTAACAAAATTGGCCTCTAAGAGAGGGAGGGAAAGGCTGGAAGCGGGGTGTAGAGAGGAGGGGGAGGGTGGGTCTTAAAGGGACCCACGTCTGCCTGACCCCTCCACCTTCCAAAAGTCGGGGAGCCTTACAGCTGCCCCCTCCCTTCCGCAGCTCCAGACCCCCTCAGCTCCACCCAAGCGCCACGCAGTAGCTTTGCAAACTCCCGTCTCCCCCCCCGCCCCCCCAATATGCGTTCCTCCACCCCCACTTCGGGCCGGGTGACTGGCGCGGAAAGTGCGGCCGGGGAGGAAGTTGGGACGCCGTCGGGTGGGGCTCCGATCGGAGCAGGCCAGTGGGTGGGTGGCGGGCCGAGTCCACGGTGCGGGGCCGCGAGGGGGCGAGCGAAGGGCAGGAGCCGGCGCGGTGGCGCTGGTGTCCCCGGCTCCACTCGGGCGGTTCACGTGGCGTCCGCAGCCGCAGTGAGCTGAGCTGACTGAGCTCGGGGCCCGGGCTGGGGGTTTGAGGGTGGCCCGAGGTGGAGGGTGTGTTTAGGGAGGGGATTCGCGTTAGGAAGGGGAGACGCTGCCAGGCAGCGAGTTCATTTCCCTGGTAATCAACAGCAAGCTGCTATATTCAGAGAATGCTGTCCCTTTAATTGAACAGGCTAGGTAATTAAATGGCACTTTTCCAATAGGACGTGCTAGGTAAATCTAATAGTTGGTTATTTAATATCACTTTGAAGTCTGCCCACTCAAGCACAATGACAGCACAGGAGCATGTGAACTATTAGCTAGGAAAAAAAAAAAAACCAGGATCTCAAAAATTAATTAAATCGCATGCAATTTAGGGGGAACGTTTATCTTGATTTGTCATAACAGAATTAATTCAAGGCCTCCAATTCACTTGGGGGCAGATCTGTTACTCTGAATTAACCAAGCGTAATTTGGCTGATTTTTTTTTTCTCTCCCTCCCCTCACTAATGCAGTAGTTGCGATTATGCACAGCCCCCCTCTTAGGTATAAATAGCTTCTGGTGCTTTTAAGGTGCTTGGACTCTAGTTATTCCAAAGTACCTTTAATGGACTTGGCTCCAGGCATAATTTCTGGGTTGCATTTCTTTGTTACATTTAATATAGCTGGTGCTGAATTTAGATTAAATATAGGATCCTGCTGGAAAACCAATTGCTTCTAGATCAGTAGCTGTGGATGTACATTTTTCTCCTCAGATAGGTTGCTGATATTTACTTGCAGGTACAAATGTGTACCTTTCAGCCACACTCTGGGAAATGTACCTCTCCGGTGCCTGAAAGCAGTTTAGAAGCACAGCCAGGTAGCGCTCCATATTGTGTGTATTTTGCTTGAAGTAATAATGCCATTGAAAATAAGCCCACCTATTGGCCATTGATGTTACTGAAGGATGCTAAGCGTTGA